>NC_136891.1:3904200-4004200 GCF_949152265.1 Phoxinus phoxinus | reverse complement strand
CTTTCTAATTTTATTGTATTTAATAGCTGTAAGGCATAGGCCTACTTCCTTATTTATTTAACACATAGGCCTATGTTAAGACACGATAATGCATCTTAGATCGCATTCGTTATACTTGCCAAAAAACTGCAATTTTTATAAAGTAATTTAGTGGATAGGCCTTATGCTCATTTTTTATCGTATATCTTTCATATTTAAGGTCAGCTAAACGGACCTGTGGCAACAGTTTGATAGCATCGTCCATCTGTTTATTCACAAGGTTTTCAGCGTGAAATCCCACATAATCTCTCTGTAAACATGTTATCTGTGAGTAGAAATAGCCATAGAATTGATACGCTGAAAGACAGTTCACTTTTGACATGCCTTTATTAAGCAGAAATGAATTTATAAAAATAGATATACTATAGGCTATATAGGCCATTCAATATCAACATCATACAGCCACGAAAATGCAATGATGGACAATTTCATTTCCATATTGCGCATGACTCTAACAATGTTGCAGCCTGACGCCAAATTTATTTACACCAAAGAACAAGAAAAAAAAATCTACTGCAAATATTGCAGAAATCCTCTGTGGTGTCTCTGTCTCCACAGCTTCAGATCCCACTTCTCCGTGATGGTGTGAAACATTCAGGTGTGTTTTATCCAGAACTTACAGACGAGCGAGTCTTTGAAGGATGAACAGATGAAAGTTTTCTTTGTGTTCTTATGACTCTGAGAGTCCATGAACGTCGTGCTGCTGTTTGCTCAGAGGACTCTTTCTTTCTACAGCTGGAGCCAAGAGAGAGAGAGAGAGAGAGAGGAGTGTTTATGTAGCAAACAAGATGGAAATGAGCTTTTCAGCTGATAACTTCCTTTACAGAGTCAGAGTGACATACACTGCAATTGGGGAGGGGGGTAGCTATACATTTAAAGGGACACATTACATTAAAGGGATTTCATTACTTGCTCACCCTTATGTTGTTCCAAACCTGAATGAGTTTCTTTCTTCTGTTGGACACAAAAGAATATATTTTGAAGAATATTCGTAATCAAACAGCCATTGACTTCCATTAGAAGAAAAAATACTATGTAAGTCTAGGCTATTGTCAACTGTCTGGTTACCAACATTCTTTAAAATAACTTCTTTTGTGTTCAGCTACGAAAGAAACTCATACAGGGTTGGAACAACTTGAGGGTGAGACAGAACTTTCATTTTTGGGTGAACTATTCCCTTTAAGTTATAAAACTGGCAGCTGTGTGCATTCAAAATGGCATAAAATGGCGTAAAGACAAAGCAGTGTTGCCATGGCATCACAGTAAACACACTGCAATTAAAATGAGCTAAATGAACATAAACTGCGATATAAAACACCTTAATACATAAGAACACCATAAAGAATATTTTTTTTATAAAATATAAACATATGCCTATGATTGTTTACGCCGGGAAATCATGTGCGCTTGCTTAGCTATATAAAAAGAGATCGCTTTTTAGCTAGCCAATAAAAAAGTATTAACATTTTTACAGTAAACGTATAGATTTCTTAACAATATCTCAGCTAACAATTTTTGACTTTTAGAACAAACATCCAAACGTTCTATGTTGGTTATTGCAGGAACGTTTTCTTTACGCACATATAACGCGTTGGTTCCCTGTTGGTTTGCAGAACGTTCCCTAAACCTTCACTTTAAAAAGTGATCAGTTGACTCAACTTAACCTAACTGCTTAATTGAAAAGTTAAGTTATGTGGAATTGTCAAGTTTACACATAGGCTATAGGCCTATATTTTTTTTTTTTCAATTAGGCATGAAGTTTACTAATAATTTTAAGGCAAACAGGTTTCCTCACTTTAAAAAAAAAAGTTAAGTCAACTGATCACTTTTTACAGTGTTTCCAGTACATTCTCATTACGTTCATCTCCTCTTTACTCCGATATAATTTACCCTGATGTTCACGTCATCATCCAGCACTGCCGCGTCCCATGAGCGGCATGAAGACGGACGGATGAAGTCAATAATCAGTAGGCTACTGTACAAACCATGTCTTGTTTTGATCTAAATAATCCAAGCACATAAATCATTATATAGGATTAAATTAGATTAAATTTGTCCATTGATATATAAGATTTCGTAGAGTTTGTATCACTGTACCACAATAACCCACATTTTACGTTGCTTCAGCAACAAATAGGCTAACTTATTACGTGTAAAAGTGTATAACTTATTATATTTAGGATTTTTTTAATATGGCATTTAATTAGAGACATTTAAAAAAGAATTAACAATTTTTTGATTTTAGGATGAAATTATGAATATCTTACAACTGAATTGAGCAGTTTAGCGGGACATACTTTCTTCTTTTATAATAATATATGTTTATTTTATATAGAACCTTTCTTTAGTCAGTAAACAACCGTTTTTAGCTTTTTATTTCTATAGCCTAAGTTATAGCTTACAAACTAAAAGGTTTTACTGCAGTTTTACATTCTTTTTCCGTTAAAGTTCCTATTGTGATGTTTATTGCAAATTCATATCCTACTAACACATATTCTACTAAACCTTTGAAAAAATATTTCGTGTTTGTGTGCAGAGGTTAGCATGAGTGTTCAGGACAGCTGGCCTGGCTCTTACCGTCCCGGGCCGGGTTTTTGAAGGCTATGGCGCAGTGCAGGTTTGGGCTCTGGATCATGGCCCCGCTGTTCGGATGGCTGAGGCTCGCGCCCTGAGACTGCCAGTGCCCGTAGTTACCGGCGGGCCCTCCGTAAACCCCGTACTGATTAGCGGAGTACGCGCACGCGGGAACATATCCCGATAAATTTGATGAAGCCTGAAAACAATTAAAGGTCATTTAGAATTGCATACATTTGCACCAAGAAGAACTACAAAGAATAACAAAAACAGAAAATTATATTATGAGAAAATAAAATGAAATCAACAAGTTTGTAAACATTTTAAATGATGATGCAATATTACTCGATGGAACGTCCAAGATCAATTCTGAATAAACATTTTAGAAAAAGAGATTATGAACATTAAAACAAGGTTTTAAGATCCACAAGATCTCTCCACTTTTCAAAAATAAAGATTCTTTATTGCCATAGTTTCATGAAGAACATTTCCATTTCACAAAAGGTTCTTTACAGTGAAAAAAAAAACTATTCTTCAGTTCACACCATAAATTGGGACCCAAAATTGTTCTTTTTGGACATCACTGCAAAAAAAAACAACCTTTTTTTAAATATCGCTTGCTTATATTGGAAATGAAACATGTAATTGTATGAATTACGCGCTCATGCTAGAATAAATAAAGCATAAATTAAAAGTTCACCTGGTTGTACTTAATGTCACTTTCTGGTTTGTCGATGCCGTTGACTCCGTGCACGGAAGGAAATGAAGATCTGTTAACGCCCGTCCAGTCCTCCATTTTCTGCTGGTAACTCTCTGTCCCAGCAATGGCTGTAAAACATTAAATACATCAAAACGCATTATAATATCTGCAGCTGCTTCAGGTTAACAGCAACAGTCCACAGATTGTGATTTCACGATGATGCTCTGATCTTGGAGTAAAACTGAGATAAAGAATTGAACTTCTTGGCTCAGTCTGAAAACGATGGTCTTCTTGCTATAATGCAAACAACATTAGTCACATTTAGAAATATCAACTCTATAAATGCATTATCAGACTGTTGCAAGAGAAGCAGATTTATTTGAACGTGGGCCTCAAATTCTGCTCAGAAGCTCAGTTATGCCTTATAGAAAACCTTTTATTTTTTATTCTCTGTAATCATGCTTTAAGAAGAACCTAAACACTGATCTGAAGCTGTAATAGAAGATTTTAATCTCCAGACAGAAACAACAGAACAAAAGTACAACGATATAATCCAGATGCATCAACGATTCCCCATTATGGCAAAGCCGTTTTTACTTTTATCCTTTCCCATGATATCAAATCTTGATATCGGCAATTCAATTTTCACTAGTTAAAATGTGAATTATTGATACCATGACGTCATCGCTTGATATCAAGAATTACATTTCAACTAAAACTATAATTCTTGATATCTATAATTGTATTTCACTAGTTAAATGTAACAATCAGCTGCGATTCGAATTAAATAGTTGATATCAAGAATCGATTTCTTAAAGAAACACAATTCTTACTATACTAAATTATTTTTTATATTGATTGAGTGGTTACTATATAGTGCAAATGTCTATTCTTGATATCTACAATTGAATTTCCACGATTAAAAATGTTATTTTTTGTAAAAAAATTCGATTGTTACTATATTGACAATGTTCATTTCTGATGTCATGAATGTGATTGTTCCTATAAGAAAGTTATTTTAGATATCTGACATTACTCTGCTAATTATTGCTATCAGAAACACATTTTCAGATATCAGAAATAACAAATGTAATATGTTGAAAAACATTTACAGATATCAAGAATTTACATTTTAAATAGTTAAAATATTTTTTACTAGTAACAGTTATTATTGATATAAAAATTATGATTTTTTTACTTGCAATAGCCTACTTGTATTTCTGATAGGCCTATGTAAAATTGGAATTTCAACTAAGAAATTAATTATTGATATCAAATATATCAGCCTATGGTGACAATTAACTAGAGAAAATACAATTATAGATATCAAGAATTATAGATTTACTAGTTGAACTTTATTGAAATGAAGAAGACGCTGGCATTCCCTGGCCATATTTCGTCAACTTTTGTTGGATGACAACTGAACAAAAAACTGGTACGATCATCTAGCTGATGATAAAGTAATACTTTTTAATACGTTCTTATTAATCAAAATAGCATCATACATTGCGCGTAAAATCGTACCAAACGTTTACGCGCGGCTTCTATAAGGACGGCCCATGGATAATACAGAAGGTGTGAATACCTGCGGGATCCATGAAAGCCCGTATTCCTAATATGTTGCTGACGGTGTGCACGGAGGGCCAGGCCCGGGACAGGCTGACAGACACCCCCGGAGGACTGCCCAGTTTGGAGCCGGTCGGGGACATGGCGTTCGGGTAGGAGTATGGATACACGGGGTTATAGGAGATCTGCGGTGGAGAGGGTTTGCTGTCATACTGACTCGGCTGAGACAGGTTCCCGATCTTGTTTCTTAAAATGCGACTGATGGAGCTCACAGACGGAACGTTATATTTGTCGCACACTCCGTCGGCCAGCAGTCTGTCGCGTATTTCCCAAGCAAATATTCCAGGATCGCCCTGTTTATAATCCCGTATGCTCTTCACCACGTTTGGCGTCGTGACCCGGGGTTTACTCCCACCGATAGCACCAGGTAAAATTGAGCCGGTCTCGTTGTACCGGGCCAGGATTTTGCTCACACACCCGTGAGAGACCCGGAGCTGTCGACTTATGTCACACGGCCTGATCCCGAGCTGCGCCAGTTCGACGATTCGGATCCGGATCGCATTGGGAAGAGGCCGACCGTTGACAAACACTCCGCCGAGCTGGTTCACCTCCCCGTACGTCTGATCTGCAGGAGATTCATCATATTCAACTATACAGTTCTCAGATAATGATCATAATGATAATAGGCCTACGTTTTATTTATAAAGCGCCTTTCCCAAGCGCAAGGTCGCTGTAAAGGAGATAATACATAAACACACCATCAAACATAACATGCATCATAAAACCCACATATACACATTTTTATAATAGGCTACCCTACAATTTTGTCTTGCATTGCCGCATTTGCCTAAACGAAACGATCATCATGCACTCTTAAAATAATAATAAGAAGAAAACAACTAAAATAAATGATCCAAGATTTAACAAAGAATATTTTATATTATTATATCATGAACTATTTTACTGAAAGGTGTCTTTGAAATCAAATGGTGTTTCTGACGGTTCATCATTTAAAAAAACAACAACTAAAAAACAACAACAACAACATGGAATTATTAGGGAACAAAACCATTGGCACAAATGAATAAAACGCACAAAAATATTTTAGATTTAGGCTATTTTTAAGAGTGCATAAAGTGTTTGGGAGTATAAGCAGGCCTGCTTTAATCTAATGTTTGTCTGGTAGCCTAATTCATCGAATACTTATAATATTTCATAAGAATCGTGTACCCTTTCTCGCATTCAAAAATGAATACATCATTTGATCGGTGCTGGATGCATCTATGAATTTTATTCTCTATTCCTGTCCAACAGATCAAGAGGAACTTACCCATTTGCATTGTGATATTTCCCTACAGTGGTTGTGCTCCTGTAACCTCTAACTGTGCTGCTGTGTCCCGTGCAGCATTGGAGAGGGTTCCCGTGTCTCCCGCTAGGACTGCCCTCTTCTTCTTCTTTTTTTTTTATGGCTGAAGTGTCTGAGTTTAGGACTGAGCAGGTTTTTACAGTAATCTTTGATCCACTTGAGAAAGTACGTCCGTCCAGGAGACTGGCTCGTGCGCTCAATTTGACGCGTCACGAGCATCAATCACACGAGACACGTGACTCCGCCCCGATCCACATCACGGATATGCAGCTTCAAAATGTACGTTTCCTGACATTTTAGAAGCGACTGTATGCAAAAACTTTACTGAAAATTGTGGTGTTTTAAATAGCGAAGTTATAGCCTATCAAGATTCCCAAAATCTTAATATTTACATTAATATAATTAGCCTAATGCAAATAAGTTATGTAGTAAAGCATATGCAGACCGACTAATTAGACTGACTCATTAAAAATAACTCACATATTATATATATATTAGTAGCCTATATAAGTTTGTTCACCGGACCCACTGAAATTAAAAAATTGTCAACTTTTAAGATTAAGCATTTTTAAAGTGGTGAAAAAGAAAAAAACTTGTGGTGCCAATGTTACTACAACCTGAAATTATAAGTTGATTGCACTTTTCCCAGACTTTGAATTTATTTGCATATAAGAACTCTGAAAACAAATGAGCAATATAATCTAATAACATGATTCAGATATTGTTATTAATGTAATATCAGTGGAGGGAAAACATATGTAATAAATATTATTTACACGAAAAAGTGACTATGCATTAATTGTCACAAGCAACGGTGGGTAGTCTCGACTTCTTAACGAAAGCAACTCGAAGAGGAAAAGTGTGACAGCGCCGCCATCTCGTGGTTCGTTTAGGATTTACACGCACCAAGTGAAACGCATCTGCCTTTTGGGACTTCAAAACACGCAGGATAATGAATTACACATCGTTTTACTGGGTGTATTGGTTTGCCGTTCACAGAAGACACTAAACTAATTGCCATCCTACTGTAATTCAACAAAGCACCATGTACGCTTGAAGTGGTTTTACAAACATCCAATATTGATATTTTATTTTTTCCAAAATGTAAATGTTAAACCGGTACAGGGACAACACATACAATACATGTAAAGCCAACTGAGACATCTAGGTCACTGAAATAATATATTTATTTTCAATATAGGCCTATAGCCTAGGTTTCAAAGGAGATTTAGGCATTTTATTATTATTTAGGAATAAACGAAAATGCTTAATATATTTCTATTAATATGCCTAATATTAATGAATATAGACTATGATTCATTCATGACACACACACACACACACACACACACACACACACACACACACACACACACACACACACACACACACACACACACACACACACACACACACACACACACACACACACACACACACACACACACACACACACACACACACACACACACACACACACACGCACACACACGCACACATTAGTGGGTTGTTCTTACCAGACTGCACCAGAAGAGGGAGAGCACGAGAAAGAAAGAGTTAGCATTCCACAAAACTGTCAAAACTGAAATATAGCCTACCTGTCAAATTAGGCATTTGTAACTGTAAGATACTGACGAGAAACCCTAAATGTGCTCAGTTGGGAAACATAAAGATAACAATATTTTTTTCACTTAAAAGACATAGGCAAACAAACTTAAACAAAATTGTAATTTCCACTTACATCATGGATCAAGAAGTTCTTACATGAAAAATGTGAGAGTAGGAAAACATTCAGTGGATGTCTCTGTACAATTATTACAGTATTGTTACCGAATATCATTGCATTGTTTTGTGTAGGCAGTAACTATCTAAAAAAATGTATCAAAATATATTAAAAAACATATCAAAAGCTAACATGCATTATTAGTTATACGGATAAATGTCACAAACAGAACTTAAAATGATTGAATTACCTTTTTTTTTCTTTTTCTTTTAGAGTAGCCTAATTCAAAGCATCACATTCCCTCACTAGATGGCGCTCTCACACAATACATGAAGCACGCGCTCACTAATCTTTGAATTTTTCGATTCTATATTTAGCTGTCGTGCTTTATCATAATACAACTACGGTTTAAAGAACAATATGCAAATCTGAAGCACGTTTTGACTAATTACCCTAAAAAAATGAACTTTTATAATGGCTACATTCATCGGAAAACAATGATCTCCTATTATATGCACACACAAATGTGTAGGCTATTATGTAGGCCTATTTTAAATGGGTTTTTTTCTAATCCAGCTGTGTGCATTTCACATGACACGTCTTTGTTCCTATTTACAGCTTGTTTAAAAAAACATCCTTATGATTTTTTCAAAGCTTGTGTGCATTTCAAAGCACCGAGTTCGCAATACAGCTGTATTCATTCCAGCAAAGCCGTGTTTTTCAGATCTTACACCAGCTAACTCACTGTCAGGTCGCTGGTGATGAAAACCCCATCCATGCACGAGAGCAGGAAATTATATATAAAGCCACCGCAAAAACAAAACAAAAAACTTTGAAATATTTCGCTATGAATGTCTAATTTGTTTTCTTATGCGACAGTCGAAGCTCTAAACATGAATGAAGGAATCGTTCATTGAGGCCAGTTGAATACCATGACAACAAGGAGCGCGCTCACTTTTATTTGACCAGTTTGGGTGTATTGTGTGAGGGCGTCAATCAACCATTATTTCTGCGCCCCAAATAAATGCAAAACCTGATCTAGCACAAAAACTTCCAGAGGGAGCCTTTCATTGCTCTATTGTCCAGAGCTTAGCTGTTGGTTTGTAGATGTGTTTGCACAGTCCGACCACCCATGACGCGGGCAGAGCGCACTGAACATTCACATCACATATACTGTCAAAGAGAGGAACCAGAGACACCAACTCATTCCACAGGACAGATCTGGAGAGATGGACCTAAATCAGGCGTTCCGAATGCGCAAAATCATCAGAAAATCGTTCCTATTTAGATCGATTCAAATCTTTGAAAAATTGTGTATGCACATAAAAAAGGACGTTTTAATGAAGTTAAACTTCATAAAGAGCTTGTGCAAAGTAGTTTTCTCGAAAGACGCACAACAAAGAAAAAATAAGTATATAAATAAGAAAATAAAAACAAACCACTTATAAAGAGTTACTAACATAACTTCTAATTGCACTAGCTTTTATACCCAAAAATATATACGATGATATATGATGATTAAAAAATAATAATGATGATAACAACTTGCAATAAGGTTACAATAAGCTTTAGTTAACATGAATTAACAGTATTTATTAATGTAAATGAGTGCTGTCAAATCGATTAATCGCGATTAATCAGGTCTATCTTAAATAGTTGTGTTGTGCACACATATACACACAAATAAAAACTAAAACATTTATGTTAGGTGTGATTCATCGATTTGACAGGACTGATCTAAATTAATGTTAAATTCAACATTTATTAATTATTAAAATCCAAAGTTGTATTTGTTCACATTAGTTAATGCAATGTGAATTAAAATGAACAAACAATGAACGACTGTATATAAAAATGTATAAAAACTGAAACAAATGTTTTACCATTATTAGTTCATGCTAGTTAATACATTAACTAATGAAACTTTATTGGTAAAATGTTACCATAATAATTGAACCAAAAACCGGCAACAGATTCAGAACTCATTTGTAAAATACAGGCTAAATATAATGATGTGTTTCGGTCTAAAAATAAACGCTTTGTGATCATTCTAAAACAAGTGTGCAGTGAAGTATGTCGATTTAGCTTCCATTAATTTCAAACATCTGAATGCGTCATTATCAACGAAAAGCTTTTACGCATCAATGACCAACAGCATATAACATGCAATCTGAAGGAGGTCAGTAACAGGATTCGGCTCTTGTCGGCAAATATGGGTCGGTGGCTTGATGAATTTGCTACTTGACTTAAGCTCTAAGCAAAATATTGACCCAAAAGGTTTCCATAATTTGGCCACTTGCCATTTTAAACAATCCCATTTCAACACGGACAGCTCATCATCCACAACATACAATGTTTCCGACCAATCACACCTTACGATGTGCAAAGCGTGCGTTTTTAAAGATAATTATAACGGAGGGTTTCCATTTGTGCCACGGACGCTTCTGATATGTAAATGAGTTTGGGGGGGATCTCTCCCATTTTAGTCGTGTCACCTCATCCCACTCATGCATTTCTGGTGTTCCGCTGATAGAAGCTCAACTCACTATTTCACACTTGACTCCAGAGATCCGCCCTCGATCGTCAAGGCCTTTTCGGGACGCTTTGCCGGTCCAACACTCACCTGCGACCTTAAATGGACCAGACTAATGGATTGGTTGGGTCAAGCACTGCATAGCATCCGAGGAGCATCTGTGATCTGAGCCTGGATCCGTGTGCACGCGCGTTGTCCAATCCCGCGGATCGTCATTTTCAACTCCCCAGAACGCTTTTTGGATTGACTTCACTGACACTGGCTATTGGATTGGAAAATGTCCCTAAGGAATTGCAAGTCAGGGTTCTCTGTCCGTGATATTTTAGACCTCCCGGACACGAGCGACGAAGGATCAGTGACTGAAGACACTGAGGATGAGGCTGATGAAGGACTCTCTGGAAAGCAGCAGCACGCGTCCTCCGCTGATGCGCTCTGGCTCGGATCTTCATGTGGACACACATATCCAAGTACGTTTATGCAGTTTAATTACTTAGATAAATACTTCAAGCTCAGTATTTTATTCGAATAATTTTTTTTTTTTTTTAATTGCACACAAAAAAAGTCGGAATTTAATAGATATGGTCATGGTTTTACGCAATTTCGCGCTTAGAAAAATAAAGGTTCCTTTATGGCATCGATGGTTCCACGAAGAACATTTAGCATTTTCATTACACAAAGGTTTTTTATAGTGGGAAAATGTTGTTCAGACTATTAAAATATTTTAAAAAATAGGTTATTTTAAGAACTGGTTACTGAAATGTTATTGTATCGCTACGAAACCCCCCTTTTGAAACCTTTATTTTGTATGTCTATTATCAAAACTGGTTATTTATTCTAACTCGATGACGCATAGGCTACAGGTTATTAATTCTAATTATATTCAGCAGTGCCATCAGCATCTCCAGAGGACTTGAATCCAGAACTGTCCACGGATGAGTCTGTGGATCGGGATAGGGAGAGTTCGGAGGACTCGGGGAAAAAGCGCAAACGGAGGATCCTGTTTTCAAAGACGCAAACGTTCGAGTTGGAGAGACGCTTCAGGCAACAGAGATACTTATCCGCCCCTGAGAGAGAGCATCTCGCTGAGCTCTTACATTTGACTCCAACGCAAGTGAAGATTTGGTTCCAGAACCATCGGTATAAAGTGAAGAGAGCCCGTGCTGAGAAAGGAATGGACCCGTATCTGCTCTCTCCTCCGCGGCGCGTTTCTTTCCCAGTCCTGCTGAGGGACGGACGAGCGTGTCATGTCCTCAGTCCTCAGGACATCACCACAGCGGCGCCCTATTCTGCGTTTAATATCAAGCAGTTCCCCCAGATTCATCACAGTCATAACATCTGCATGACACATCTGACACCTGTCAATCATCTGGGTCACATGCAGCCCTGGTCCTGGTGAAGACAGCTTTTACGCGGCGGAACTTTCAACATGTAAAGTTGTTTTCGTCACATGTTGCATCATTAATTATATTTCTACAATGTGGAAATATATATTTTAAATGAGTTTTAATGTTCTAATGTTTTCTCCCCGTTGGATTGTTTTATATTCGATGAAACAGAAACAGCACAATGGGACTTCATCATCATCATCATCATCATCATCATCATCTCGTGCTGTTTGTAGATATATTTATGCTGGAAATTTTACATTGTGTTGATCAGTAGCCTAAATGTCATTTATTCAACAATCAAATATGTTACTTTTCGTTAAATGTAGAAAGAGCACGATAAGTAGCCTACTGACAATTTAATAACGTTGAAGAAAGTCATTGGGAATAGTTCTCGAAAATGGTTTCCCTGTTGTTTTCTATTTTGTTTTTATACTGAAATTATTCTGACTAACCTGTAATAAACTTAATAAACTTTTTTTCTTCTGAACAAAAGCGATATTATTGATGTTTTTTTCTTTTCATTTTATATGCTATGAGCGCGCGCGCGCGTGTGTGTGTGTCCTGGTAAATAAATCCTACATTATAAAATGTTCTCACAAAGATGGCAATATCTAAAATCCTTGTGGGGACATTTTTTTGTCCTCATGAGGGAAACAAACTAATACATTATACAGAATGATTTTTTTAAGTTAAAATTAAAATGCAGCCAGTTGTCTGTGAGGGGAGAGAATATACAGTATAATTAATTCATAAATTATTATGTCAATGAAAAGTCCCCATACAATGGTGTGTGTGTGTGTGTGTGTGTGTGTGTGTGTGTGTGTGTGTGTGTGTGTGTGTGTGTGTGTGTGTGTGTGTGTGTGTGTGTGTGTGTGTGTGTGTGTGTGTGTGGTAGTTATAAAAATATACAAATACGTAGGCTAGATTAAATGTGCAGGTTGTTGCATTTAAAAAATATTTTTGAAAGTTATGAATGTTCAGAAATTCAAAAATCTACCATAGTTAATCATTCATATCTTTCCCGAATTAACTGAAATTCACTTTTTGACTAAGGTATGCCTACGTGGCCCCCATAACTGATTTCCAAGGGCATTGTTATAACCACATAAAAAAATAAATATTTAGGCCTATTTGTACCTAGTTGTTTCTAATGTTTTCTGCACACTCACTGTTTTCGGATCTGAATCGCTTCACAAACACTAAACCATACAGGCCTACTAAACAAACAAAGACTAAAAGATTCACAAAGGAACATTTTTATAAATTAATTATATTGTAAATACAAGTATAATGTATTAATAATTTCCGGTGCTGCTGTGAAATCAGGTCATTGTTTTTATTTTGCCATGTAGCAAAAAAAAAAAAAAAAGATATCTAAAGAAATTGAGGTCACTACGAAGTCACTATTTTACGAAAATGATCTACGAGCTGACAAGCTGATAAATGCTTATTTCGAGGCGCACACGCGCTGCATTCTCTTCAATGACCACCCGGTGGCAGCAGTGTATCATTATAACGATTTAAACGAGCAACACTGGGTTCCTCGAGCATCTAGAGCAGGGGTGTCCAATCCTGTCATGCAGAGAATTAAACACACCTGGACCTGCTAATCAAGCTCGTATAGGCATGCTAGAAACTTCCAGGCAAGTTGGAGCTAAACTGAGAACAGCTGCCCTCTGGACACGCTTGAGATAGCCTACTGTGGAAGCATTGACAAAATACAGGATCAATAGCTTAGATTTCAACTCAATTTCTCCTGAAATCCAGCCCTGATTAGTTTTGTCCATACTATCAGAAAAAAAACCTTTTCTCACATAGCCTAATTATTATTATTTTATTTTTTTTAATCTTTACAATGCATTCGTTCATGATAATAAGTCCACATGCTTGTTTAAAATGTAATCGTGCAGTGGATTCTCGATAAGAGTAAAGATCAGATCCCCTTCTGAACTACATTGCCAAAAAAAAAACATGAGTATCAATTTGATGAGTCTTTAACTGCAGTGCAATCTTACATCCTATTTGAAGGATGGCCTACGCACATTTTCTATGGTAAAGTTTTATTATAGTCTATATTAAGGACTTCAGGTTCAGATTTTTAAAGTGATATCCCAGAAAACTGACCTTGTCTCAGCTGAGTTCTTCATCGCCATGTCCCACAAGTATAGAGCTCAAGGTTTAGGATGTATGGGAAGGATTTGACGTCACAATGACGCGCGAACGTCGCAAAACTTGTGACAAATACAAAACAAACACATACCTCTGGTGTAACTCATGTAGAGAGATGTGATGTCGGTTGATATGCCCACAATTTACCTAACTTATACAGTATTTTACAGTTCTAAAACAACAACACATCTGTTCGTTCTCTGAGGCTGTCACCAAGCCTGGCTCTGCTTATTGGACAAATTTGTTAGTGACCGTAATTGGGAAAGTGTTTGGTTATTACCTCAGGTTTTTTTTTGTTACAAACAAGGTCAAATAAACGTCTTTCAAGTAAACTGAATGTTCAAATAAAGCATTTTTTTAGAGTTTTTTTTGTGTATAACTTTTATTCTGTTTGATTTTTTTATATTTAATTGCAAATATTCTCAATTTGTTGCAAGATGTGAGTTAATTATGTACAATTTATCTATTGTAGGAGTTTTTATGTAATCCCTCGGCAATGTTTTATGTAGCCTAATTGTTATTCAAGCATTAATAAATACATATTTTTAGGTGAACTATTTATTAATTTCCTGTCCAAAATAGATATAGGTAAAAAAAAAAAACTTTAATTTTTTTTAAAGTAAATGGAATATTGAGGATTATTGCGCGTTGTGTTTCCTTTGGCCTGGAGGTGGCGACATTACAGACCAGTAGATCATTATTCTCAGTGATCCAAACTGAGGAAGAACAGAAGACTCTCTTTCATCTTACAGTTTTTCTCAATTGTTTACTCACAAATGCTGGTTCTTGAGACACAATGACCACAACATGTAACTCATGCACTGACCCCCTGAACCAATTCTGCTAAACTACAAGCACAATTCCTGCTTTACACTCCAACTGCAGCTCTAAAACACTCTTTTCAAAACGCACAATTTTCATGCAGAAAATTTTGTTTTCACCATGAATACACTGCCATTTAAATATGCACACTGACTCATCACATGTCACACAGTTTTACAATGAGCAATCAGAGCTTTAGCATAAAAGGGCAACAGGAGCTCTTCTGTTTTGGAGCATTGGATGCCAACATTGGATTTTTTTTTCTACTGTAACTGTATACAGTAAATTCTTCTGTTGTTCTGTATGTAGAACCACTGTATGTGCAACTTTGTGTTGGTTGGGATGTACAGTACTGTGTACATTGTGTTTGTGGGAAAAATACAATATATTTGTTACCGTGTATTTGTGTGTTCTGAGTATAGAAACAATATTCTCACATATTTTACAACACACTTATGTATGTACTGTCTGCAGTAAGCGTAACACTGAACAAAAAAGGCCTAAGTCATTATGATGAATGGAGAAGAAGTGTTTTTCATTGAGCACATCAGTGTTCAACTAGTTATTATAAATGTATATTCATATGATGGTTTGTGTGTCATTTGAAACCAAAATACCATTTTGAGAAGAAATAACATTGTTTTGAAAAGTTTCATTTTGCAGGAGAATTGAGGGGTTTTGCCCATTGTGTGTGTGTGTGTGTGTGTGTGTTTTTTGATTTGTGTGTAGAGTTCTGAGAATATGAGGCATGCTTTCAGAAAATGTGTGTAAACAATCGAGAAACACTGTAAAATTGGTTCTTTTAGTTGCTCTTTAAGGGTACAATAATGTGAAGCTATAGGTTTTATATTCTGTATCTCCGCTTCTGACATTAAACTGAGATCTCACACGAGATGTTTTTGGCTGGAGCTCTTTCTGAGTCGTGTTTCTTCAAGTGATTTCAGTGAGAGATGTTGTTATTCTGCTGATCCAGAACGTCTCTGTGTGTGCTTCGCTGAACCTGAACGTCTCCATGTGAAGTCCGATGTCATTTAGTTGTGTGTGGACGCACCTGAGTGCTCTAAGCTTTCTCGAGGGTTCTTCTGTAGACAAACATCTTCACGAAACATCTGCTTACCTCAGCAAACATTACAAAGGAAGCAAATGTCACTTCATCCTGACATCCTTAATGTCTATCTATCTATCTATCTATCTATCTATCTATCTATCTATCTATCTATCTATCTATCTATCTATCTATCTATCTATCTATCTATCTATCTATCTATCTATCCATCCATCCATCCATCCATCCATCCATCCATCCATCCATCCATCCATCCATCCATCCATCCATCCATCCATCTATCTATCTATCTATCTATCTATCTATCTATCTATCTATCTATCTATCTATCTATCTATCATCTATCAATCTATCTATCTATCTATCTATCTATCTATCTATCTATCTATCTATCTATCTATCTATCTATCTATCTATCTATCTATCTATCTATCCATCCATCCATCCATCCATCCATCCATCCATCCATCCATCCATCTATCTATCTATCTATCTATCTATCTATCTATCTATCTATCTATCTATCTATCTATCTATCTATCTATCTATCTATCTATCTATCTATCTATCTATCTATCTATCTTCTCTGGCAGATCTTCAAGTCCTGTAGTTTGAGGTGGAGCCGCTGTGGACTGAAATTGTTGGTCCGGCACATCCCACAGATGCTCAACTGGATTAAGATCTGGGGGATTTGGAGGCCAGAGGAACACCTTATCATGTTCCTCAAACCATTACTGATCAATGTGTGCAGTGTGACTGTTGTCATGAAGGGGTGTATCTGGTCTGCAGTGTTTAGGAAGGTGACGTGTGTCGAATAAACGTCCACGTGAATGACCGGACTCAGGGTTTCCCAGCAGAACATTGACCAGAGCGTCACACACTCCCTCCACCGGCTTATCATCGTCCCACAGTCCATCCTGGTGCATCACTTCCCCAGACGACCGTCTTCCACTGCTGCTCCGAGGTCCAGTTCTGACACTCTCATGCCCATTGTAGAAGCTTTCAACAGTGGACGGGTCATAGATCTCTGGTTGGTCTCCATACGCAGCAGATGCTCTGTGTGTTGTGACACATTCATCCCATAACCATCATTCAAATTGTGTGACGTGTTCTGTTGACCTTCTGGTTTGTGTTTTGTTCCTGTTGGTAAATTCTCAGCACAGCTGAACGAGAGCGACACACACAAGCCTCTATGTTTCAGAAATACTCTGACCCAGTCGCTCTGCCTTAACCATCTGACCCTCGTCAAAGTCGCTCAGATCTTTACTCCTGTCTATTTCTCCTGCATCCAACATTTCAATCACAAGAACTGATTGTTTGCTTTCCATCTAATCTACCCAGATCTTACTGTTTTTCTGAATTGCTAAAACGCATTTCTTGAAACCATCACTCACTTTCTCAAAACCAAATTTTCAAACCACATTCACAGAACCTCTGACTCTTCTGGAGAAATCAAACAGTCGCCTCAAAAACATTTAATCTGTGCTCAACATCAAACAATGCTCTCAGATCACACACACGAGTCAATATTATAAACACAGATCATTGGTTAGACATACATCAAAAAATAGAGGACACAGAATCCAAAGCATGCAGTTACAGAAAAAAAGTATATTGTAACAAAGTCAACACATTTTGCAATTATGTAAAACAGTAATCACAACTTACAGAACTAAGATGAATAGATGGTATACTGTATGCACTGCAAGTATATTGTCCTGAATATTGTAGGTCTATTGAATGTCTGCATATTCAGCACTTGCTGTGAAAATATGTGACACAGCAGCTACAAAAGCCAAAAAGGTTACAGTACAAACTGTAAATGAAAAGCATGTACACTCAGAAGAGTTGTGCAACTGCAGAATCAAGGTCAGTGAGAGATGTCTTCTGCTTCAGCCTCACGTCTGCATGTTTCAGGACTGTGTCCACATCAGGCAATGTCATCTCTGCAGGACAAGAGAAACCCCTAAAGCAGATCCAGCCTCGACTGTCCACAGCTCTTCCTCGTCCTCACACTCTTCCTCTACTGTATTGCTTACATCCATTGTTGCTATCAACATTCAGGGCAACATTTTGAGTCAGTTTTACACAGTTGCTAAATGTGTTTTAGTGAGAATGTTTAGAGGTTTGCAAAAAGAGTGCATGAGATTTGCAAACAGTGTTTTGACTACCTGAACTAGTTTAATGTTTTACAGAAAGAGTGATTTATTCGACAAATTGGTTTAGGCAATTGAGAATTTGGTTCAGAGAATGAGGTTTAGTGTTTTAGCAATTTAGAAAAACTAATACGTGGCATTGTTAGGAGATGATCAACAATATTCACTCATTATGTTTTGTCTCATCAGTGTATCTAACGCTAATTCATTAGCATACAAAATTGGCAGCACAGAAACACTGTAAGCAAAGCTAAAGCTAGCTGCTAAATGAGGACACCACGGTTTTTATATAAAGCTAATTCTATTTAATATGGATTCAAGTAAAACCAGACAGCAAACTTTAAAAAGGGACTGGTTAGATGGGGTGATATGGGTCCGCCGTGGAGATGCCAGGTGTTCTGAACCCAGTCTTTAAACTGGGCAGAGTGGGTCACCTCTTCAAACACTGCAGGAGCTCAGCTGGCCTATACTGCTCTCTCATTTAACCAGAGAGAGAGAGAGAGAGAGAGAGAGAGAGAGAGAGAGAGAGAGAGAGAGAGAGAGAGAGAGAGAGAGAGAGAGAGAGAGAGAGAGAGAGAGAGAGAGAGAGAGAGAGAGAGGTATGTGAGAAAGAACTGATGTAAAGCTCAACTGAAGAGGGGGAGGAGATTAAAGGTCAGATGTGAATTCAACAGAGAACATGGCCTAAAAACCCTTCGTTTTGTTTTGGATATATTTGGACTGAGGGAAAAATGTTTGCTTTGAATAATTTATAATATTGTTATAAATTAATATATATTGATTTATTGAGATACCTATATATATTGTATTTAATTGTATTTTGTCAAAGTAAATTGATCTATAAGGTTGTTTGTCATATATATATATATATATATATTTTAACAACAACCTTATAGGATTACTTTGACAAAATACAATTATTTGAAAAACACTGCTAAAATGTAAGCTGAGAGAAACAGAATACAAGAAAAGCGTTGATAAAAAACAAAACAGTCATCACATACCACAATTATGACAAATTAATTCATCACCACAATCACGGATTATTCTTTTTTGTTTTATATAAACACCTGGAAATCGTCGATATGTTGTCTTTGTTTAGTGTTTCACGCGCACAGTAAAGGTTTCATGAAATGTTCGTTTCTAATTCACGTGAAAACGAGCAACGATCACATTTTTCTTGACCATTCAAATATATCATGTTATGTATTATTTGATTTAAGCATAAATATTCAGTTTTCTCTTCCGTGAATAAAATATATTTTTATGGTGCTTATGTAGTAAATGGCGTGTTATGGTTCTGGTTTTTGTGCATTATTTCGTGCCACAAAATATCTAATTGCCATGCGTTTTAAACACGTCGTTACGCGTAATGTATCTTGAGTGTTTTGTGTTTTACCTGACACGTCACTGTGGATATCTGCATTTATATTAAAAATAAACAATTAGCGTAATTTTTAAAGATATATTATCGTGATAGAGCTAAACAAACAAAACAATATACTGGGAATATATTTGGTTAGACTATTAAACATGTATTTATATGCAAGTTGCACGTTACAATTTGTAATATAATTATAAAAAGTATATATTTTTACAAGGAAAGAAAAAACGTTATAACATACACAAGTAAATAATAGATACATTTTGAGTTTTGTTGCAAAATAAAAACAATGTTCCATTTAGCGATAAAGGATAAAGAATAGGCTAAATTAATAATAATAATAATAATAATAATAATAATAATAAGAAGAAGAAGAAGAAGAAGAAGAAGAAGAGGAGGAGGAAGAAACACAAGCTGAAATTAAATAGATAAAAGTCCTCTATTGTCTATTGACATTTTGATTCCCGATTATTTCAGAAAATAATAATAGAAAAGATCAGTTTGATTGATTCTTTCCTATTTCTATTTCGTTAGAGTTTTGTTTGAAAACATTTTTGTCATGCAAAAAAAAAAAAAAAAAAGTTTAGAAATAAAACAAACAATATTTTGTCTTTTTATAATTAATAAGACATGAAAAATTAAATTACAGGTCTATACAATTCAGTTCGAGTCTTTATGAAGTCTGCTCACAAAGAAATATGTAGAAATATTAAAACATTTAGGCAAATGCTAATGATTTTATTATCATTCATTCAGACCTCATCTCATCTCAACATCACTGCAGGGGATTCTTCAGATGCTCTTTTTAACTTACACATTTCTATAAACGCGATTCCATTAAAATGCAGTGGCAAACTGATTAGATACATGTATTTCCACACAGCCAGAGGCTTTCTGCCTAACTATTAGCATCATTTCAGTCCTTCAATAACATTAATTGCGGGAGACAGCAGAAGAAAGGCTGTTTAAGTGCTCTGTCACTTGCGCTGGACCTTTCACCTCATCACAGGCTGGAATGCGTCCTCGAGCGCGCCACTGTGCCACATGCACACCTGGAGATTCACACACAGCCTTTGAGGACCAAATCAAGCAGATTCGACAAAGAAACTCTCGCGGTTGCGTGCAGCTTTCCGATCTGGAGCCATGAGCCACAAATATCCTTAGCACCACTTTTTATGATTTAATGACAAATAAATCTTTAATACAAAATACATTTTATAAAACACAAATACTAAAGCTAACAAAAGCATAATCATCAATAACATAAACAAAAAATAATAAAGTAATAACATAGGCAATACATTAATGTCAGTTTGTTTTGATTGTATTTTACGCAATGATTTAATATCCGTTCTTTGTTGTTTTGGAAATTCTGCTAAATCTGCACAATTCCAGTTTGCTTTTTCACATTAAATGAATCTAAAATGAAGTCCCTTTAGCCCCGTTCTGCATTTCAAATGTAGATAACGCATAAGATTGCATTTACATCACTGCGCGCCATGCACGCGCTCCTCTGACCCTTTCCACGCGTTTCATGGCATATCTGGAAATAATGCAACTGTTCCAAGTCTTGTACTTTCAGTGGCTTTTCAAATATGATGTGTTTTGCTTTTTTTTTTTTTAGAGGCCGACTAAATGAAAAATAAATCTGAATCTCTCCGTTCTTTATCGTGCGTGTTTAACAGATTACACGGCCAGAGAAAAAGCGGGAATATTCGTCAGTTTACGAAAACAAAAACAAACAACGTTTCTAAGGTTTAACTGTTAATGCATAATACTCTTCCACGTGGACTCATTTGAATCACAAGAACGTGCCAAAGTTAAGACCTTATCAAACAAAAACAGACCGAATTTAAATCATCGATATAAGGAATTCGAATAATTACATTTCTGACCTGCTTTGTTTGTGTGAGTTCACAGACCATTTTCTTATTTCATTCTAAAACTACAAACTAGCACATATCGATGGATTACCTGATATATTTTGTGCGCTTTCATTTCGAACTTCTGCCTTTGACTCCTTTGACTCCAAGGCAATAAATGCAGAAAATGCGAATATTCACAGATATATCAACTTTCCCTCGTTCGCTCTTTTTTAAAGGTGGCCCAGTGCGGACTGTGGGTCTGGAAACACACTGCTGTGTTTTGTGATGTTGGCCATGCCCTCTGACTTCATATTCCACAGGGTTAAGAGGTCCTCAATTTGCATACTGAAAAATACCACACGAATTTGATATATAGATGATTTCATCTTGTAAGTAAAGCACACGCGTAAGCAATCATTTACTAAATAGTTTGGAGAGTTTATAAAAACAGTTTCAAACTTTTGTATATATTAAAAAAGAAATAATTTAGACTTTGTCATTTAAATAAAACTAATAGCCAATTCGCTGTGTCTGCGATTTAATAAGAACACACTGAATTATAATCCATATTGATGTTTTGGCGCGGAATGAATAGGCCTATCAAATCCTTCTGATTTTTTTTAGCATAAACTGTGAAAATGAAATTGTAGCCTAACCTGACGCATTACATGATAAACTGAGCTCTCAAGTTTGTCTAAAGAGAAATCTCCGACGTTTAGAGGAGAATTCGGGTTGTGAGCGCCACTTATCATAATGCGAAAGCTTGGATAGATTTATGTAAAAAAAGCTGACGCCACGCACTTGGAACTCAAAATGATACAAATTTGCGAGCGGAGCCGTTCTGATGGCATTCTTTGTGTATCTTTTGCTCCGTGAGTATTTTCTTCAATTACCAGGATGTCAATGGCTCGTTTGGCTCGTTGCTCCGCCCCTCGTGTTTGTCGTACAGCAGCAGTCTGACGGGAATAAGGCAGAAATAAGAGCGTCCAGGACTCGCACAGTCGGAGCTCAGAGAGCGCGGTTACGCACGGAGGACACTTGGCGTCTGGCGGTCGCACATCATCCACGGGCCTGTGGCAGCTTCAGCAAACTCGCTCGCGGGCTGAACCATGTCCTTGAGCCCCAAACATTCAACGCCTTTCTCAGTGAGCGATATTTTGAGCCCGATCGAGGAGACCTTCAGGAAGTTTGCAGCCATGGAGAGCAGCGTGAGCCTGGCGTCTCCTCTGTACAGACAGACTCAGGTGTCTCAGGCGAATCTTCAGCAGCACAGCATGGGCCACAACACCTACCACATGCCGCACTCGCAGTTCTCGCACAGCGCCATGGGAGGATACTGCAACGGGACTATCGGGGCCATGGGGGACCTGCCGTCCTACCAGGAGAGCATGAGGACCGGCGCGACCGCCACGGCCTGGTACGGCTCGAACCCGGAGCCCAGATACCCGACAAGTGAGTCCGATGAAAAGAATCATTCATTCTGTATAGCTTATCAAACTAAAAAAGCTGTCACGTTAATTAAAATTAATTTATTAATATTTTCCAATTTAGAATAGCACATAGAGAAAAAAAATCCATTATTTCACTGTAAAAAATATATAGTTGGATTAACTTAAAAAAAGTAACCTGGTCGCCTTAAAATGTTGAGTTCATTGAAATGAATACAATGAAGGATATTGGTTTAATCAAAAGAAACTCAAAATATCGGAAGCACATAAAATATTTAAGTTGATTTAAGATTTTTTTTTTGACAGTGTTGTTTACATACTGTCTTACTGTCTTCTTGTTTACATAATTTTGGCTTGCATTATGCATTGAATTCTTTAGATTATATAACATACATAATGCATTGATTGCTCACACATCAGAAACCTAAATAAATAAATGGGCCTATAGATAGATATATAGATAGATAGATAGATAGATAGATAGATAGATAGATAGATAGATAGATAGATAGACTGTAAATATTATTTTTCGAAGTTAAAAATATTACGTTTTAATGTACGTTTTACAAGAAAACATTTCAGTCTTTCTACTTCAAAATTTCACCCTTAATTAGCAGTTTCCTTTTTAATTTAAATTCATGCATTTTATGAGTGAAAATAAGTAAATCGTACAGCTTTTTTTCATTTTATAGAGATATAGAATTTCCTTTAATTCTTTTCTCTTTTCGGTTTGCACTTTTAAATCTCTTTATTTGCGTAATTCTTATTTGTATTCGATTTAATTTATGATGATAGGCCTAAATAACTGGATGTTTTGTACTTGCATCTTCCGTAAAACAGCAAATCATTTAAAAAATGCTATAGGCCTATATATGATAAAGAATATAATTAGGCTATATATTTCTACCAAATTAATTAAAATAATTTTTGTTTCATACTAAATAATAGCCTAGGCTTTTATGAGTTTAACTGTATAATGCGTCAAAAACTTCAGATATGGGAAGCTAGTACACTTAGTATAAAAAAGAAAGAAAGAAAGAAACTTAACTGGCATTTAATTAGTTTCTCTGAATTATGTTTATAATAAATTGTCTCCTATATGTTTTAGAATTTTCTAGATGCGAGGTAGCAGATTATTTTTGACTTTAATGTTTATCCTTCATATGTTTTCATATTTTATCCTGTATATGTTGCATTTAATTTATTTAATCTCTTATGTTTGATGCACGTTTTTATCGAATGTGATGCTGTTGATGTTTGACTATATTTTTATGTAAAGCACTTTGAACTGCATTTATGCCTGAAAAGTGTTACATAAATAAAGTTTATTATTATCATTAACACTAATATTAATTTGCTTGTTCTCTCAAGTCTCCAGGTTTATGGGTCCCTCAGCGGGCATGAACATGGGCACATTACCGGGCATGGACGCAAGTAAATCTATGGTGACTTTACACGCGGCGCCGCGCAGGAAACGGCGCGTGCTCTTCTCTCAAGCGCAGGTGTACGAGCTCGAGCGGCGCTTTAAGCAGCAGAAGTATCTGTCGGCGCCGGAGAGGGAACATTTGGCCAGCATGATTCACCTGACCCCGACCCAGGTCAAGATCTGGTTCCAGAATCACAGGTATAAAATGAAGCGCCAGGCGAAGGATAAAGCGACCCAGCAGCCGGACACCGCGAACCTGTGCGCGCAACAGTCCCCGAGGCGCGTGGCCGTGCCAGTGCTCGTGAAGGACGGTAAACCGTGTCAGAACGGCTCCAGCACACCGACGCCGGTCCAGAACGTGATGGGCAGCGAGACTTTAGCTTTAGGGTCCGCGGAGGATCTGGAGGAGATGTCTCCCAGTCCTCCTCTCATGACTGACGCTGCGCTCATCGAGTACACGAACAGCATGGTGAGCTCCAACCTTCTGTACGGCAGAACATGGTGACCCTTCACACGTCCATCACCCTCGTCTCCTGGCAAACGGATCAATACGTGCATTTACACAAAGACCTTTTTTAAAACTCATTTTTTAAACTGACGCAGGACCCTCATGTGAATTGTATGGATTGTAACTTTAAATCATTATTGAATGAAAAGCGTCACGCGGATGAGAGTGTGTGTGTGCGTGTGTGTGATGAAGGCTAGTTTAATCCGACATCATTTTTGTTGCTTTGTAAAATACAAGCTGTAGATGAAGAGATGTTTTGTGTAAATATCTAACACTGGACAAAGAATGCTTTCTTGAAGTCTTTTGTAAGTTTAAAAAGGAAAACAATAAATATGAGTGCTGCAAATATGAAAGAAACATTTTTTTTGTTCCTCAAATAGTTTAAGCAAAGCAAGCTACAATTATCCGCATTACTTTTATGAAATCTCACGGTCAGACTAAATATAATTGCGGAAATACGCGTTAAAGATCTTAACCGATGCGATTTAGATTTTTAGATTAAAAATATAAATTTTTGTTAGTACATCAGCCCGGATTCGTGTTATTGTTTGCTATCAACCTTGCGACGTAAAAAAAGGTGTCTCTATATACAGGAGGATTTTGTTTTCACCGTTCATATGCATTTATTTATTTTTGTTGAACATTTAAGAGACCATTATTACCCAAATTAATATTAAGTGTTTTTATTAAAAAGTGTTGACCTTTTTGGGTTTGCTCAAATCTTATTTTTCTTGATTCAAAATAAATTATAATCGAATTGGTCAAAAATGAAAGCTAAAGGCACAGCTTCTATTAAAATAGGAGCAGATTTACTCGTCATTGTCATATTCCATTCGACTGTTTTATTAATATTTAATCTTTTAATTAATTAAATTTAAACACTCAAAATATCCATCTACATCTATAATTGCCAAGAGATAAGCTATGAATATTAATTTAAAGATTAAAATACACTAAAAAAAAATTTGGGCTAACCACAGCTATGAATTAAGAGTTTATAAATAGAGCAACATTAAAATAAATGAGAATCTAATGAATGCCTAACACACACACACAAACCAAATAAATCAAACTCAACAGTCTTGTCTCTTATGTGTATTTCATAAGTTTTACAGGCATATTCTTAAAAATCAGTACATAAGAACATTTTGTCAGTAAAACGAGAAAAAAAACAAGAAAAACTTTACAAATTAACAGCCCAAAAAAGACAATGTTATCGTGGAATAGAAAATGAGAAGCGTTCAGCTCCAGTTGTAGCGTCCTCCTCCTCCTCCGCCGCGGTGGTCCGGCTTGCCGTGCGCGGGTCTCCAGCCTCCGCGTCCTCTCTGCTGGTTCTGCTGGTACGACTGATCCCAGCCCTGAGCGCCCTGCTGGAACCTGCGGAGAGCAAACATGGGCCGCTTAAAACTCAAGAGTCTTCGGGAAGCTGCAGAAAAAACACTAACTGATAGAGCAGTAAAAGTAAAGTAGCTTATAAATAACGGTACAAATGTTCAAAAGTTTGGGGTCAATAAGATTTGTGTGTGAAGAAAATTAATACTTTTATTCAGCAGGAATGCATGAAATTGATTAAAAGTGACATTACATCAATTTTTTTTTTCCATTCATCAAAGAATACTGAAAAATATTCAATAATCGTTTCCACAAAAATATGTAGCAGAACTGTTATTAACTGAACTGATAATAATCAGAAATGTTTCAAATTAACATATTAGAATGATTTCTGAAGGATCATATGACATTTATTCCAGTGATCAAAGCTGAATTTTTAGCATCATTACTCCAGTTTAATATATATATACACAGTTTAATATATATATATATATATATATATATATATATATATATATATATATATATAAAGTGTTCAATTATATTTCACAAAATTTGTTTTTATTGTATTTTTGATCAATTTAATGCAGCTTTGGTGAGCAGAGACTAGATATTCCCTTTGTCATAAGTTTGTTGTTATAACATGTCATATATATAATAAATATATAAATAAAATAAATAAAAACTATTATCCAAATTTTAAGAAAATTGTGGGAATCCTAATCACATTTTTGACATTGAATTTTCTCTTTTTTCCTGGACATCAGAACACCCTAATCTTGCATAAGATCATCTGAGACTGCATAAAGCTCAAACCCAAGGCAGAACAAACAGGCGTTCAAGCTGCATTTTGAAATGCAAAGTCCAGTTCATTCTTTGATTTCCACTTTGCTCATCCGCACCAAAACTAAAGTCTCCCGAAGGCTACGAACAACACGTCCGTCACCAGCGCTCGACCCCAAAACCAGCTCACCTACCCACTCCTCCCAAACATCTATCGGTCTCTAAAGAAACGATCCGGACAGACGGGCATCCCTCATTACTGACGCAGGACGCAATCTTCCTGAGGAATCCATAATCCCTCCTCCAGGTTCCTAGTGCGTTTCATTCGGCTCCGTCCTGAACGGTTAAAGAAACTCTGCTCTAATAACTACTGACCTAAGGTGACACAGGGCCACAATGGGCTGCCGGGCCCAAAAAGTTGAACCAAAAGAAGCTGATTAGTCCCTGAAGTGGTCTGGAGCCAGAATCAATGGCGGCTCTGTGCGGCCCCTGCGCACAAGAGACAGTGAACTGCACCCGCATTAGTGCTGCCTCATTAAGCCCTGCAAACCTCTTTACCAGGACATTTGTTTAGCGTGCAGAGAAACTAATTCGAGGCCGGCCCCCCCAGGAAGAACATCAATAACTCGTATCCTACAGGAAGACGGCGAACCGCGGGAGGGGAAAGGTAACTCGAGTCTATTTAGTTGCTTCGGATTATTGAATGCATGGAGAGACGTCACAGGTGCATTGTGGGAGCACCTTGCAGTGACCTTCGGGACTGAATATATATGTGGCCGTGAGTATATAGAAAACATCTTACCTGGTATACGGTGTGGAGCTGGCCGGAGTCTGCCAGGAAGAATCTGTGAAGATGAAAACAGGCGATTAGTTTTATTAGTGGCGTTCACTAAAGCAGAACGCTAGTTCGTGGAGATCAGCGATCCAGACATGAAGCAATCCTCAAACCATCCCAGATATATGGGACACAACCTAAAGGACACCACAGCAATTAATAGAATACCTTAGCAACTGCAAAGCACCTTAGAAACACACTGGCAACCACATGGAATACCCTAACAACCAATAGAATACCTTCTATAAATTTTTTTTAAAAAAAAGATACTTAAGGTCTCAGTGAACATTTAATGCTTTGACAACAAGCAATGCATGTTACATCATTTATTCATCTTAGTTAACATAACGTTAACAATACAGCTGTTCATTCTAACTTCATGTTTGCGTGGATCCCTTAAATATACATTTACAATTAACAATATAAAATATATAATATTTAACAAATGGAACCTTATTGTAAAGTTTTAGAAACACCCTGGCAACCACCTAAAACACATACAAAGCAAACGATAGAATAACTTAGGAAATGCATAACAGAAAACCTTAGCAACACCTTAGCAACCACTAAAATACTATAACTCCCACATAGAACTAAAATCTGAAAAACCTTAGTAATACCCTAGCGACCACTAAAATATCACAGCTACCACATAGCAGCACCAACAATCAGACATACATTGACAACACCCTAGCAACCACTAGAATACATTAGCAACCACATGGCAATGACAAAACCCCACTGAAAACAGTAATGCTTTATAACAAAGTCTCATTAATTAATGTTAATGCTTTAATGATCAAAACATTTACAGTTTTTATTCATCTCAATTACCATAACGTTAACAATACAACCGCTCATTGGTAGTTCATGTTTGCGTTGAGCCATTACAATAAGGGTCCATTTGTTAATATGTAAAGTTTTAGAAACACCCTGGCAACCACCTAGAACACCACAACAAGCAACCAATAGAATACCTCAGCAAATGCATAACAAAAACAACTTCGCAACACCCTAGCAACCACTATAAAACAGTGCTAAATTAAATAAGCATTCACCAACAAGCACTGAAACACCTTAGTAATGCCCTAGCAACCACTAAAATACCATAGCTAGCAGCACTAACAACCACTGACACACCTTGATGACACCCTAGAAACCACATTAAAAACACAAAAAAACAGTAACACTTTACAATAAAGGTCCCATTAGTTTGTTTATGCATTCACTAACAATGAGCAATACATTTGTTAGAGTTTTAATTCATCTCAGTTAACATAACGTGAACACCTGTTCATAGTTCATGTTTGCGCGGTGGACCCGTTAAATATTAACAAATGGAACCTTATTGTAAAGTTTTAGAAACACCCTGGCAACCACCTAGAACTGGTGTTTCAGCAAGAAATCAATAGAATACCTCCGCAAATGCATAACAAAAACACCCAAGCAACCACTATAAAACTGTGATAAATGAAATGAGCATTCACCAACAACCACTGAAACACCTTAGTAACACCCTAGCAACCACTGAAATACCATAGCCATCACATAGCAACACTAACAACCACTGAAACACCTTAGTAACACCCTAGCAACCACTGAAATACCATAGCCATCACATAGCAACACTAACAACCACTGAAAAACCTTAGTAACGCCATAGCAACCACTTAGCATCACTCAAAACACCTTAGGAACATCCAAATATTCAATTGATCACAGAAGCACTGGTATAAAAGTTTATAGTTCGGATATTAACACTGATGACGGTGGTAGCGATCAAAATAGACCCCCTTTTGAAAGTAACTTGGTGCTTCAAATAAAGATTGTATCGATTACATAGTGACAGTAAAAAAATAAAAGTCTGTCATTGAATGAGTTAACAAAATCTGTTTGAATGAATGATTCAGACTACAGCAATTCACATAGTCAGAACCTCTAGCAAATTATATGTAATTTTGTTTAGTTGTCCGTTCAGAGTCATGGGAGAATCGTGATCTCGGTTTGAAAAAAATCAAATAAAATCGTGTTTCAATCATGATTTGTCCAGTATCGGGCAGCTCTAGTTTCAAATACAATACATTTATTTGCTTTAATGTGGAACCTTGAATATAAAACTACAATGATTTTCTGAAGAGGTGCTATAACTGTGTAAACAAGATAATCTCAAATGCTATATAAAAGCACTTTTGAGTAGGATGTTTTTATTAAAATAAAATGTATCAATCCCACTGACATTAAGCAGCATTTTCAGGGAGTAAAAAAACCCAAAACCAAAACAACTACCACCACAAACCAAGCTGCAGTGAACAAATAAATCAATCAAATAGAATTCATTAACCTAATTTGTATCAGCTTCTAACTTCAAGGAAAATGGTTTCTGAGATGAAGTGAATTGTGTTGTTCAGTAATATGAACAAGATTTAGTGTTGGGGGGGTGGGGGACGTCAAAAGTGGCACATTTGCATTTCTTCCCGTGCTAAATGAAATAAGCATTCATCAGCCGGCGCTGCGGCGAGCTCAAGTGCTCTAGCTCCAGCGCTGCAGGTCCTTCACAAAGACAGACTTTAAAAAAAGTAGCAAGCAGCTTCTTTCCTGATCCACCGTTGCCAAGGCGATCACCAGCTGCGGGGCTCCGAGCTGTTTGTTTTATAGGGGCAGGAGCAGAGATGAGTGTGTGTGTGTGTGTGTGTGTGTGTGTGTGTGTGTGTGTGTGTGTGTGAGAGAGAGGGACAAAGACAAGAACTTCAGCCGAAAAGAAAAAGCTGTCATTTACAAATGTAGGCTTGAAGGTGGAGTAAAGATGGGAAGAAAAAAATAATTCCCTCTTTGGAAGCCAACAGGATTTTACGGCTTTAAAAAGAATGACCTAGGTGTCGATGCAAAGACATTTACCATAGAAAATAATAATAACTGCACTCGCAAAGAACGACTACGGGGCAAGTGCACAGATGGCTTTAAAGGGTCACGGAAACCTAAAGCAAATTTGATTTCCACTCATCATATGCACAGGTTGCACATCAATTAAAAACAACAACAGCATTAATTAATTATAGGGCATTTCACACATGAAATGGTCAACCGTGGGTCATCTAAACAGTATTCCTGGGTTGTTGCTTCACACTGCTCATAATCTACAATAAAACTGGGTATTCATAGCCTTGAGTTTCACACCCTATATTCCTAAACGTTCTTATTTGCATATTTGCTGTGTCATTGATTGGATGTTTACAGTTTACATAAAAACATTGCGCATCCTGACTACTAATTTTTACGTTTATACTGAATGGACTTAAAACTACTTTATAAAAGGTAAGAATGAAACCGTCTCCACTCAAATTGTCAAGTTCTGTTAGCATTTGACATTTTTCTTCTGTCATTGCAGCTTGTGTCAGTGATATCCCATAAAGCTATATGAGATTTCACTGACTCAAGCTGCAATGCAAGTCGCTTCCGAAAAAAGCATTGGTTAAAAGTATACAAAGCATCAAGCTAATAACAATCATTACATAATCTAATCGAGATTTGACAGTGGCGTACACATGATTTGAATCACTTTAAATCACGATTAGATTATGTAATGATTGTTATGAGCTTGATGCTTTGTATACTTATTTTAACCAATGCTTTTTTCTAAAGCGACTTACATTGCAGCTTGTCTCAATGAAATCCCATTAGCTATACGGGAATCCCATAACACAATCTTTGACGGTGGCGTACACATGATTTGAATCACTTTAAAGATTGTGTTATGGGATTCCCGTATAGCTAATGGGATTTCACTGACACGAGCTGAAGAACAGTGTAAGTGCTTAAATTGGTCGTAATGGAGATGTAAAGTTGAATACACAGAGCATTTTTAATGACATTAGTCTTATAATTACCATAATGTTTTGTCTTGTGGCTATACTTTAGCATATTTCAGCTGCAGTGTCTTGCCTCATTGACGTCTATTGTGTACGCCGTGCTATAAAAAAAGCAGGACGAGACCACATTTTCTGTGGTGATTAACAGCATGCAACAGATGCTGTCAGATGTCCTAGACATTTAATTTGGGAGCCAATAAACACCTCCAAAAATGCAGTGTGAGATCTAATGACCAGAGAGAGAGAGAGAGAGAGAGGCTGGACCACCCACTTACACCTCCATTATCAAACACTAATTCATCCCAGCTCATCTCACAACCAGTCAAACGAAAGACAAAATTACAGCCAATTCATCCTGCTCTCAATAAACACCAACTGCAGTCCACACACACTGAATGTTGGGAAGTTAAAGCCAGTTGACACAAAGCCCAAATAGGATTACGCATTAAAAACACAACAGTAAACGGTGTTCTCATTAACTTAACACAGGGATTACGTCGTCCCAGAGCGCAGACGTACACACACAGACGGACCCTGATCTCTGTAATGAGCCCGTAATGAACCTCTACAATACAGCTTATCAATATCCATAGAATGAAGACCGCAGGACTGTAATACACTAGTTGGTCCTTTAGCACCAGCTGTTTTGATTAGGGTTGACAAAAGCCTTCAGCGCGTCTCGGGAACTTCGCATTGAGCCGACACCGCAGGAGGGAGAGGGAGAAGGACAGCGAGCTGGGAAAAGTTAACGAGGATTTGGTCTATGTTTCTCTAGTGGAGTGTGTGTGTGTGTGTGTGTGTGTGTGTGTGTGTGTGCGTGTGTGCCAAAGCTCCAGTGTAGCAGCATGGGAAAAACATGTCACGAGGTTATCAATGCATACATAAAAATAAATTGCAGGAAAGTCTCATTTTTAGATTGAACACAAAAGGAGATGTTTGTGGAAATGCGGATGCTGCTCTATTCAATGAGAGTGAAGAGACCGTTTTAGCTCCAAGGACAAAATGCAGCACCATAACAACTGTATACATGATTTGTTACTTAAAAAAAATATAATAATATAAAATGTAATCCATGAGTCAAGTAATTCTAAGAAAAACCTTTAAAAAAAAACAACTATCACTGACTGTCAAATATATAGGCATATTTATGCGCGACTGCAATAGAGATCTGCGGATAAAAGGATATTACAGTTTAAATATCAGACAAAGCTATACTTTATGGTGATTTATTTATGGTCCATTTTGGAGGCAAGACGGCTCGTCCGGATTTTTACACCAATCCGTGACACATTCAGTGACCGTGAGCTGCATTACATGAGTGAACGAAACGGTGGCTAGAAAACAAAAACAATCCGTAGCGTTCATTTTGATCATGGCTTGTCTTGAAAAGAAAAGATGCGTGTGGAGCAAGTGGTGGTTTGTTGTGGTCTCACTAATCAGGTTCCTATTGGTTTTTGATTTGACTGTTGTCATAGGAAAAGCTAGACTACAGGACTGTGCGTCAAATCTTCTGACACGGACAGAATTTCATCGGAGATAAAATTTGATTGCAACTCATTAATCGGCTGTCGTTGAACATGTCAATCTCGTGATCACAGACTTCACTGAATCATTCATTCAAACGGCTGATTCATTAAAGAACGAGGCAGTTGTTTATGAATGAGTCATTGAATCTTTGACTCAACCGATTCGTTCAAAACGCTGAATCATTCAGGAATGAAACATGGCCGAGTGTTGCGTTATGGTTCTGCTGTGATCTTTGTTTGGAAATATTTCCATCGCTGAAATAGAACAAAAATTCAATATTGCATCTAAAAATGTAAGTGATTTCAATAAACAAGTAGTTAATATGTCAGTGTCATTTTCAATCATTATGGTATTTAGGAAGACAGGTCATGTGATGTTGCCTAACTGAAATTTGTTATAAATTTAAAAACTCCACATTGATTTTTTACTGCGGTATGTTAAACCAATCTTTGTTTTGAAGTCAACTTTTCTTTGTTGTGCAAATTTGTTTCGATTTCTCCTCGAGAGGCTGCGCTAGCCTCAAAAGCACAACCTTTTTACCGTCAGTACATTATACGCTATCGATCGCCACTTACACTAAATGTAACAAAATCAGATGCATTCTTGCGTTTTGGTGAATTTTTGTTATTGATGTTTTAATCAGGCTACTTGTCCGGTCAGGCAAGTAAAATTCTTTCACTTGCCCCTTTAAAAAATAAAGCGGGTAATACTTTATTTTACAGTGTCCTTGTTACATACGTTACATGTACTTACCATAATAATAACAGTAAATTATGAATAATTACATGTAACTAACCCTAAACCAAATCCTAATCCTAACCCAATATTAAGTACAAGTAGTTGCTTAATATTACTCAGTACTTAAATGTATAATTACACTGTAACAATGACACCTTAAAATAAAGTGTAACCATAAAGCGTTAATGTCTAGCCCTGAAATGAATCTTAAGATTCTCAATATTTGTCTCAAACGGTCAAATCGTGGCCAAAATCGCACAGTGTGAACCCGGCTTTATTCATAGAAACATGAATGGCATTGAGGACGGTTACTGTGTTGCATGTTTAACTGGAGGGTTTTGCATCAGGGCCGGAGTGCACAGGCCACTGAAGAGCAGCAGTGATCAGCAAAACCCCCCAAACCTCGATTTGCATCAAGTGGCAGCAGGGCGGCTTCCATTCGCCCACAGATGCCATTATTCATCAGCTTGCAAATTGGCACATCAAAGTGACGGCGGAGGAGAGCAGCGCAGGAGCTGCTCACGAACACAGATCACTGTACACATCAAGAGCGACTCCTGTCCCCTGGTGTCACCAAACTACTGTATTAAACGCTGCTCAGACACAAAGGCCTGTCTCTGGACCACTGGAATAAAAGTGGACTGTATGAAAAGGCCTTATAGTATGAGCAAGGCTTGACATTAAGCCTTTTCATGTGCTTGGACAAGTGAATGACTGATTAAATTGTTTGAAGGACAAGTAAAAATATTCCTTGTCTAGAAAAATAATAATAATTGTGGTGAAAATCAAATTTATTCTGAAGAAATACTCTGTGTTCTATTAGCATATTTGTGATATTTACCCTGGGGGCATTTTTGTTTTTAATAAAATAACATTTTCTCCCCTAATTATATTAAATGTATGCTTCATCTTTCATTTTAAATTCTTAAATTTGATTTAATGTTTTGTTTAGATCAGGCTACTTGTCCAGTCGGGCAAATAAAATTATTTCACTTGCCCCTTCAGAAAATCCACTTGTTCCGGACAAGCGTTTATGTAGAGCCCTGATAAGAAATTGCGTTTCATAATAAGTTAAACTAATAAATTATCTTGATTGTGTGTGGAAAACAAAAATGTGTGCAAAAAGAGGGAACTGTAGACTCACGCTGCCATGATGATCCAAAAAAATATCAATATATAGCAGACAACCAGCAAATATTTGGTAAATAAATGTTCTCATGTGTGATAATTTCTCATCATCTTAAGTTGATTTTTACTCTAGGAAAGTTTAAACTCACACTGGTTTTGAGGGTAGTTGTCTCGGGGTGGACGGTAGTTTCCTTGGTTATAGTTTCTGGGTGGCGGGGCATTGCTGTACTGACCGCTACTATGCTGACCCTCGAAAGACTGGCCACGGCCAAATTGTCCTGCCCCTTGATTCATGCCCACATGGTGACTGAAAAAAAAAGAGGGAGAGAGAAAGAGATGAGAAAAATTGACAGGCTTTGGAAGTTTTTATATGTTGATGATCAGGGTTTTTAGCCCCTGGAGGCAAAAAAAAAATCTACATTTATTTGAATATTTATTAATGCATATCTTTTTATATCTCTGGTCCATGGTTGGTTGTCCCCAAGTTGGCAGGGAGGGTCTTTGGGTTATTGTTATCGTTTAGTAAAAACAGTTTTAAAAATTGTTTTTCGTTAAAGGAATATTTCCCACAAAAAATACAATTATCCCATAATTTACTCACCCTCAACAAATCCTAGGTGTATATGGCTTTTTTCCCCAGTCGAACACAATCGGAAGTATATCCTGGCTCTTCCCAGCTTTGTAATGGCATAGAATAGAGCCTGGGTTTTTGAAGTTTCAAAAAAAGCGCATCCATTTTTCATGAAAGTAATGCTGGGTTCAGACTACATGATATTTTTGTTTGTTACGATAGTCACTGTGTCAGATTACGCAATTTTGACTCCTAAATTCTTGTGTTGTCAACAAAACATAACAGACTACACGTTGCTTCCTGACAAATGATCGGTTTCCATCTTTAACAACGTGTGTGATGTCATCGAGAAGGCGAGACTATTGACCAGCAAACGAACAATGGCTACAGTGATTTACACTGGATGCCTTATCAGAAAGAAAGAAAACCTGACAGTGGACACGTTCCCAGATTGCACTAAGGAGAGTATGGAATCTTCTAAAGAGAACTAAAATATTGTTTTTTTTAGTTTTAGACAGTAGTAAAAAATAAATGTAGTCGATTTGCTTTTTCACTGTCGTGGTCGTCCCTCGAGGAAACATCATAAAGGCAGGAGTGTTTGAAAGCTGTATACGGAAGAGCATCTGTGCTCCAATTGGTCAGTGTGACAGAACCTGTTGTGGTTGTCGTCAACTATGACACTAAACGAGATAAAATTATTGCTTCTTGTGTCCCGACGACCGAATCGCCACATAAAATGGATCGTGCCAAACTCGGGGTAGTCTGTGTAGTCTAAACCGGGCATAATCCAGCGGGTTTAATAAATGCCTTCTGAAGCGAAGTGATGAGGTTTTGTGAGTAAAATATCAGTATTTAAAACTTTACACCGTTCAGCCGAAGCTCGACTCTCGTGAACACGTGTACGGCCGCTGCCGGAAGACAGTGATCATAGTTTATAAAGATATTAAATAGATATTTCTCACAAAAACACAATCGCTTTGCTTCAGAAGGCCTTTAACTCACTGGAGCCAAAAGGATTATTTTTATGATGTGCTTTTTGGAGCTTCAAAAACTTGGGCACTATTCAATGCCATTATAAAGCTTGGAAGAGCAGGGATATAATTGAATATAACTGATAGTGTTTGGGTAAAAGAAGACCGTCATATATAGACCTAGGATGGAGAGTAACTTATGGGATCATTTTAATGGGAATAAAATAAAAACTATTCCTTTAAGTGAAATGTTGAAAAAAAAGTAATAATATTCTATATATAAAATTGTATAAAGATGAAAAACAAATTAGAAATGTTACCTTGGCTAATGAGTACTAAAACTGAAATAAAGTAAAAAATACAAAACAAATATTATTAGTATATAAATGCGTAATTAATACTGCTTTGGTGGGAAAAGACTGAGAACTCCTGATCTAAAATATCCCTTAAATGCCAAATATTCTGACAAAAAAATTTGAGGGTTTAAAGTGTAAAAAAAAAAAAAAAACCTTCACAGAACTATTTGAAGTCCAAGAACACCTGTCTGCGCCATCCAATCAAACTGCTTTCATTAAGAAATTAAGTCTTTGGTGGGCTTTCATCTGCATACATCTCCCCTAAACACCACCATGCATAATTCATCTCTCCTCATTGAAGCCTGAATTCACCAGATGTTTAATTAGCCCGTTTTATACAAACTATTGCACTAATTTGGTTTCTTTTTACACAATACCACTTAAAAAATAACAACATTAAATGCAAGAATTCAACCAAATAAACTGATGGATTCTATGGGATTTTCTTTACTTGAGCTTCCTGAAACCGGATTGGTCCAGATGGGCTTGTTGGCGGTTTGGGTTGAATCCCAGTTGAGGTCTCCATCGGCCACGGTTACCCTGTTCAAAGTCACCTGGTTTCAAAACCTTGCTAGGGATCCTGGAGTGAGAAATTGTAATGCATAAATGTAAAATATTCAAACATCATTGCATCATTGAAAAGCCCATTCGATATATTCAAACTCGCTTTTATGCGAATATTCAATAGATCTTGATATTTATGCATTTTATTGAATAGTGCAGCACTTACTTTGCCCCTGCTAGGATAACAGCCTTGAACACAAAGCCATCATCATACTGCGGATCCTTGAATTTGATTCTGCCAACCAGAAACAATCACTATTTAAGTACAAACTTTAAGTGGAAACATCGCATTGCAGAGCCATTCATAAACCGCATCAGTCCAGTCTAAAGTTTTTGTTGAACGTCTCTGGGTTTCATGCAGCGTCTGACCTCTAGAGGAACCAGTAAATATCAGCAGGACAAGGTTTCAATGCCTTACACAACCATGCTTATTTGAGATGGTCATATCGGTCTCTGGAAGGACACAAATATGAGCCCTTGAGAAGCTAATCGGGCTTAAAAGAACCAGACTTATACACAAACTAATAAACCAAATGAAAATAGCAACTGAAAAAGGAAGGGTTGAAAGCAATAAATCAATATTGATCAGATCTATGAATCAGACGTTATTTGATGCGCATTGGTGGATAATTGGTTGATGCATAAAGCAAACTCTTACCCAATAGCACAGCTGCTGCGGATGTCTCTCAGTGTGGGGATGGGTGACTCCACTGGTCTGAGGAAAACAAAAAGGATGTTGTTTCACAGGATTTGTAAAGCTTTAGTCTCAAGTGCCTCAACAGACATTGTGTCCAGGTAATGACAAAACTAGGGGTGGAAATCTTTTGGTGCCTCACGATTCGATTCAAATTGTTTCTTGGTCACGATTCAATTAAAAAAAAAAAAGATTCTCGATTGTTAATCAAATTTCGATTTGATACATGCATGGATTTGATTGTAGTTTACTGTTTTGTGTTACTTTTCTTATTTGACTGCGGTGGACAGTTTAATAGGTCTAATAGAAAAAATATATATATATTAATTATAAACCTTGAAATTTATTTAGTTTTTTAAGCTGACTGCAGTCATTACACACATGACTGGCAGTCTTCTGTAATAAAGCAAGGCAGACAGAATATCTACTTAGTACATAAAGTTCCTTGATAGAACAATTAAACTTTTGCAAATATAAAACTGGTTAATAAAATGAAAATAAAACAGGACAAATACTATATATATAAAAAAATATATATATACAAATCACATCAATTAAGTTTTTCAGGTATAGCAGCCTAGTTTTATTTAAAATACTACAGGAAAAAAAAGAAAAAAAACCCACTGTATAGTCATCAATGTATAAATATATATATATATATTATTTTTTTATTTTTATTTTAAATAACATTAATGAAACGGATGGCAACAGGATCTGTACGGATCTAATATACTGTAACAAATCTGATTTGCTCCCAAAGGTTTATATCCGATTCATATGTGAACTGATTCCCACCCCTAGGCAAGACAAAATCATCAAGAAACAAAAGGTAAATGTGTTGTCTCCTTACTTATCTGGTAGAATAGGGTCTTCATCTAGATTTAATATACCTTGGATTCCATGGCAAAATTCAGCAGGGATCTCAGTGGCCTTGAAGAGAGAGGATTGCACATTTTACAGACTGACAGAATTTAAATGAGAACATTGAAATAAAATGAAAAATTTTGTTTTCATAATTGTTGGCAGACAAAATAACGATTAAGTGATAAAAAAAAAAAATTCACTTTTCAGCTGGACGATTTGGGGGGGAGGGAGATAAAACCATACAGGAAGACCAGTACCTCATGAGATTCTGCACGGTAGAGTTCCTGGATGAAATCACACAGGGGGTGGGACTTCCCAACAAATATGACATCACTTCCCAGACTGTTCCTTCTCACTGAAAACAACCATCAGATGGCACAGTAAGATTACAACACCAAAGATAAACCACTTTAAAGCAGAAAATAATTTAACTCTTTCCCCACCAGGGTTTAAAAAAATGAAAAATTGCCTGCCACCGTCAGCATTTTGGATCATTTTCTCACACATTTCTGACCCCCAGAATATTGTTGTATGAATATCTGAACAAGCAATATATCACAAGAAGGAACAGACATTCTGCTTATAAACAACACCATTTTATTCTAGGTTCATGCATTCTTTTTTTAATTAACATTTGAATGTGGGTGAGTTTCATAAACAAAAAGCAAAATTTTAAACAAATCAAAGTCTACATCTGGATGGGATTAATACCAAATGATGATCAAAAAACACAGATGAGTAGATGGAGTCCATCAACACCCTAAAGCCTCACAGTCCTATAGCTCATCCTCGGTCGACATTACATTCAGTAAAAAGGGGGCGCTGCACTGTGGCGACCTGTGGAAGCAGTAGCGTCAAAGTAGTAACACGTTTGTTTGTTTGTTAGTTCGTCTCTTTTTTCTTTTTACTTTCTCATTTCCCTGGTTGTCTATACTGAACTATTATGATGTTATATCGGACGTTTGTGAACCTGCTGTATATTTGCCTATTCCTTGGCTATTTTGCGAGAGGACAGCGTGGGAATGGGGAGCGGCTTCAATACAGTCATGACTTCCTTGTGCAGTTCCGTGCTTCTGACTACGGCGTGTTGGATCAAACCCGCGACTGGCCTGCAGAAATCTTAAGGAGTGAGTTTCCCAGTGCGCGCACAGAAAAGACTGCTGGCCAGAAGGTGAGGAAACGGGGGAAGAAGGGGGGATTGCGGCAGAGACTACGTAAACAGCGATTGAATCGCATTCCACTCCCTTCAATAATCCTGGCCAACTGCCAGTCTCTCAGGAATAAACTGGACGAACTACAAGCAAATGTCCGGTTTCTTTCTGATTATAGAAATGCATGTGTTATTTCCCTGACTGAGACTTGGCTTAAAGAACATGACTCAGACTCTGATTTGGAAATCGATGGCTTCGGAGTTCCAGTGCGGTTGGATAGGGATGCCGCCGTAACGGGAAAATCCTTGGGTGAAGGGGTATGCATCTACGTTAACCAGCGTTGGTGCAGGTCTGTGATTTTGAGAGAATCTGTGTGTACTCCCGATATTGAACTGTTGTCGATTTCACTCCGCCCCTTCTACTTGCCCCGGGAGTTTCCACAAATATTTATTTCTGTTGTATACATCCACCCAAAGGCTAATGTGGAAAAAGCCTCGGATATTTTATGTAAAGTGGTACATCGGCTTCAAAGCATCTCTCCTGATGCACCTAATATTGTGATGGGAGATTTTAATCATTGTAAAATGAAAACATCACTTACACACTTTGAACAATATGTGGACTGTCCTACCAGATATGGAAAATGTTTGGATCTTTGTTATGGGTCTATTAAGGGGGCATATAAGTCGTCATTAAGAGCCCCTTTGGGCAAGTCTGACCATCATGTTGTTTATTTAGCCCCTACTTATAAACCTGTTTTAAAAAGGGAAAAAACAGAGAAGAAATTAATTCCTGTTTGGTCTGAAGACTCAATTCAAGAGTTGTTGGGATGCTTTGAATGTACTGATTGGGACTTGTTCAAATCCGAATGTACTGACTTAGACGATCTTACTGAAACTGTGACTAGCTATATTGAATTTTGTGAAGATTTGGTAATTCATAAAAAAACGTGTATAGTTTTTCCAAACAATAAGCCTTGGATTACTAAACAAGTTAAAAGTTCTATTAATTTAAGGAATATTTATTTTAAACAAGGCGACAGTATTCGGTACAAAGAGGCCAATAAACAAGTTAGAAATGAGGTGAAATCAGCAAAATTGCGGTACAAGGAAAAGATAGAAACTATGTTCACAAATGGAAAGTCTCATGTAGCTTGGGACGGAGTGAAGTCTATTATAGGAACTAAACAGAAGAAGAAATGTATTAGTTTAGGAGGGAAATCTGATTATGAATTAGCAGATGCTTTTAATTCGTTTTATGTACGTTTTGACAATCATGATTTTTCAAGAGAATTGTCTGATTATAGGGGAAAATCTGTGATTCAGAACACTCCTGTTAAAATTCAAATTAATGAGGCTGATGTACGTAGCTGTTTTAGTCAGGTCAAGGTTGGAAAGAGTCCAGGCCCTGACCACATTGGTGGTAGGTTGTTGAAAAACTGTGCAGAGCAGCTTTCAGGGATTTATTCATTTATTTTTAATGAATCATTAAAACTTTCTAAAGTCCCTCGTTTATGGAAAGATGCCATTGTGGTACCAATTGCGAAAAAAAGAAATTCTTCTTCTCTTAAAGACTACAGACCTGTTGCATTAACCTCCTTGATTATGAAATCTTTTGAAAAAATAGTAAGGAAGGAGATTTTAACCCTAACACAGCCAGCACTTGATCCTATGCAGTTTGCATATAGATCTGGTAGAGGAGTTGATGATGCTACTTGTACCTTGTTGAACATGATTTTAGGACATTTAGAAGGTAAGAAAAGTCATGCACGTTTGCTTTTTATAGATTTTTCTTCCGCTTTTAATTGTGTTCAGCCTCACATTTTGGCAAAGAAATTGATTGATACTTTTCAACTGGATTTAAATATTGTGTGCTGGTTGGTGGATTTTCTAACTAATAGATCCCAAAGAGTAAGGGTCAATGGAGTGTTGTCGAATATTTTGATGTCCTCCACGGGTACGCCACAAGGTTGCGTTTTGTCTCCTCTTTTGTTTTCTTTATACACCGATGATTGTCGTAGTGTTTTTAATGGGAGACACATTGTTAAATTTGCGGACGACTCTGTGATTGTGTCTCTTCTCACTGAGTCTGAGCCAGATGTTGGGCCAGTGATCGATAATTTTATTCAATGGTGTGATGATTCATTTTTAAATATTAATGCTTCAAAAACAAAAGAGATGTTTATTGACTTCCGTAAGAAGAGCTCTGCACCTGTGTTGCCTTCTATTATAAAGGGACAGCAGGTAGAAGTAGTTAAACAATATAAATATTTGGGGACTATAATTGACGATAAACTACAATTTGAGGAAAATACTGATATAATTAGAGGAAAAGCTCTTCAGCGTATGCATTTTTTAAGGAAACTTCGACTTTTTAACATGGATGTTTCTTTTATGAAAATGTTTTATACATGCTTTATTGAAGCCGTTTTAAGTTTTTCCATTGTCTGCTGGTATGGTAACCTTAATATAAAGAACAGGAGGAAGCTGACAAGCATTGTGACAATGTGCAGCAAGATAGTGGGGACCGATTTAAGGACTATCTCACAGATTTATGAGTGCAGGACAACTAGGAAGGGCCAGGTAGTGCTTTCTGATGCTACTCATCCATTGTGTGCTGAATTTCAACTCCTTCCTTCAGGGCGGAGATTCAGACTCCCATTGTGTAAATCAAATAGATACAGAAATTCTTTCATACCGGCGGCAATTAAGTTTTTAAATGATTTTTTGTAATTTACGGTAATTTATGTGTTGTGTTGTTATTATGTGTATGTGTATACTACTGCTATTACTGCTGTCTACACAAAGAATTGCCTTTAAGGACAATAAAGTTTAACTAACTAACTAACTAACATTAGGCCGTTTTGATTTATATTCTGTTTTATGTTGATGATCGTATTATTTTACATATGCATCTGCTAACATATGCTACCACTTGTTTCTGATTCTTCTTTGCCTGATTTGATCAGGAGATTCAGTACTCTTTCAGAAGATGCATAATAGCGCCCCCTAACGTATAACCGAAAACACGGACAAAATTTTGGTCAAATGGCAGGGAAAGAGTTAAGGACCGAACATGATTGGAAAGTATTTCTGCTCGACTGTTTATTGGCTATGATTATGAAGGTATATGCCTCACCCTCCTCGTAGGTCAATTCAGGGTAGACCTCTGCCAACGCTGCGAATAACCTCCGCTCGTCCACAAACGGTAACAAAGCAACACCTGTCATGAGGAGAAGACCAAACTCACAATGACTGAAAACAATACAGCACTCATTTTTCTGTTCAGACGGGGAAGCTCAAGGATAAGCACTGACCCTGCCAGGCATATTTCTTCCCATTCAAATCAATGGCAAAGTCATCAGGGTAGAAATCAATGATTGAGGATTCCTGTTAAAGAGTTACAAAGAGAAAGAACATGTAGAAATTATTGGTTTTTACACTCTCAAATGTCTCTGGTGTTATTGTGCACGACTATGGAGGGTTAGGCTTTTTTTTTTTTTTTTTTTTTTTTTTAAGTGTGCATGTTTCTTTAATCCTTTTTAAAATATGCAAAATAATTGAATAAAAAAAAGGCAACTTTTAAATCGTATTTTAAGTAGAATTTCCAATTGCTTGTCTCATAACATTTAATGATAGATATAACTGAATTTAAATAAATGAATATGTTGAATAAATCCGCAGATCCATGCCTGATTTATAAATCAAATTCCCAAAAATCAAAGTTTCACTTTTTGAAAGTCCAGTTACTTGCCATTTCTTTGTAATTATTTGTGAAACTTAATAGCAATTTGAGTGAACATTTTTTCTAAGTAAATCCTACAGCATCCTATCCTATGTTTCCAGTGCACATTATGCAAGGAATAATTGACGACAGGCCATTGAATTATTAGAGATCAATTCGTTTAAATTAATTAACTCTTTTTTTTCTTTTTTCTATTCGTGACAGTAGACTAGCCTAATAAATTAAAGCCCTTTTAACAAGTATAGGCCTATCAATAATTATTTATTTGTTATATTATCTGCAATAATTACGAAAACCCATGCAGCAGGACTATCAATTTATTTATATAGTTTAATTTTCTATTGATTATAGATAGAACTATATACACTATTTATTAAAATTAAACTGCATGTAGGGCTGGGACGGTATGGATTTTTTCTTACCGCGGTTGAAAAGCAAGAAATTCCCGTAGTATAGCGTTAAAGCTTTAACAAGCTTTTCTTGTTATGAATTGTATCCTATTTTCTGTTATTACAGCCATCTACGCGAAGTGATATGGAGCTGTAATGCGGTCAAGACCTGCCGGAACTACTTTAGCCGTGCATTTCCTTGAAAATAATTGCACACCTTAGAACGTTCGTCAACCAATCAGATTCAAGCATTACACGGCCCTGTAGTATAAGGAAGTTTAATGCACTGTGAAAACAGTTTCAGAAGTAAATCTGCCACTCACTGGGTCAGTCATCAGAGCTCTCCATGTCGTCGGCAGAAAGTTTCCACTGGCAGCAGGAAACACACTCATGAGCTGCTCCAAAGGTTTGAACTGCACATGAAGAAATATGATGACATTGTGCAAATCAAGAGTCAACACATCAGAAACACAAGGACAAATCAAAACACGAAAGAAATCACGCATTACAGAGTTTGTGTGACCATGCAATGCGTTTCAAATTACCGGTTTGGTCCCTTTCTCGAAATCGCTGAACATGCCCTTGATGTCTTTGAAGTCGGAGGCAAACGGAGCATAATGAAAGGGAAAATACCACTTCCAGGATGCGCAGCCCTGTGACAAATAAAAAAAACCCAGACACTCAGAGACCGTCTGTCGTACCACACAAAGACAAGTTAAATACATCTTCAGTTACTTCAATCAGAAATGCTCGATTTTGAAAGACCTTCAACCCAAGTCATTTTTAAGACCTCTTCCATTAGCCCTTTCAATGGGAGACCTTGATACACCATCACATTTACAGCTCAATTAACACTCCAGAGGGCATTTAGACCAGACAGTTTAAGAGAGAACCAAAAGGGCTTTAACAAAAGACACACAAACACACTCATGAAACACCAAAATTTGTGGATTTAGTCCATGTCTATTACCTTTCAGGTCATTAACATGCTAGCGCACTCAAATATTTACAATTGTGATTTTTTTTAAAAAGTAGATCCGCTTTTAAAATGTACAACCTCCCAAAAACTGATCCAACACCAACCAGAAAAATGCAATAAAGAAAAGAGGGGCAATTTTGTCAGCGTCAGACCTCTGCCATTTTTTCTACTGAGTTTTACACTCAATATCTGAAAATCAGTTCTTTCAAATGGTACATTACAATGAATCTTTTCAAAAGATACATCAGTCTCATCACTCAAAGCCGTTTATGAAGTTCATGTGTGGCATTTTTACATTCTGTAAACAACATATGTAGGTAAATATAGTTTATTAATAATTTAAATAGCGCTTTTCACAAAACGGTTTCAAAAGCAGCTGTATAGAAAATGTTAATAGCCTAATATCTTCGTGCCTTTGTCGCATTTAGCAGATTTTTTTATAAATATATATATATATATATATATATATATATATATATACACATACATACAGAAACACACCACAATCACAATTGTGAGCTTAAAGCTAAAAAACGTTTATTTTTTTTATTTTTTATAAATACTTTTCAGGGTGTGACACTTTGTTCCGAATTAGCACATTTGCTCCCAAGTAAATTTAAAAAAAAAAAAAGCTTACGGGCACAATGCAAATAACGCATTTTCCCTTAATAAAGGGATAGGTGCCATACAAAATTAATTATTTTATTAAATTAGACCAAAAAAAAAAAAAGTACACTAGGTTTAAATATTTATGCTTCAAACTGTATTTTATTATCTAATTATTAATAGGCCTTCTTTGAACTGTATAAACTGTATAATAGTTCATTACCTTATATCAAAACAAAAAAAGACATAAGCTCTCCTCCAGTAACGTCTTGCTTTAAAATATTCTGAAGATACACACAATGGATCAAAGGCCCAAGCGTAACATCATAAAACAATCACTAACAATTTTGACAATTTTTTTGGGATAAATCATATTTATGAGAGAAGACATTTGTAAAGTGGCAGCTTTCTGCTTTATATAGTCAACCGATCTATTAATTTCCTGCATTAGAATTGACATTGTCAAGTGGCAAAAAGGTGCAAGAAATCCATGCAATAGAAATTATACTTGACACCCCAAATGAAAAAATAGACACCCTAATATGGCAAAATAAAAGCCATGTGGAGATCTGCCCCTGAACATCTACCATTTGCCAGCGTCTGTGTCTCTCTCTGTGCGTGTGTGTGTGTGTATCAGCGAATGTGTGGCAGAAAGGAGCAAACACATCTCACACAGCAGCGAGACTCCATAACGAATCTGTTCAGCGGTTCCCGTGGGACGGCTCTCATCCGCGAGCACATGGAGCGAGTGCAGGCCACGCATATATATAGAGCTCCAATTACTGCGGACAAATCCCTGCACACGAAACTCTAATCAACCAGAGATCTACTGAAGAGAACGGAGCTCTAATGACTGAATTTAAAGCTAAAGATCAAGACCCTGCATTAAAACTCAACTAGATAACACTAACTGGCTCAAAGAGCAGCGCAAAGCTGTTTGATCCTAGATCTGATGAACAAACATAAAGCGGAGGATATTCTGTAAACATTTCCTGGATCTACTTTAAAACAGATTGTGGAAACTCATAAGTGAAAAGAATAAAAGGTAGGAAATAAGTGTGTAATTAGTGATGCACCGATCATGATTTTTCATTGGCGATTCAGATTTGTTTACAAGCAAATTGGCCTATTTTTTTAAGGGTATAAAATTACCCATTTTTACCCCTTTTGGGTAATTACCCAAAATGACCAACATTTATTTGTTAATAAAATTAACAAAAGTATTTGTTTATTTGCTCAAGAACATGCCAATCTGAGCTTAAACAAATATTTGTAGCCATTTAAAATTAGAGGCAACCACTGAATGCAATCATGATCCAAACAAAGATGCTACACACATGTAGTATGAGCAGTTGTTTTTAAATTAAATCTAATTTAAATTGAATAATTTTAAAATTAAAGCAAAAACACAATGGTCTGACTTTAGACTTGTTAAATTATGCTACATAAGACACCTGCACAAAACAAACACAGCAGACGGACCAAATGAAAACGCAAATTCACTCTGACAGTAGGTGGCGCTTATGAACCCGCAAGTTTCCTTCAGAGATGCATTCATATAAATCCCCCATCAATATTTCTAATTTTCTGAACAGTGAGCGTCTCTTCTCTTCTTTGCATCGGTTTTCGGTGTGTCTCATTTTCATCCACAAATTACAATTTGGAAAATGATAGCAATGCAGTTTGTGCACAAGTCCGGAATAGACATCGGCCCAAAAAAAACGAGGGGAAATGTTTTTGGGGAAAAACCCAACCAGTTCCCATTTATGGCCGGCAAACCGGTGCATCTCCATGCGTTATATTCATAATGGCTTCAGGAACTGAAGCTGAGCTGTGGACCAACCAATTGTGAGCTTGTTAGTTGACCCAAAATGTTTAAATCTGTCATTAATTACCCTCGAGTCCCTCTTGTCATTCCAAACTCGTAAGACTTTTGTTCATCTTCGTAACACAAATGTGACCATAGACCACAAAACCAGTCACACGGGTAATTTTTTTTAAATTGAGATTTATACAACGCTGAATAAAAAAGCTTTCCATTGATGTATGGTTTGTTAGGATAATATTTGGCCGAGATACATTTTTTGAAAATCTGGAATCTGAGGGGGCAAAACAAATAGAAACAGAAAATCTCCTTTAAAAGTTGTCCATTTATGTTCGCGATTGTGCTGCATTCACTCAGAAAAATAAAATCTAAAACATTTTATCGGTAGGAAATTTACAAAATATCTTCATAGAACATAGAAAAATCTATAATTTTGACCTATTGGCTATTGCCACAAATATACCTGTGCGACTTATGACTGGTTTTGTGACCCAAGGTCACAATGAAGATCTTTTTGATGAAATCTGAGAGCTTTCTGTCCCTCTATTGACAGCTACCCCATTGATGCTTCAAAAGGTTAATAAAGAGATCGTAAAACTAATCCATATGAATTGAGTGGTTTAGTCCAAATTTTCTGAAGAGACAAGATCGCTTTATATGATGTACAGATTTAATTTAGGGTGAGTAATTGACAATTTAAATTTTTTGGTGAACTATCCCTTTAAGGCTCACAATTGCATAACATTGCACAAGGAGAGCATGAAGTGGAATATCCATTTAATAAAATATTGCAGTAATAACTGGTCAACTCTAACCCTTCAGAACCTGAAGCTAAAATAGGTGTTTTTCACATATGTAGATTTTTTGATCTACATCTTTTTCAGAAAATAATTGGCTTTTAACAAATTACAGTTATTGGCCATTACTGTGTGTGGCAAGTTTGTAAATAGAAATAGAATATTTAAATAGACAAAAAAAATTAATGTTTTGCTTATTTTTATAAAAAAATAAAAAAAACACGAACGAAAGAAACTAACACTTAAAAAAGTTGAAAAATTAACTAATAACATATATTCAAGTCTTTTTGTGATATTGGATTGCACAGCTTTCATTTAGGACTTTTAGGACGCACACATATACAAATGCATGCATACACAGGCACGCACACATCACAAGATGCGTGAAAGAGTAACGCTCATCCGCCTCCCAAGTTTCATCAAAAATCATCCCAATCCCCTCTTCTGCTGTCTACCACTTCATTCGCCATTAAACTTATTACTTGTAATTGTTAAAACACTAACTTGCCACGCTTCGTATCTCTGTTCAAATCCTGCCCGCCATGTCAGAAAGCGGCTGTCATTTGCCAAAAAGTGCATGTTGTCTGATGTCAGGGGCAATTTGAATGGTTTTGAAGAGTTACGGTAAGATGAATACAGCTTGCTGGTATGTGTCGGCGACGACACAGCCGGTTTAAAAGGGCTAAAGACTATAAACCTTCAGGTTCAGGTGTGTGTGTACCAGTGATTTACCTGATAGTAGTACCGGAGCACCCAGCACAGGCCCTCCACGTACGACTTCACCACTTTCTTACGAAACTCATCGTCCGTCGCATCCACATCAAATTTGGTTTTGTAGTAACGCTGTTTCCAGCCGTCCTCCCATAACCTGTGCAAAACATTTATAACACAGTCACAGAGATACACACGCCTCAGTTTGTCATCTTCTCCAAAGAAAGGCCTGAATTCATTAAACACAAACCAGCCACTCCTGTGCCAAATTGAGCAGGTTCACTTTTATGCATATGCACGCCTATGAGAATTTCCCACTTTGACGGGCTCCATTAAGGGGCGATGGGAAACTTGTTTTCCACCTTAGCGCTGGTCAGGATATTTTGACATGCTCTGGAAATGCAGCTCACATAATCAAGGATGAGCTGCATCTGTCTAGTGTAACCTCTACAGCATCCCACCGGGGACACGGAAAACCTCCATGAATACCAATTGAACCCAATCGATTTAGACCGCGTTGGAAAGCTAATCACTGAAACATTTGCTGTATTAATCACTGGCTGTACGGACACGCATCACAGAGAGACTCCTGCACGACTCGCACTGAGATTTGTGGAAGTCAAGTCACCTTTATTTCTATAGAACATTATAAAATAGATAGTTTCAAAGCAGCTTCACAATAATAAACAGGTAGGTAACAATCAATATGCAAACTTCATTAAATAACCTATGAGACAAATACAAATTCTGCAGCTCTAAGACAATAGTGTCATTAACGACTAGTCAAAAAAGCAGTCTTAAGGAACGCTAGTATAATAAGCTCGTTTTAGACTCACCAGACCTTTACATATGATACACTCTTGTATTCAGAAAGGGAGAAAAACTAAGTCTCAAGATAAATGCTAGAAAGATGGACTATTTACCTAATGAATTAATAATCCAAAAATACAATATATATATACATGTTTTTTTTAAAAAGTAGTCTCTTCTCATCTCACTAAGGCTGCATTTATTTGATCAAAACTACAGTAAAAACAGTAATACTGTGAAAAATGACAAATTTAAAATAACTGCTTTCTATTGTAATCGCCTGAACGCTTGTGCAACAGCAAAAAACGCACCGTGTATGCCCGGCTTAACACTATATTGGCATTAAATGACTGAAAACAAGTTAATACTGCTGCATGACATCTTTCTTGTGACCACTGTAATAAATCTCCAAAATATTTTTGTCATAGAAACGTCTATTGTGGGTTTTTTTCTTTTCCAATTGGAGCAAATGGAAATGCAAATATTATATTTTATGTTTCTTTTCACCACTATAGAAATGTATCCAACTATGATGATTTTTGCTTCTGTGGAGCCCAGAAATGAGAAAAGAGTCCATAGTAAAATATTACCAAAATAAAAAAGTTATTTGACAGCTACTCAACATTGTGGACCATCCCTAAATACAACTTTTAATAACGGCTTTACTGACTGACTGCCTAAATAAATACATGTTAGCTAACTGCATGATTTGTATCATCTTAGAACTGTAAATTGTAATGTCCATATCTCCAGAAATGTAAAGCAATTTGTTATCAGCGGTGACTGTAGAAACACGCATTTTCTGTGAGGTTTCTTTGAAACTATGTATTGTGAAAAGTGTTACACAAATAAATGTGAATTGAATTCCTAAAGTTGTGTTGTTACCTGACCACATCTTCTGGTTCTGGTTCGCTGTCACTGTCCTCTGCTTTACGTTTCACACCACGGGTATCCGCGCTGTCACTGGTTTCAGCAACACTCTGAGAGGAAGGACAGTGATGCGGTTTATACACTAAATCAATGACAGTCATGTTTCCTGAGGTGGTTTGTCAAAAGCTAAAGTATAAAGCCCTTTCAAAAATGTTGTACAAAGCGCAGAAAAAATACATGCCTTCCCATTTTTGATCATGGCTCTCAAGGACTGAGCTGCTTCCTGAAAAATACAGAAACAGCTCATCCAACCAAGGTGACAAAATAAGCATGAAAGTCATACAAAAGCAGCAATAGACTGCAGCAGACGAGTTCTGCCAGTGAAGAGAATGTGTTTAACACTAATGTACTCATTGCACAAAAACACAAATGAGCTCGGAGGTTGTTTAAGCAACAAGTTGTGACCAAAACTTTAAGAAATCGTATCTAATAGCCGAAATACTCCAAATCCTACACCAATCGGAAACTACAGTAAAAGCAGTAATATTGTGAAATATTTTATTACAATTTAAAATAACTTTTCTATGTGAATATAATGTCATTTATTCCTATGATGCAAAGCTGAATTTTCAGCATCATTAATTCAGTGTCACAATCACATGATCCTTAAGAAATCATTCTAATATGCTGATTTGCAGCTTCATTTTTCTTTTTTTCTGCATGGAAACAATGCAATGGATTTTTTCCCCTGGATTATTTGATGAATATAAAAACAAAAACAGAAAAAAAATTATAGAAAAAAACAAAGGCAATCTTTTGTAACATTAAAAATGTCTTTACTATCACTTCCGATCAATTTAATAGATCCTTGCTGAATAAAAGTTGTTTTGTTTTTTTAATCTTACTGACTTGGAAAAACGGTGTACATAATTTGCAAAGCTTTCTAGTTCATTGCCTCAAAAGAAATTAAGAACATAATCTAGCATTTTGATTTTCATATACTTTGCCTTTTCAAAATGTACGTCTTTACGCTTTTGTAGACCTTACGCACGAGAGAAACGAGGACGCAGCATCTTCAGAATATTGTCTTTGAACTTCAGTTTTTGCGGTCGCTCTGTATATCTCTATGGCATTGCTGTCCAGGAGTAATTAGCTTTTGAAGTGGATTTACTTAATGTAAAGTTAACGAAAGTTATCATGAGGATTGTAATGTTTAAATCAGATGTCTTAAATGTCAGAAGATTTCAAAACTAGCCGTTCAATCATAAAATACACAAGATCGCTGTGAAAATACAGACCGGAATACAAAAGACAAGGAGCACGGCTACATAAGGTCTATAGAAGTGTTTTTTTCACAGCTGCGCTCATGTTAAGCTACTGTAGCTCATATTGACAATCACAAAGACAGTGTGACGGCAGACCTGATTGCGCTGGTTGCCCTGCATCCTCATCTCATACGCGGAATGTCTGGCGTTCTGCACTGCCATGGGTCGGTCTCTGCCGCCCAGCGCCTGAGGGGCAAACTGACCACGAGGGACAAATGATGGACCCTGCTGCGCCTGGGAAGAGAGCAATTAACAAGTTAACAAAAAAAAATTACATATATGATTATGTCTATTTATTATGCTGGTATTAATATATTATGATTTTACTGGTTAAATTAAATGGTGATTTTTAAGCAACTTAACCAGCGAATTACATACCTACCTACATACTTGCTGTTATATTAATTTATGTTTTGTTGTATTGGTGCATAAAAATAGTTGGTAACATTTTACAATAAGGTTTCATTTGGTAACTGCATTGTTAACATTAACAATGAACTTTACTTCTACCGCATTTATTCATCTTAATGTTAATCTCAGCATTTACTAATACATGTATAAAATCAAAAGTTGCATCTGTTAACATTAGTTAATGCAGTGTGAACTAACATAAAGGCTGTAAGAATATAGTGTTCCTAGTTAGTTAACTAATGTTTACAAATGTACCGCTTATTGTAAAGTGTTCCCAAATTGTTTAATCATTTATTTATTTTTTTATAAAACAATGTTTTATAAAAAAAAAAATTTATAAAAAAATGTAGCTTTATTATCCAGTCTTACTAATCACCCCCATAAAAATCTGTTATCTGCATAATATAATTGCACATTCAATGCGAGTAACTATTCAGCCGCTGTCAGCTGAATTAAATGACCTTGTGAATTGATTCAACTCACTGGCTTTCAAAGGAACTGTGGGTTTATGCATGTTGTTAACATTTCAAAAGGAATTATTGCAAAACCTCAACGTTTTTTTAAAATTGCTACAACAAAAGCACATTTTCACTCACTTTCATCCGTTTCTTCTTATCCTTCATTCTCCGCTTAAAACTCTCCTGCAGGATATAAAAGCCTATTATGAACTGATGAAGTGCACATTTCTGTATCAAAATCAGTGTAATGGGTCAGAGGTCACAAGCCCTCTGCAGCGCAGTGTTGACAGCAAACATTTATTGTGCAGTCTCACATCGTCGTCTTTGCGCTTTTTGAAGATGTTGTCCTCGGCCACCCCTACGGCTTGCATAATGAGCTCTACTCGCTCGAGATGGACAAAGCCGTTTTCTGTTAAGTAGCCCTATAGAGAGAGAGAAAAAAAACCTATTCATATAGTGCATTTAAACATTTCTCCCTTCAATCAATTCCAGATGGATAAAATCATGGTCACATCATAGTAAATAATATTAAATGAATGCAAATTCATGTTGACTTCAAGCATGAGATATATGGACGTGTAAATATTCACCCCAGTCTTATGAACAACATCTTTGTAGATGCCAACCAGACGATCGATGGCGCCCTCTCTGTTCGAAGACAAACTAGAGTCAGAACTCACTGTGAACGCACAATGAAACAACAAAAGTGTCTTCTGTGAGTGTACCTGATCTCAAGAGATGGTAAGTGGGGCAAGAAGTCGTTTCCCACAAAGAAACACAAAAACACCCAGTCATCGACGCTTCGTTCAAAGTCAAATGGAAACGGCAGGCTGGCCATCGTTAACTCCCTCTCCAGATACTGTGGAGCAAAAAAACATTATATACAGACACACGTTTACATAAATATACATGCTGTTTTTTCCACCAACTTGGTATTTTGTACAATTCACAATACTTTGTGGCAGCAAATTTTGCACATTCAAACATTTTCCTTATAAAGCATAAAAATCTAGTTTATAGTGACCATGAAATCAAAATTGACAATTGTTGTTTTAATGGAATTCTATTAACTTGTGTGTTAATAAATATAGCAGAATGTATTATAATTTATTTATAAATTGATGTGCCCTTGTAATCTTGAATCTAAATATTTCCCCCTGCCTCTTGCAGCGACATCTCTTCTCTGATGAGGGCGGAGCAAACTGTCACTCACATGAGATCCACCAATAGCAAACCACAACCATCCAATCAATTCCCCTCAGACAAAATCAAGCCCCGCCCTACATTTGTTCTTGTTCCAGAAGCTGTTTCTCTCTGATATACATCACAATAGGGAAGAACAGACTATTGCAACTTCCGTTTATTGACTTAAAATAATAATCCAAATTTCGACAATGTTAAAAACAAAGCAAAACTGGAACAAACCTCTCGTAACACAGCCAGTCGGATGAATATGAACTCCTGTTCTGATACTGGAAGTTTGTCTGCAAATTCATCATGCTGAGAGGGGAGACAAAACAATCACAAACACGTTCACAATAAATTGAGGTAAAGTTCTGGGCACAGGGATGGAGAGGACGAGTCTGTTACCTCGCCCTGTTTTTCTCGGGCCAGTCCCTGACAGTCTTTGATCTCATGGCCCATCTGATTACACAGGGCGCAGGGTCTGGGTTGGTTGGGTTTAAACTCTTCTCTTATAATGGTAAAGTTGGGTTCATGTGTCGCCAAACCCAACATTATCAAATCAGCTAGACAGGGGAAAAAAGAGAAAATTAAACATGTAATTATTAAATTATTCAAAGTGTTTCATTATAGACAGTTCAAAATAAATCCTTTATAGCTAGGAAAGTTTCAGATAATGGCAAATCCAGAGAGTACAAAGACAAAACGCTTGTATAACAAACATGCAGTCAATGTTCTTCACAAATTGAAGAACAGCTTTCAGTCAGATTCATATATTGAAGTATCTTCTCTCCAGAGTAATCAGATGCAATATAGGTTTCCTCATTCGTCCACTTAGTGCATTAATACTACAATGTTTTGCATCAAGTCCCTTTATACATACTAATAAACCCAAATAGATTTAATAAAACCCTCTCATAATCATGTTCTGCAACCTAAAGTCAGCATGAAATGGACGTTATTACCGAATTTACCACCGTATTCTGATATTTCCAACTGAAATGCTATCAAACGAGAGAAAAAACTTTTAATTTTATCCATTGGTTGTTGATTGCATCATGTAATGAGCACTGTACTACCATTTCATGGTGACTTTAAGCTACAGAACACGATTATGAGATCATGAGAGGGGTTAATTAAATCTGGTGTTATTAGTATGTATAAAGGGACTTGATGCAAAACATCATGTCTGTAGTATTAATGCACTAAGTGGACGTCTACGACATCAAGTGAGCACATCACAGGAAGAGCAAGTTAGTGCATGGATGAATTTATTATTTCGTTACAATGACTTTTAGAAACAAGTATTTAAGTACACACTTTCAGAATTATGCTCACTAAAATCTAAACTAGATGGCCAAATTCACTTTAATGCCTTTGAAAGAAAAAAAACACTTTACCATCAGCTCCACAGAGACAGTGATGTGTGTTTGGGTCGTGATTTGGCTGACCTGAAAAAGAAACAGACCCGAATGACACATTAGACAAGTGAAGCTCTTTGCCAACCACATTTTAGACTTAATACTAGACTTATCCTAAAGCATCTGTGGGATAGTTGTTTATTTAAAACAGAACACTAGAGGAAAAGGCTTCAAATAATAATCATACCACAAATCAAAGCAATATTTCAAAAGACCATCACAATTTGTTCACAAAATGTCACAATCACAAAATGAGTTTTCAGCTCTACCTCTCTGTCTCCTGATGAAATCCATAATTTTATGCTCTCCTTCACCAGGAACACTGGCGTCTGACAAGAAAACCTGAAGGACAAAGTAGATATTTATTGATTATATCCCACAGCAAAATAAAAACTCACATTTTAATTGGTTCATTTGAGTAGTCGTATGGCCTACTGTGACATTGCGCCACCCAGGATCATTGGTCAGTCTGTCTGAGACGTAATATCGCAAACATTTGGCCAAATTATCCATGAACTCGGTTCCCTAAACACAAAACAGTAGATGTCAATAGTGAAACACAATCAGGATGACATGCTGTTTGGCCAGTACATAAGAGGACACACAACTTCATTAAACCATCCAAAAAGTATGAACACTTACAGGGGTGATGCAGTTACTGTCAAAACGTTCTTTAATTCCATCAGGTGGCAGGTAACCACCTAAAGAGAGAAGCATTAATCAAGCAGGGAAACTAGAGAAGCAATGCTTCACAAACACCAAATAAAATTGTGCTCATTTAGTCTAACTTTAACATATTAGTGCAGGGATTCCCAAACTATTTGTCAGCCAAAACCCTGACTAAAAATATTTATTTGAAGTACACCCTAAGATTTTAAGTTAATATTAAAGGATTAGTTCACCTCAAAATTAAAATGTCCTAACCCCAATGCCATCCAGGTCTTTCTTTCCTCAGTTATTCAAGAAATTATCCTCAGAAATGAAGTTTGAGGAAAACATTTCTGGATTTTCACGTTGAAAGGTCACGCTCGATGTCACCGGCGGACGTACCACCCCACTGTTTACAAAGCAACTGTGCGAAGGAGGATAGTTCAAATAGTATTGTGTTGAATGACATGTTTATGTCTTTGTGTCATATTATTGGTCGCTTTGTAAACAGTGGGGCGGTACTTCCGCCGGCGACATCGAGCGTGACCTTTCAACGTGATGACGTAGTTCCCGGCGTGTTGCAGATCAGCTCAATCCAAACAATTGTAGTTAAAAAGTATATCATTTTTTTTCTTTCTTTTTAATTACCTATCGTTTCGCTAGATAAGACCCTCTTCCTCAGCTGTGATCGTGCACAGCCGGTTTAAGCACTTTAAAGACCTTTGAAACTGCATTGATTTGGACTTCAAAACGTTGGTTGCCATTGAAGTCCATTTTTCAAAGAAAAATCCAGACATGTTTTCCTCAAAAAACTTAATTTCTCTTCCACTGAGGAAAGACAGACATGGATATCTTGGATGGCATTGGGGTGAGTAAATTATTAGGACATTTTCATTTTGAGGAGAACTAATTCTTTAACATTTTGCATGTTCATGGTTCTCTGATGTTTGTTAATGGACAGATGATATGCAGGTAGTGTTGTCAAAAAATAGATATGTATCGATACTGAAATGATTCCAGTACTCCCTAATTTCTGCAGTATTGATACACTGATACCAACTGCACGTTCTCGCTCCCTCTTCTCTCCGTCGGTGAATTTGGGACATGCCTAGTCTCATTCGCACCGGTTGAATAGTCATCCCGCAGGTTTCGCGCTCACACCAAAAGTGCGTGCAGCACTGATAGTGGCGCTCTCATAAAGTCGCCTCTCAGCTCACGAGAACCAAATTTACTTATTTTTCGTGGCTTATTGTGCTTAAATGGTCAAACTGCCTGACTTGCCAAGTATTCAGGTAAATATAGTACGTTTTTGAACGGAAATAGTTGAGAAAAGTAACCCATGTTGTATAACAGTAAATTGAATCAGTGCATAAGCTCTTAAAGTGACAGCAGCCTAATAAACCAGCTGATGTCTATCATGTTATTAAAAAAACTAAGAAAATAATTTACTGCTCTTGACTTTTGTAACTTTACATGCAAGTAGTGTTGTCACGATACTAGAATTTCTAACTTCGATACGATACCTTGAAAAATATCGATATTCGATACCATTTTCGATACCACAGGGAAAAAAACTGCCACAATATTAAGGGGGTATTTATTTATTTTTAAAGCTAAATATAACAAGTCATGACAATGAGGTATATTTTACATGAACAAAAATGTCCCGAGTTCTATCTGTTAATGTTTCAGAAAAGTTAAAATGAGAAAAGTTACAGTGTTTCCTTTAGGATTTTTTAGCAGTGGGGAAAGGTCTGTCCAAACAACAAACACCCCTGATGCTGAGCGTAGCTCTATGCTTGCTAAATGGTACCCCTGGAGCCTGTTCCTTAAGTCTGTTTACACCTATAAAATCATTTTTAAAAAATGAGTGATGTGAGGGATTATTGATTGTCAAACAATCTTTTGGGTGCCCGCAGCCCGCTCGCAGTGTGAAGCGCGTGTCTGCGCTATTCTCTGACATACCCGCTCGCAGTGTGAAGCGCGTGTCTGCGCTATTCTCTGACATACGCGCGCTATTCTCCAACATGCCCGCTCGCAGTGTGAAGCGCGTGTCCACGCTATTCTCCGACTCCGACATGCCCGCTCGCGGTGTGTTTTTACGCGTGTCCGTGCTATTCTCCGACATGCCCGCTCGCGATGTTCTTTATCAATCAACCAAAGCCGGTAGCGGGGGCGCCGCCCTCGCCATCTTTCCATTCACTTCACTTTTGCTATTTAACCAGAGCGAATGAGACGAGTGCGTCACGTGTGGTGTTTGTCAACGCGCCTTTGGAGAGAAGTGAAAGTGAAAGCTCGGCTAGTATCGATACTTCTGGAAATTAGTATTGGCACCGTTCAGATATTTCAGTATCGATATTTTTTCGAAATATCGATATTTTTGACAACACTACATGCAAGTAATCATTTTTACAATGAAAACTATCCGGTGTTATCTTACATTTGAGACCCACCTGAAAATCTGTATTTGTTACCGTTTCCAATTTGTTTATTTGTTCTTATTTTGTTACTGTTTACTTGTCATTTATTTTGTAAATGTAGTTCAACAATAAAAAAAGTCTCCCTGTGTTGTGTGTAAGCTATTACAACAAAATTACGGTGGTAAAATGAATGGCGGTGTAGGCTTTATGGCCTTTTTGTCCCCGTGGTATTGAATATCTATATTTTTCAAGGTATATATAACAAGTTGGAAATTACAGTATCGTGACAATACTACAAGCAGGTAAACAAAATATATATTTTTTCAGGCAAGCATTTAATTGTTTTAAACCATAGTTTTTTTTAATTGTGTTTTAACTATTTAATTATTAGCTTTTTATCAAACCCACTGATTTCCAACCCCAGTTTGGGAATCCCTGGATTAGAGAATGATGTTGTTCTCACCTCTCTGAATAACTTCTTCTCTCATTTTCTGTTTCTCCTCTACAAGCTCCGCTCCTTCCTTAGATGCCCGGAAACGTCTTGATCGCTGCTGGTTCATTTTGGCACGAGGAGCCTACAAACAATACCGATGAGCAGCACAAGAAATGCTTACTGAAACGGTCAACTACAGTGTGTATAATTCATGCATGCACTATTTTAATTTTCAGAGCATTAAAGAAATGATGGATGGTCATGTTGTTTACCTGAGTCCTAAACCTTTTTTAGTTTTGGAAAACTGTTGACCAACTATAAAGTAATATTTTTAACTGAATGTCATTCTCTTATAGTTTGTGCATTTATTTCCAGCTTATATATTTTCCATCAACTTCCAGGAAAAATGTATGAATTTAAAGCTGTTAAAAACGCATTATTGCCGTATAATTTCCAGCAAGTAAAAAAAAAAAAAAAAACTTTAATAAGTAGTTTAAAGAAATTGAACATTTAATGAAAAATAAAAAATATTGTTTCTAACACAAAAAAATGGTTAAAAATGTAACTATTTCACCACAAAGTTTGTAATAATGCCCAATGGCTCACTCCTGAATTTATGTGCATTATTTAAGGAAATGTTCAATACAATGATCGAGAATTTACCTTTTCTACAGAGATAGAGTGCTGTTGTCAAACTGGCCTAATAAGATTATGAAGATGATTATGAAGGATGATACATACCACACCATCAATTGCCATGTACAGAACCCGTCTCGCTCGAACGATGTTAAAGAGACGGTCAATGTATTCAAAAATGGCAACCATCATTTCATCTTCATTTTTAGGTGCTGGCCTGCAAAAGGTTAAACATATTTTTTGAATAAGGTCACTTGAAGGGATAGTTCACCTACAAATGAAAATTATGTCATTATTTACTCAGCCTCAAGATGTTATACTATGGAACTCAATGGTTACAACAACAACTGTTTGGTTACCAATATTCTTTAAATTCTAAATATCTTCTTTTGTGTTCAGCAGAAGAAAGCAATTCATACAGGCTTAGAACAACTTGAAGGCGAGTGGATATATTTTTGGGTGAACTATCCCTTTAAATACATCAAAACATGTCAACAAGAGAAAATCTCACTTGTCCTCAGGATGTGTGCACGGGTGAATAATTCCATTCATGTCTAGATATAGGTTGTCAAACTCCACTTCATTTGGGTTCGGTTTGCTGGTATCAACTGGGATTTTAATTCCATTGTACTCCTTGGCCTGGAAAATAAGAAATGTAGGTATTACATATAAATATATTAAACAATCTACCTTCATAAACAAAAAAAAAAACTGTCCAACTACATTTATTTACATGGCAGAGCTGCGTTCATAAGCGAAATGTGGAGACTTGAAGCACCTTCAGTTTCACAATAGGACGAAAATTTGCATACTTCACTGTGATTGGTTGCTCGTTCGAGCGGTCTCGCACATCTAGTCACCCTAAAATGCGGTCTAGAAGAGATAGTAACATCTCAAGGTGTTTGAGACACGACCAGAAAGTCGAATCTCGAATTTAACTACGGTAAACATGTAGGCTATTCAGCCCAAAAAGATTAAATTGAATCAAATTAAAACCACATAAACTCAAACAAACACAAAAACAATCTGAAACGAACTCGTTCACATGTGAGCGTCAGGAATGTAAAGCTTATTTCAATATTAAGCTTTTAAGTTTAAGTGCAAGTGTATTATTATTATTAATACATAATTAATGAAATAATCCTTCAGATGCTATTGTGTTTGTGTCTTACCTTCTCCTCCAGACAGTGTACTACTATCGACGGATACTTCCGACTCAACCAGCGGAAAAATGCGGGGACTCCCATCTCCCGTAAAATTCAGCACTTTTAAACGAAAGAGTAACTTTAAAAACGATTAAAAACAGCGAAACACGCAGTAGGAGGAAAACAACCAGCAAACACAGAGCACGCAGTTGATTTACCACAGCACAAAACTTCCGGGTCAGCAGGAAATGATGCAGAAAGAAGCCAACCTCGCGCTGGCTGGCTAAAAAGAGAACTGCACCTCCAAATCAACAATCAAAACCAGCAATAAAAGAACATTTAGAAATTATAACGAATAAATAACAGCAAAACAATAAAAACTTAAGACTTAGTATATAATATATATACACAAGTTTTAAGCACTGATCTATATAAATGATCATTCATTAAAATGATATAATTAAATACTACTACTACTACTAATAATAATAATAATATAACCATGTATCATGGTTTTCAAAAATCATTTAGATCAGTGGGTTTAACTTAAAGTTGTCCTTGAGCACAAAGTAATGGAAAAGAGACACAAAGACTTATTGTAATAGACTACTAAAGTGATTTTAAGTGTTTGCATTTGAACAAGTCGTACTGATACAAAGATAATTTTGTATCAGTATCAGTTTATGTCTTTTAATTGCATTTATTTCACCACACAGCGGCAGATTTCTGTAGCTCCTTTCCAATGCAAATGAGCATCATATGCCAATCTATGGAGACTTGAAGTATTCAGCTGATTTCTGTGAAGAGCTGTTTGATCTTTGGTGATGCAAATTCAGTAGTTTGTCCTTGTCTTCATTTGCTCTTGAGTCTTCACATTACGTCCACCAATCCAGCGGCTTGTTCATTGATGAAGCCTCTTGTCACACAAACATGGACACACAAAGACACACACACAAACATTTATGAAATTGTGGGTGAAATCACATAGGCTCATATAATTCAGCCCTCCATACAACCAGAGTAATAAGCAAACGTTTACTTAAACCAAAAAACACATTAAATGTACATGCATTGGATCTCTTGAAAAAAAATGGACACACTGCAGAGTGAAATCTTTTATGATGTCAATCAAATCATGTTTACCTCTTTTGTAACTACATATTTCATGCAGAAAACAGCCTTCAACATTCCCAGGAAGATCCATCAGCTCTTCAGAAGGCAAATAACCACCATAAGCAAGTAATTTTCAGTCGAAGCTAGATATGACATATTTACTTTCAATCATATTCTCCAGATACATAACTCAAATCATGTTGTTCTGAATTGATCTTATATAGGCCTATATGGAAAACATCAATTTTGCAGAATGTGATGCATGCTTGAAGCTCATTATCTCAGCAATCCAATAACTAAAGGCCCGTTCACACCAAGGACGAGAATGTATATAGGCCCATATCAAATGTAAATTCATGTCCCATGCAGTTAATGTTGTCACATATTTCTGGTTAAATAAACATTACATAAAAAAAAGGAAACCAAATGTAGTATTTCACGTGAACATTGTTATTAATGTTCTATTTATTAAAACCAAGTATAAATCTCATCAAGTTTGTGTTTGATTTTGATTTTTGACGTGACATAAAGTGATGATATTTAAATGGCTGAGTTGTTTACATACTTTTTAGTCTTCCCATTAGCGCCATCATTATGTTCATTCAGACTGATTTGCGAACGTGGAAAGAAAACGCCCGAAAACAAGATAACTAGGGCGGCATAATCACATCCAATCATAGCGCGATGGAGGCATTGCCTCCTCTTCATTCTCAATTACCCCCCAGGGGGTCTGTCTGTGTTTAGGGGGTCTGTTAAAAGTCAACTGGCTCAGGGGAGGCAAGAGAGACTCCGCGTTCATGCTGTAACTGCACCTGCGGCCGGTTGTCGCTGTTACTTTAGAAAGATTTATGAAGTTTTTAATGTCACATTGTGTAATATATGCATTTGTTTTATTTGTGTCATATTGATTATTTTCTCTTCCAGTTTTTTTGAGGGGGCACTGCCTCTCTTGCCTCCTCGGAGAAAACGCCCCTAAACTATAACGGTAACTATACTAGTATCCACACATGCGGACAATTTCGTATAAGTGTTTTTTGTTTCTTCAAAGGCTCCAGTTCTTTAATATTCTGATTGGCTGTCAATGTTTTTATTGTTCATCAGGTGAAAAACAAAACCAAAAAAAACCAAACATGGTTATCATTATCATCCCTGACTTTAACGGGCCTTAATAATCTCATTGCAACGGCAGTTAAACTGTTAAAAATAGAGTATTCTTATTTAAATGTTCAGTTCATCGAACATTAAAGGGATAGTTCACCCAAAAATTAAATTTCTGTCATCATTGTCAACCTGTATGAATTTCTTTCTTCTGCTGAACACAAAAGAAGATAGGCTATTTTGAATAATGTCAGTAACCAAACAGTTCATTGACTTTCATAGTATTATTTTTTTCCCCATTCAACTGTCTGGTAACCCATATTCTTCCAAATATATATTTTTTGTGTTCAGCAGAAGTAAGAAACTCATACAGGTTTGGAACAACTTGAAGGTGAGTAAATGATGACAGAATTTTCATTTTTGGGTAAATTATCCCCTCAAAGATATAAACCTCTGCTAAAGCTTTGTTTTCTATGTTAAAGTTCCTGCATTTATTCTGCATCGCCTTTCATAATCGCACTGCTCCCTTGTGGTGGACTGTGGCAGTTCAGATGCCTTTCGTTTGTTATTAACTCTTTACTCAATGTAACCCTTTACAATAAAGCCTCGTTTATTAACATTAGTTAATGCATTAACAATGACCAATACATGTTTACAGCATGTATCAACTATTCATTTTATTTGAATTATTAGGGCCTGTACTGACCTATCATTTGGTACACAATTCTTATTAATCGAGATGAGGATGTTTCTTCATTAAAAACGAACAGCTTCAGAGCAAACAAAAACATGTTTGAACTGAATCATCTGATGCTCACAAATAATGAACGCATAAATGAATGAAAGTACTTTATAAAAGTTTAAAACACTTGAATATTGCATGAAAAATGTAATCACTCTAAGCATTTTTACAACAAATAAGCATTCCAAAAACAGTGAACATAATTAAAATACAAATGTAAAATAATAGTTAAACATATTAAATAAATAAACAGTTTGTTTTAACTACAATTAAATGTTGACAGACTCAAGATGGTTAGCTGGAAGAGCTAAATATTACAGCTTGAAGAACAGCGTCCTCTGCTGGACAGCACTTTACTTGTTTTGATGTCCTATCTCAAAATATAGGTATATATATATATATATATATATATATATATATATATATATATATATATATATATATATATATCTTTGCAATGTACAGTACATTAACCCTGTAGATCACAAAATGTGTTCTTATACATGTTTGATATATAAGATATGTAAAGCAATAAAAAGTAAATACACCAGACAAAAACACATTCATAATGTATAGTATATAGTATAATGTATAATATATAGAGGAAACTGTGAACAGAATATTTTCTGATATCAAAATCAAGTCATTTATCTCATTTGGATTTACAACTAGCTTAACAGTGTACTTTTCCATTTCACAAACTTCTGTTGAACATCAAATTAAAATTCTTTGTACCAATGAAATGAAATGAAATATGTCAATGGCAAATGTGCAAACAGTTGCTCTTTAGTGGAGGACCCAGTAAATTATTCCTCATGTTTTATTGGCATTATTCCCATTATCATCATTCAGGGCATGCAAAGTGTTTTGGCCTTTCAGTGTAGTACCGAGTTTGACCAATGAGGATTCACTTGCAATATCTCATTCTGGATTCATAACATGAACCCTGACAACAATACATCTCTCAAAGGCTCCTGAATAGACAACCTTAACACTCACATAAACAACCACATACCAATTACTTAATGAACACATAATGAGGTTCCTTAAAAATGAGCATATATGCATTTAGTTGCACGAATGTGCAATAGACAATCATTACATTATAAAATTCCTTTTTGATCAATTTAACATTTATACTATACTTTTAATATTCAAAAAATGATGCTGAATTATCATGCAAAATGTAATTTCATATTTCCTTTTTTTGATTTTGGGGTGAAATGACATGTTCAGTGAGATGTTTCAACTCCTCGTAAATTACACAATTTCAATAAACATACGCAAAACACCCAGGTTTGAGAACTCTCTCTCTCTTTTTCCACATTAACATGTTGGAATGCAAACACATGAAAAGCTCAATCTCAATTCACATGCTACAAAGGATCATTTTACGCACCCAAGGCTGAGAGCGGGCCTTGAACCGTGGGCCTCGTTCAGAATGCCTTAGAAAAGAAGCCCACTCAAGATGGTTTTTGTTTAAAAAAAAAAAAAAAAAAAAAAAGGATAACGAAAAGCAATCCTACCCAACACCCAACTGACATTCATATGCCATCACAGTTCGGATCTTCTAACAGGATTTTGCATTAGTAGGCCTATAATCCATGTTAAAACATGGCTAAATTGCCAGACTAAAGGATATTTTTTATAAAATATATAAAAGCGGGATAAAGGGGGGGATAAAAGCGGTCAGTTTGACCCCACACCAATTATAGCATACTGTTCAGGTCACAATTTTGACCAAAAAAAAAATATATTTTTGATAAAATCTTGATGGCAGTAAATGGGTTCAGTGGAGCACAGATAGGCCTACAAACATAAATGGCAACAGCATAATTGCCCTTGATTTGACAGTACACAAACTCTTAATCAATGTAGATTTGGAAGGGGAAATTACATCTATTTTGATGTGTTGAGATAAAAAGAAGAAGAAGAAGTGTTATTAAAGCCGATCAGGATGTGTTAATTAAAGCCAAGAGGACCTTTGAGCAAATAATATGACCCAAATGAGCGCATTGGCTTTTGCGAATTTAGCAAGACAGTGGATAATAATAGTGTTTTGCTGTAAACAATTGCTCTATGTATTTGCTAACTTTTCTAACTTTGTTGAAATGTTAAAACTCTCCGAACAAACAGCAGATGTGACAAGTAAATCAACTATCATTCTAACAAACAATCAACAAATACCTATTAACAAGTAAAAATTATACATTTACATAGGCTATAAAAATAACAAATAAGCAAAGCTAGTCAGCAGTCACTGTTGCTAAACAAATCGGCTTGCGACAGTGCTAAGGGTCACAAAATTATCCAGCTAGTAGGCTACGTCAAATAAGTAGGCTACATAAATAGGCTAAATAAATAAATGGACATGAAATATTGGCTTTAGTAGAAATTATATTATAAGTTAGGGTGAAAATAGATCGAGCGTGGAGTGATATTAGTGCGTTGGCAACCCGATCTACCAATCAAAAACAAGCACTCGGGTGTCGTGTTATTTTATTCAAATTTGATTGACAGACGTTCCAAGAGCGTTGACTCTGAACTGGGACGCTGCACGCTTTGTGATGGAGTTTATGGCGTTTGAGGTACTGACTGGAATTTTTTTTTTAAATAGGTTACCAGTTACCTGCAGGAACGGGCTTTTGAAAGTCTGTTTTCTCTTGCTCCACGATCAGAGGAGAAGCCCAAGTCCCGGTAAGGAAACGAAATGGGAAACACGGAATGGATCTGGAACCGAGTGATTATAAAACGCTTTGATCTTTAACGCTCCGAAGCCGATCCATATAACGTTACAAATTTCCAGTCTGACTTGCATCTGCCTTGCGAGAAGACACCAAGACACACAAAACATCGAGAATATACAAACGGAGTGGCCAATTTTTGTTGGAAACGTAAGTTTTGTAACAATAACTTAAATTACAAAACAGTTTTTGTAAGAAGACCAAGGGAATTCAGTTGATGAGAACAGCAGGTAAATATTTCCTATTGAAAAAGGATTTGGGCCTTTCCCCCTCCCTTTATCAAATTGCTGTGAATCCTGATTAGCCAATTGTCAGCTAGAGAGCATTTGATTGGACAAAAAGATGTGAGGTGCAGGGTGAGTCACCAATATGTTTGCTCTGTTGTCCATAAGAAAGAGTGTAAATTGTATCACTTTTTATTTTATTTTTTTACGAATAGTCAATGTTTAGAAGTATACTAGCAGCATAGATAACTCTACCATGGATGTAATGCTTTGAATGTTTCAGCATTGTTCTTAAAAATAGATTTTTTTTCTCGTTCTGATTGTGTTTATTATCTTTAGCCAATAGTGCAAATAATATTAATGTTTTTCAAGTATGCAGTAGTGTGACTTCGTAGCATTCATGGTTAAGACTGAAGTCGAAAGCATTGAGTGTCGAATTAGTGTGCCGACCTCACGGTATAGGGTATTGAACAGAAATATAGGCACAGAAACAGCAGTGCATTTCAATGCATCAGTGAAACCTGGATCTTTATCTTTTAGCTTAATTGAAAAGAGTGGGTTTGTAACAGGGCTCTAAAATGCTCTTCGTGCAGGCAGAGCGCTTTAATTGGGCTAAATTGATGAGAATTGAAAGCACTCAGTTGAAAGCAAGACACCGCATTGGCAGGCGGCCTGTTGTGCCCAGTAACACAAAAGCACAAGGGCTCTTACCTGCGCATTAGCATAGAGATGCCAAGGGTGAGGATCCGCCCGTACACGATTTTAATAATAAACACATTTTCCCGTTAGTCTCCAGCACAAGAGGGAGTCAAACATGTTCAGAGGCCGTTTGTCATGCATCTATAGACTACTTCAGCTCATTTTAGCCATAATCCTGAACTAAAACACAGTTTTAGTCATCATGGCTTCAGCATATTTTAAGAAACTGATAAAAACTGAGTATACTTTGTTGATCTTGTAAGATTTTATGCTGGATATAAGGACTTGGGTGTACAGTAGTATATGAAAGCACTATATAAAACGCCTCATTCATTCATTCACTATTTAGCAGTGAAAAATACCCCTGGTAATCTAATTGCATTCTTGGTTAAAAATGAACAGAAGTCTGCCTTGCTTAGCACGATTTTATTCTAAGAGTCTGAAGGCCGCTACAAATGATGAGATATTATTCAAGGATTCAGGATGAAAGTTTCAACTCATTTTAATGAGATTCTGAGCTACAGTCGAGTCAAGCTCTGCCATTTAAAGTGGAAATAGATGTGGATCATTCACTTAACGGCTGTCATTGCAAATGTAAACTTTTTAAAGGAGTTTGTCCTCATTGCATTTCTAACCATTATGTCGGTTTGCACTATTGAAAGGATTATATCGCTTCGTTTTTTGTCCAGCTGAGCTCTGGTGTGTAATAATGTCTCTGTCCTTCAGTCGTCTCGGTGTCTTGTGTCTCTACCTGCTGACCTTCAGTAACAGAGGTCACAACTGAAGCATTCTCCTCAACCAGAGCAAATGTGTTGACCTTGTGTGGTTAGCATTTCTCATTCATTATTGTTCATAATATTTTTCCCATATTTCACCTATTGGTTTTCTTAGTAAAATAGGCTTATAAGAACTTAATGCTGAATAAAATGCTCTTCATTCATTCACTTATTAGTGACTAGCTTTTTCAGGATAGCGTTTTTTGTTCAAAGGTATAGATAATTTATAGTTATAATTTAAGAAAATTATCATCTTCCTGCAGTAATTTTGTACGAATATTTGCGCGTTGACGAAGGTGGGGAAAAAAATCATGCTGTAATATTGATATTGTGTTTTTTGACTTTTATAATTGGACAACCATTAAAATATTTATAAATGGTTATATATCAGTTCAAATTTATGACATTAGCTATATATTTTTCCATCCACCTAATTTTACATTTGGATATTACAATAAAATACTCCTCATGGAAATGCCAAGATGCGCATAAAAAAAAAAAAACATGCACATAAAAACGTATGTGCTCAATTGAGGCAAATCAGTTTTTTATCTGATAAGAAGACATGCGCATAAACTACGATGGAAACGCATTTACCGAATAAATCCCTCATTGCGCAAGGAAAAACTCACGTGAACTCCTCAACAGAGGATGTGATCAAATTTTTAAGGGCATAAGCATTTTAGCAGGGCCCTAAAAGCCCCGAAACAATGATGAAAAACAAGAAATATAGCTGCAAGCAGCGATAACGGGTCCCAACCCCGGCGCCATCAGAATGATTTAGTTTAATTGTCTAGCATAATTGCATTAACAAACATCATGCATCCAAACCCAAGATTACATGACAGGGTTTATTGCATTTCGTCTGCTTGATCTGAGACGCAAGTCAGTTATGATGTAGGGAAAAAGAGTCGCATGACCTTCTCCGATGGCAGCAACTTCCAATTTTATTACAGATATTTTGCGCCAATTTCCCAGGAAGTGACAATTTGGTTCTCTTAAACACATGGGATGGAAACACTGCTTCATTCGCTGCTACTTTATGCAATATTCCAATTTTGTGCATAATTTTGCACATTTTTCAAAGGTCAAAAGTTGCCAAAAACACCATACTTTTGATTTGTCTAAAACATGCTTATTCCTTCATTCTTTTTATGTTGAGTAACAATTTATCTGACATATCTAATAATTCTCTTTCCAAAGAACATTGGATTTGTGTTGGGTTGCTACCAGGGTGTTGCTATGCTAGTTGCTAGGGTGTTGTGGGTGGATGATTACTACATATATTTAGCTGATGATAGAAGGCTGCTTTTTGTCTTGTTGTTGGTTTGATCTCAAGGGTTGTCGCATTGTTTTGCCTTGAAAATTAATGCAATCATAATATGTTTGAGAAGTGTTCTTGAGAGGAAGATAAGTGCATCTAAATGCTGCAGAGGTGGGCGAATCGCTCTGTTTCTCTTCATGCTCATAATTCTCTCATACGCTCCACAATCTGGCCAAAGATTACAGCTTTTGATAGACAGCCAGTCTATCAAGGAACATGCTGTTACATCAAGAATATTTGGACACTGAAGCCACAAATATTAATTTCTGATGTCAATTGTCTGTATCTGCCGGTCTCAAATGCTGCAGGATTTTGAAGCCTCAATGTTTTTTAATTCAACTGGTGTTTTGGTGATTTTTTTTTATTGGTGTATATAGTCAGTTCTCCTCAAGTTCACACTTCACACTGGTCTCGGTCAAGGAATCCTGTCATCATTTTCTCACCTTTTATCAACCTCTTCCCAGACCTCTGTGCATTTCATTCTTCTCACTTTTTTTTTTTTTTTGTCAAAACAGCGCATTTCCATTACAGATTTGCGCAAAACTTTTTGCGATTTTTTCTTCTTCTAAATGTCGCTAAAAAACGATTGCTAAATGACGCCGTTTCCATTAACCGATGTTATGCGACTAAAGAGTAATTTTTCCCTCTCGCGAGAAGTCATGGCAACGAATGTTGGTAGGTTTATATATTGCAGCCGCCACACTAGCCATTATTATTAATCGACGGAGATAGGCGTGTTATCCAAACATTAATGGCAAGGAAAGACCCTTATACTGTGAGCGGCACATATAGCCTATACTGTATGTATGAGATGTTTCTGGGTGTTTCTCCCTCAGTTCTGCTTCGAGGTCTTGGTTGTGGCATTTCTTTGAGGTTTAGAATCCAGTATTCCTGTAATTCTTTTGTCTTTTATGAGTTTAATAAAGAACTCTGTCTCGTCTTCTGTCCAAACACACCGCGTCATTACGTCAGGTGACTGTAAATGCGCAAAAACAGTTTCCATTGCAGTTTTGCGAAATATTTATTTTTCGTATTGCCTGAAAAACCACCTCATGCGAGCGTAAAAACTTCTTTTTTTTGCGATAAATGGGAGTTTTTGCGAAAATTACGTGTTTCCATTGAGCGTATTTTCAATTCGCATTTTCAATTTGCGCAATTTGAAGGGTAATGGAAACTTTTCAAATATCTTCTTCTTAATGATGACAGAATTTTTTATTTTTGGGTTAATGTGTGAACTATCCCTTACCACATTTAACTAACGTTTGACAAGCACAAAGTGGCACAATACTCTTGTCTTAATTTGCGTTTTGTCTTTCTTACCTTGGGGCTCGGAAATGGTGGTTGCGTAGCTGTCACTGGAGAGACCGAAAGCTCTCAGATTTCATCAAAAAGATCTTCATTGGTGTTCTGAAGATGAACGAAAGTCTTACGGGTTTGGAATGACGTGAGGGTGAGTAATGAATGACATAATTTTAATTTTAGGGGTGAACTATCCCTTAAAGTATCTAAATACTTTTAGGGGACACTGACTGTATCCAACAGTCTTACATGTTCGTTCTGTTCGCTTCTGCTCAGAATAACAAGATCACTGCTGGGTAAATCTAACAAAAGTGCTGTTAATGAACAATGACACGATTCAGATATACTTTACATATCTCTAAATGCCCCGTTCTTCATAAAACATAGTCAATTACTGTAGCATCTCCATGAATAATAGATCCGATCATTCTCCATGTGTTCTGTTTTTGTCTCGTATGCATTCTTAATTCTTGGATTGGCACGAAATGCATTCAAGCACGCCAATGACACATTTATGGGACACAATAGCGCAGGTAGACCTCATTAGAACGGTATGCATGTGCGATGGAGCCGATCCATCAGACCGGGGCTAATGGAGCTGTTCAGAAATCCTCTAAAGTGTTTAGCGCTCTTGCCTGCGTGCTCTCTATCGTACAGGTCAAGTTCTGTCTGTCTGTTCTCTCGGTAAGGACCAACAGTGGGCTCGTTTTATGTTCTCTCTTCAACAATGAAAAAAATTATAGTAGAAATTAGATTGAACAAAATATTGACTAAACCTGTATTGTAATAGATGTTACAATACCTGTTACCTAGATGCACAGATCTGGACCATAGCAAAACATTTCTTTATCTGCATTTGTTGTTACATAAAATGCACAAATTACTTTATTGGATGATAAATCATCAAACCAAGTGGCATTTATTTTAAAGAAGAATGAGATATTTGAATGCAGTGTAAATCGCATCAGACTAATGCAAACATGGAAAAGTTGATAGGTGGAATGATACTAACAATAGATGCAGTGTTGTAAATGAAGATAGTATTGTTTGATCTGTTTGTTGGTGTGTTGATAGTGAATTTGTGTGAACTTGAGAAGAATTGCCTTGTTACATTGACTAAAAAGAGACTATTAAGAAAGTGAAGAGATGCAGCAGCATTCGAGTGCAGATGCTATTTTTATTATTATTATTTTGTTATCTAATTCAGCAACATTCAGAGACTTTGAAGCATGTCTTAAGTGTCCAAATACATTTTAAGGCCACCATTATATTACACATCATCAAAAATAATGTCAGTGAAAATGGAAAAGAGGCACAAACTAATAAACAAGCAAGCAAACACGATTCACTCTTCTACTCTTGAGAAAATAGCCACATATAGATGTAATCTGTCTGAAAACTGCACATATGAGTATATTTAGTTGGATGGAGGATTATCACCCTAGTGATGATTGTGTTTTGTCACATGTAGAAGAGACCGAAGTTATTACCAGAATCATTACGTGTGTGTGTGAGAGAGAGATAGATCGAATTGCAGTGCTTGAAATAATTATCCATGCAATTTTTCCAACACACTCATAACAATTCATAACTATTTTACATTTTGGTAGACTAGTGGCTATGAATTTGTACAATCTCATTCGTACATTTGTTGTATGATCTGCTTACTCCCCACTGACTGCTAGTTTAGGGTCAGGGGTGGACATTTATGTTTATGTTTTTATTTTAATTTCTGTACAAATGACATTGATGGAATTCATGCGAAATGGTAACCCCATAAAGGAGTTGCATTTTCTCATGAGATTAGGTTGGATTTGTCCCTCTTTAATGTTCGGTTAGAAAATAGTTAGTCATCTGTTCATTGCAGTTCACATACAAGTGTGGACACAGATGCTTCTTTGCATTTTGTAATGTGTCACACAAGGCTGTTCATACGCGTGCATTGCGGACATTAGTGTAAACTCTTCTACTGCAGTCAATTTTCTCTTTCAGAAGATTATCAGGTGATGGCAAAAACAAAAATGTTACATTTTTGCATTGTTGTTTGGGCTCCAATGTTCATCAAAATATCATATTGATATTTGGATGCATGGAGATTGCTAACAATGACTGAACTATCACTTTAACCTCTGGTGCTGCTCCCACGGCGGTCAAACATGACAGAAATTAATAAATACTATATTTTAGTTCAAAAATATTTTTTAATTTAATATTTTGTATTTTATGGTTCTAAAATATATTTATGGATATGATCCATCTATTACCTGTTAATCTTTTTTTTTTAGCATAGACCTGAAAATTACATTTCCAGTGTAAATCTTGAATGCTTTGACTTAAGTTTGGTCTCTTTTTAAAGACAACACATGGCAGATTATTGCTGAAGTGTAAAAAAGAAAAAAAAAGAAAGAAAGTGAAACAAAAAATAAAGTAAAAAAAATATTATGAAAATACTATTTTAAAATTGCATATTAAATATGGTTTCCAAAAAAAATTAGGTTTTTTTACACTAAAACTGTGTGAAAATCAAAGATAATCAAAGCAAAAATCTAAACAAGTTGTGTTCTAAATTTAAGATTGATATCTCAAAAAAAGTTTCCACTTGATGAAATTTGCTTCCGATTCATTACCAATGCAGTTGTGACTGCTCATTGTGACTATTTTGATTATAAAATTATATTTGACTATAAAAAGGACCATTAAACCTTTTTGAATCATGTGTCAATGATTTGTTTTGTTCACATAGCAAGTGCCAAAACCTATACCAAGTTACGTACCATTCTGATGTAGTAAAAAAATTAAAACAACAAACCGTAATTATAATTTTTTCATTAAAAAATAACCAAACCGCACTAGAGAGTTACGTAAGGTTAGATTTAAGATTTGACCGATGAGATGATTATAAGTAATTTGTTGGGCTCCAATGTTCTTCAAAATGTCTTCATCTGTGCTCTTCAAAAGAAAGAAATGCACATAGATTTGTAACAATAATGTAGAGTAAACAGTAAGACTCAAGTTTTGACAGAGGGGAAGATTATCAGTGAGTGAATGGCTAAAATTGTACATTATTGCAAACACACACACACACTCCATCTCTTTTCATGAACACACTTGAAATGGCGTTCAGAACCAAACCCCGAATACCTGCGGATGTTGGTGCGCAGCGCCTCTCACCCCAGCCAGTGAGTGTGTGCCCTCTCATTTATCACAATAGATCTCTCTGAGCCGTGTGTGTGAGTGTAAAACTGTCCCCGGGGGGCCGTGACGGGGCAGACCACCAACACTCCCGGCCGGCAGACAGAGTAAACAAACCCAAACAAAAGCGCAAAGGCACCCGAAGAGGAGTCTTTGTACCCTGCGACTCCAGGGATTTCCATTTAGCCCAGCAGCATTAGTGTGTTTCCTGTGGGCCTTCCTCCACAAACCCAGAGCTGCCCCCTAAACAAGACACTGGGCTCATTAGAGATAGATACCCTCACCCCTGAGCCCCCGTGTGCTGGGGTTATTGTGTGTCGCAGGCCTGCATGTGAAAACATATGTTTGAAGACGGACAGTAATGGAGGGCAGGTGCTGGGGGGGGCGTTGAGATCATCCGTAAGATCGCTGAAAGGAACCAGCTGTGGGAGAGAGACACTTTTCTGTTTAATGATGCATTGCTGGACTTTACATCTGGTGTTATTAAAAGCTATTTAATTAGCCGACACGTTACTATTGATCATGCTTGGGTTTAGCAATGTAATCAAACCTCGAAATATTAAACTTTGAGTTCGGGTTAGGACCGTTCTGCACTGTTTTTCTGTGGATGCACATGCATGAAACTTCAAATCCGTAAAAAATTGCCGCCTTTATCTATTAATCGTTTGATCATTGTTGTTCTATCTAATCACAATTATTTGAGATAAACTGTAATAATAGTGCAGTTAAAATTTTAGTAATCCAAATAAGGGAAATGTAATCTCTTAAAGAAATACCATCAAATGCACAATATTTGGCTCCTTTTCCGGTGTGGAAAAGAGAAACAGTGGAGTAAAGAATAAGGAATAATTGAAAATAAATAAAATACACAAAGATCTTACTTCATAGACAAAATGAAAGCTTGCAGGTTTAATCAAACTACTGTATATATAAAAAAATATATTATAGTATATAAATAATGATATAAATGTAAATTTTCAAAGCATTTAAACAAAATCATATGTGCCGATCATATCACTAAATCATTATTCCGAGTAAAGCATTAAAATATATAACCTATTAGGCTTAATTACGGAGATTACCGAACATAATTAAATTGTTAATCACAACAATTAATCATTAGCATAAAATGTATTGTAACTTTGCATAAGCATCACATGAAAGGCTTGTTGATTAAGGATATTGAAGTCGTGTAGTGTTATTGCAAAAGAAATAACTTAGTTTATAGTACAAATAAATTATAAATGACAAAAACCATAAATTATTATTTTTTGGACTTTTGTTTTGCTGTACTTGTAACTGTCAGCATGTGAAGTCATTTTCATAAATCTTTCTGTATTAAATTAAGTGTAAGTATGTAAAATAATTTGAAGAAAATGTGAGTGATCCCTGACTTACATTTACTTACATTACCTATATTCTGACAGAATTTGTAATGCATGATAAATTCTTAATTAAAAATCTTAATGTAATGCCGGCTGAAAAGTGCACTAAATGACTTAATCTGGTTGTGTGTGCCAAGTGCATGTGTTATGACTAAATGAATGCATGCTGTGACCTAAAAGTACATTTTTAATTATTTAATTATTTATTTACACTCTAAAAATTGCTTGGTTGTTTCGATTGGGTCAAATGTGGACAAACCCAACCGCCGAGTTTAAAAATGTAATTTAAAAATGTAAACCAACGTTTGGGCTTGTCCATATTTGACCTGAACATGGATTGAAACAATTTTAGTTATTTAGTCAGTAAATATTTTAATACATTTTGAAATATTTGTACCATTTAGATTAGTTTTTTATCCAAGGCCGAATACGGCTTTCATGGAGATCTGAAATGATATCCAGTATTGATCGTATGTCTTTAGAATTCACAGTCAAACGCTTGTTTTCTATGGTGCATTTTCTTGGGATCTTGGGATTTTCTTGTGTTCAATTCCGGTCGCATTGTCCAGTATAGTTCCACATGGCCAAAGCTTTTTATGTCCCTCAGAAGATCATTACTAAAACTATTAAAAACATGTCACCCATTCCCCTGGTAATGGAGTTGTGTATCCTCTCACACGGCCGTGGGCTCCTGCACACCATTAACAAACGGAAAACTGTCTCTTTGAAAATCAATAAAAGATGTGTGTGCTTTCTTAATTAGGGATCTAGTTCTTTAGATGCATTTTTTGAAAATACTTTTTTTTTAGCTAAAAATGTTTGCGAGGAAGCAGGTTTTTATCATGATAAATGAAACGCACATAATAACTGGGTAATACTCTTTGTGTATCTTCTAGACATCTTGTTGTTTTGGAAACCAGAAATGTGAGTTGTATTAGAGTAATGTGTGTTCATACTGATCTCAGAGCAGTTTGTGAATGCCTGGATGGCGAGCAGTAATGATTTTCTGTTATGTACAGTAACAAGGAAATCTGTAGTAGATCATTTGTTCTTTAATATCCTTAGACTTCAACTTTTTGTGTTTGATTTGATGTTTTTTTACCTTTACCTAATATTGCCATATATTTGCCATAACATTTATGAGATGTAATATGTTCCTCATGTTAGGATTATTGCTGTCACGCGTTTAATCGCATCTAACATAGAAGTTTGCAAATATATAATGTGTTTGTATATATATACATGGACACACACACACACACACACACACGCGCGTTTATGTTAGATGCAAGTAATCACGATTAATCGATTTGACACTATAGTTAGAATATATAGCTAATGTTTTTCAAACAGCAAAATATTGTATTCAAAATTCGGATCAGTCATACTTAATTTTGATCTTGTAGTGTGGTTTTGCCCGACTATAATGACTTTTATAGTACAAAGCAGCAAAAACAATGTTTTGATTGATTGATTGGAAAATGTGGATGTAGTCTGTCTGTGTAAAGCTCACTGTTGGCAATGTTGGTGTGTTAGTTGGTTGCAAGTGTGTTGCTTTTTCGTTCCTAAAATGTTCAGAGTGCATTTGATTGTGTTGCTGTGTGGTTGCTAGGGTGTTCTGGGTGGTTGCTAGGTGGTTTTTGGTAGTCCATATCAAGAGTCCCTCCTCAAGTCCCTGTGATATTCTGGTCTCCGGTGTCTGTCAGCGTAAAAAGAAACAAACAGGGTAGGCATGTTTACTACATAATTGTGATGACCAGCTAGCAAATATAAAGCAGAAAGTGCCACATTCCTCACATAATAAGTGACAACAGCAACTGTAACAGCCTAAAATAAACTAAAGCATGCAGAGACACACACACACAGAGAGAACGAGAGAGATATGTGTGTATGTGTGATGGATGGATAGATGGACAACGAGTGAAAGAGTGTGTGTAAGAGAGAGAGAGAGCTTCACTGTTGTGTCCTGTAAGTGTTCAGGTGTAAGTGATGCTACAGCTTATTTTAATGGCCACTTATAGGGTTTGCTCTTTTCCACACACCCGCAAATGCATCTCTAGTGCTGTGTGTGTGTGTGTGTGTGTGTGTGTGTGTGTGTGTGTTGTCCAGTAGTGTGCAGCATGCTGCTCACAGAAACAGGCTTTGGAAAGGACTGTAATGTTTAATGCATTGCATACGGCAGTGTACTGTATCATGTGAAAGTTGAAATAGTCGTAAGTTGAAAGATATAGCTTGTCATGGTCAAAGTCAGTATTACAAATTAGACGCGCAATGTTTAAGTTTTGTTGTGGCCGTAAGAGTGAGTCATTGTAATCAATTGTATATTTGTTTTGTTTATTTTTCATGTTTAATTCAGTGCTGTACAGATTCTCAAGAAATAAAATAAAATGTACAAAAACTGCTTTCCAGTTGCCAAGGAAACATTTTTCTTTTTAATTTAGTTCTCATTTATTTTCAACTTAATACACTAAAATAACTAAAACTGAAATAAAAAACTCTAAAAACTCCTAATACTGCCAAACCGATTAATCGTGACATCTAACATAAATCGCATCTAACATAAAAGTTTGTAAATACATATGTATGTTTTTATACACACACACACACACACACACACACACACACACACACACACACACACACACACACACACACACACACACACACACACACACTCACACTCACACTCACACACACACACACACACACACTCACACTCACACTCACACTCACTCACTCACTCAGATATATATTTACAAACAATTATGTTAGATGTGATTAATCGGAATGAATCAATTTGACAGCAAAAAAAAAAAAAACGTATTTGCAAAAAAATTACTACAACTTCAACTAAAACTTTTGCCTGCTCAAAGTCGCTAGATGACAACTGTTAGACACAATCTGTTTTCTCTCCTAATCTCATATACTGTATATAATAGATAAATGTCCAATAAAGCTGTTCTTATTTACATATTTTCTGCCAGACAATGGAATAGTATGATATAGTGACTGACTACATGTTAACCAGCAGTCCAAATAGTCTCTAAATTTGAAAAAAGTCACTAAAGGGGTCTGAAAAGTAGCTAAATTGCCAACACCGACTAATAGTATCTCATCTGTGACGTATAAAAAAATCACTGGTTGTATCTAACTTAAAATGTTGGCATTTATCAACCTGCGTATGCTTCGACATCTGTTTCAGCCAATCAGAAGTCACTCCTCTTCTGACGTCATGACTGAATCTTTAAGAGTTTCCTATTGTTGAGAGGGACATTGAAAGGTCAGGACCAGTAAATGAGGGTTTAACTAAACATCTATTTGTGTAACCCGGGACACCATTCCTGCTCAAATGGGGAAATGTAATTGGCATTGTTGCTGCAAGCTGTTTATATGTCGTGCTGTCGGGTGGAAGTGCTAGTTTGTCTTTATTAGAGGATCACGTCTTGCCTGTTTTTAAATCAGAAAGAAAGAGTCAGTTCAGCCAGTGTGGATGTGACAGATGTGAGGGCTGAACTCAAACAAATAACTCAAACTTGCTCTTAGGGCAAGACATCATGAAAACGGATGTCATAAAAACTATCATAAAATACAGAAATATTTGTAAAGACTATATTGCTCTGTACACTCTCAAAAAAAGAGAGTGGGTTAGTTTTTTTTTTTTTTGCAGGATCCGTTTTTAGATCCTCAAAGAACCTTTCAGCGAATAGTTCTTAAAAATAACAATTTTTGATGTACATATCGCATATGCGTTGCGATAACCTGATATGTACTGTACATGCGTTAATTCAATGATTTTGATATATTGTGCAGCCTTACAGTTTAGTGCCCAGAATATCATAGATAATTTGGGGTGACACTTTTGATTTTGACCAGTAGCAACCTTCTAGCAGCCTCCCAATGGACCCTATAGTAACCACCTAGCAACGATTCAGAAACACCCAGAATGCCTTATTATCACCTGGCAAAGTTATAGCAACCAGCCAGAACACCCTTGTATCCAACTAGCTACCTTCTAGCTATGATCTATCCACCTAACAAACTATTAACCACCTCGAAACCTTCTAGGAATCAGAACACCCTTGTAACCTTCTAGCAACACTCTAGCAACCACCCAGAACACCATAGTAACCACCTGGCAACGTTCTAGCAACCACACAGAACACGATAGTAACCACCTGGCAACGTTCTAGCAACCACCCAGAATACCATAGTAACCACCTGGCAACATTCTAGCAACCACCCAGAATACCATAGTAACCACCTGGCAACGTTCTAGCAACCAGACAGAACACCATAGTAACCACCTGGCAACGTTCTAGCAACCACCCAGAACACCAAAGTAACCACCTGGCAACGTTCTAGCAACCACACAGAACACCAAAGTAACCACCTGGCAACATTCTAGCAACCACCCAGAACACCATAGTAACCACCTGGCAACGTTCTAGCAATCACCCAGAACACTATAGTAACCACCTGGCAATGTTCTAGCAACCACCCAGAACACCATAGTAACCACCTGGCAACGTTCTAGCAACCAGACAGAACACCATAGTAACCACCTGGCAACGTTCTAGCAACCACCCAGAACACCAAAGTAACCACCTGGCAACGTTCTAGCAACCACACAGAACACCAAAGTAACCACCTGGCAACATTCTAGCAACCACCCAGAACACCATAGTAACCACCTGGCAACGTTCTAGTAATCACCCAGAACACTATAGTAACCACCTGGCAATGTTCTAGCAACCACCCAGAACGCCCTGGACAACTAGCAATGTTCTAGCATTGTGGCGGGCGACATTTGCATGAGCAAGCACTCACATTTTCTTCAGATTTGTCTGTTTAGACTGATATATTTATACGACTATTGAACGAGACTCACAGTTGGGCTTTCAAAAGGCGTTCATTCATTAAAAGTGCTCTGTGTTTAAATGTACACAGGAGCCCGTGCGTGTGTGCGTGTGTGTGTGTGTGTGTTTGTGTGTGTGTGTGTGAATATCTCGTTGAACGTAAATGGCAGACAGGGTCTCGCGTTTTGTTTTGTGTGCAGCGACTCATTGCATTGATTCATCACGTCACTCGTCTTTTTCATGTGCCACTCATTCTCTGTCTCTCCTTTATGAGCCCTCCCCCTCAATGAGTGTGTTTCTGATCGTGTCTCCATCTGTAGCGCCGGGTTTCACAGAGCACTCTGTGCGCTGAAAGACCCGCGGACACCTGGAGGTTACAGCATGGATGTCTTTTTTAGGCCTGGGAATCTCAAATGAGGGACAGCTGCATCTTTATAAGAGGCTTTAGCTCACCTCAAACCTTGAGGCACAATCTCTCGCTCTCCTACCAAAGAATACCATTTCTGTTATTTATTCACCTTCATGTTGTTCACAACCTGTATACATTTCTTTCTTCTATTTTTGAAAAATATCCTGAACAGTCTTTTCTATGGTGGCAGAGAGAGCTCAACCAAATACAGAAACACGCTGCAAATACTCACAACCGAATACAGAAACACGCTGAAAATACTCACAACCGCTCAGCAAATACTCACAACCGAATACAGAAACATGCTGAAAATACTCACAACCGCTCAGCAAATACTCACAACCGAATACAGAAACGCTCTGCAAATACTCACAACCGAATACAGAAACACGGTGTAAATACTCATAACCGAATACAGAAACACTCTGCAAATACTCACAACCGAATACAGAAACACGCTGCAAATACTCACAACCGAATACAGAAACGCGGTGTAAATACTCACAACCGAATACAGAAACACGGTGTAAATACTCACAACCGAATATAGAAACACGCTGCAAATACTCACAACCGAATACAGAAACGCGGTGTAAATACTCACAACCGAATACAGAAACACGGTGTAAATACTCACAACCGAATACAGAAACACTCTGCAAATACTCACAACCGAATACAGAAACACTGCAAATACTCACAACCGAATACAGAAACACTGCAAATACTCACAACCGAATACAGAAACACTGCAAATACTCACAACCGAATACAGAAACACTCTGCAAATACTCACAACCGAATACAGAAACACTGCAAATACTCACAACCGAATACAGAAACACTCTGTAAATACTCATAACCGAATACAGAAACACGGTGTAAATACTCACAACCGAATACAGAAACACGGTGTAAATACTCACAACCGAATACAGAAACACTCTGCAAATACTCACAACCGAATACAGAAACACTGCAAATACTCACAACCGAATACAGAAACACTCTGTAAATACTCACAACCGAATACAGAAACACTGCAAATACTCACAACCGAATACAGAAACACTCTGTAAATACTCACAACCGAATACAGAAACACTGCAAATACTCACAACCGAATACAGAAACACTCTGTAAATACTCACAACCGAATACAGACACACTCTGCAAATACTCACAACCGAATACAGAAACACGCTGTAAATACTCACAACCGAATATAGAAACACGCTGCAAATACTCACAACCGAATACAGAAACACGCTGTAAATACTCACAACCGAATACAGAAACACGGTGTAAATACTCACAACCGAATACAGAAACACTCTGTAAATACTCACAACCGAATACAGAAACATGGTGTAAATACTCACAACCGAATACAGAAACACGCTGCAAATACTTACAATGCAACTAAATACAGAAACACGCTGGAAATATCAACAACTAACTCACTACAAACTCATATGTCTTCTGATGCTATATGACTTTGTGTGGCAGACTTAATTTAAGTCATTATGGGCTGGTTTCACAAACAGGGCTTAGATTAAGCCAGGATTAGGCGTTAGTTTAATTAGGACATTTAAGTAGTTTTATAAACATGCCCTAGAAAAAAAACATTACTGTTGTCTTGAGACAAAACAATGGCATTGACATATTTTAAGATATGTCAGTGCATGTTGCTTTCAGGTAAGACAGCTCAAACATGCAGTTTAGTCTGGGACTAGGCTTAAGCCTTGTCTGTGAAACCAGGGGTATATAAACAAGTTTGAATATGTAAAGTGCATTAGTAGAATGGAAGATTTCCACTGAAACGGTTTTTAGATTTACTTAAACATTAAAGATAGGCCATCATGTTATCTGAAATGCTGAAATTATCCAAATAACACCAAAATAATGGACTCTTTAGTATAATGCAACTCTTTTGGTAGAAACTTATATACAGGTGAAACTCTAAAAATTTGAATATCGTGCAAAAGTTCATTTATTTCAGTAATTCAAGTTAAAGGTGAAACTAATATATTATATAGACTCATTACATGCAAAGTGAGATATTTCAAGCCTTTATTTGTTATAATTTTGATGATTATGGCTTACAGCTTATGAAAACCTTTTCACAATATTCTAATTTTGAATTTGGGGTTTTCATAAGCTGTAAACCATAATATAATATATTAGTTTCAGCTTTTATGTTGAATTACTGAAATAAATTAACTTTTGCACGGTATTCTATTATCGAGTTTCACCTGTAAAACTTAAATAAATCAATATAGAAGGCAAAGAATGAAAGCAAATATTTAATGTCCAGCAAAGTCTCTGTTGATCCAATGAAAACATCTTTTATAAGACCCAATGAAGCCGTTTCAGCCAGTTAACCTCAACGATTAAAATAAGAACAACAATAATGGCGATACTAATTTGAATAATAAACAGGCTGTATACAGAGTGCTTGAATGGATTTGCGTGGTTTCAGTTCAGCATAACACTACTTGAATAAAACACACAGGATTAGACTGAATGATCCTTTATGCGATGGATTTTTTATTTATTTATTTCACGCTGATAACACAAAAGATCTTAACCCGGCAGTGAGATGTTTCCACAGAGTTGAGCTCCTGACGCGCTGATCTCTGCCTGCTTTAAAAACACAGAATTCATCATCATTTGCTCAAGAGCCTCTACTTCATTGTTTCCATCTCATCAAACCTGAAATCCCTCGAAAACCCACAAACACTTGTGTCCCAGCGAAACGGGCCGAAACGGACAGATTTCCTGTGCTGTGAATTTGAGGAGCGTGTCAAGTGTGCTTCTGGTTAGGCGCAGGGTCATTAGGGGCAAATTAATTTAGCCTCATTAGGGTGTCAATTATTCAAACATTTGGCTGACACATGCTAAGATAACGAGAATTTCCGTTGGATTTGTGGAGATGTGGCCACACTTTTGATCGCATTCGATGCAGACATGATTTGTTGAGATTGAAGATGAATCAGAGACGCTGCTGAGAGAAGTGTCTGTAAAGTATTTTATACTCATTAACTCTGTCCACCTTCACATCGAAAGAAAACCCACACGAAAATAAAGCAAAACTTTCAGCCCACAGCATAACAATCCAGCACATTCAACTATGAAACTCGAAACATTAGAATATGGTGCAAAAGTTCATTTATTTCAGTAATTCAACTTAAAAGGTGAAACTAATATATGATATAGACTCATTACATGCAAAGTGAGATATTTCAAGACTTTATTTGTTATAATTTTGATGATTATGGCTTACAGCTTATGAAATTATTTTGAATTTGGGGTTTTCATAAGCTGTAAGCCATAATCATCAAAATTATATCAAATAAAGGCTTGAAATATCTCACTTTGCATGTAATGAGTCTATATAATATATTTTCGAGTTTCACACACGCACGCACGCGCACACACTCACACAAACAAAGTTGGTTTTGCTATACTTGTGAGGACTCTCCATAGGCGTAATGGTTTTTATACTGTACAAACTGCATATTCTGTCCTCTTACACTGCCCCATCCCTAAACCTGCCCATCACAGGAAACATTCTGCATTTTTACATTTTTAATAAAACATTGTTTTTATGTTTTTTAAGCTATTTGAATTACGAGAACTCATGAAATGTCCTCATAAACCACTTTAAGTTGTAATACCAGTGTAAAACATGTCATTATACAGATTTGTGTCCTCATAAATCACATAAACAAGAACACACACACACACAGACACACACACACACACACACACACACACACACATACAGGAGGGATCCTACAAAATTCTCCTGAATAAGATGTTTTACGTAACATGTATTTTCATAGTCCACAAGACAAAATAATAGCTGAATTTATAAAAATGACCCTGTTCAAAAGTTTATGTGCCCTTGATTCTTTTTATTATTATTATTTATTTGTATTTTTTATTATACATTCAGGGTGAAACAAAAAAAAGTAAATGAACAAATAAATAAACAGGCATAAATAAGTAATAATAACAACAAAAATAAAGGACATGACAAAGAGTAAAAATCAAGGTGGTAAAATAAATATATAAATACAAATACATTCTCATCAGCAGATAAACTGAAAAATACTAAGACAGACAGACAGACAGACAGACAGACGGACGGACAGACGAAGTAATAAGTGTACTTAAAACTCAATTCTAAATATTAATGTAAAATTAAAACAATTAGCTGGAATGAAAAGGGTTGTACCCTTGATTCTTAATGCTGTGTGTCGTTACGATCCAGTTTTTTTGTTATGTGATGGTTGTTCTTGAGTTCCTTGTTTGTCCGGAGCAGTTAAACTGCCCAATGTTCCTCAGAAAAAATACTCCAGGTCCCACCCAGCATCTTTAGCATATTTTAACCCTTTCCAAATCTAAAAAAAAATCTAAATCTATTACAAAAGGTTCAAACATTCACTGATGCTCCAGAAGCAAACACGATGCGTTAATAGCCAGGGTGAAAACTTTTGAACCATTTAGTACTGGCAATTTACCTTGATCTTCAAATTCAAAAAGTTTTCACCCCCGGCTCTTCATGCATCATGGTTTCTTCTGAGCATCAGTGAATGTTTGAAGCTTTTGTGATAGTTGTGTAATAGTCTCTCAGTGTGAAAAGATGCAGCTCAAAATCATACATACAGTCACTGCTGGATCAAATATGCAAAAGGTGCTGGAAAACTTAATGAATGAATTACTATAGACACAACTTTTTATTATTTAGTATTTTATAAGAAAGTAATTAATGAGTCAGATAACTTATATGTTGCATACATTTTTTTTTTAAATATATGATTCTATATCTATACCAGTATTTTTTCATTTCTTTTTATTGTTTACAGATCATAATAAAATGAAAATTACTGATCATAATAATGTTATTTATAAATAATAATATTAATGATCGGTTTGTTGTTGTTGCTGTCATTTTACATTTTAATTATTTTGTATTTTACCTGTATACACTATAATTCAAATGTTATATTATTTATATACTTTTATAATATAATTTTACCATAATTGTTGTTAATATTTAAAAATATATTTTATACATTATAATAATTTATTAAATAATAATTAATGACATTTATCCCTATCAAATTGTTTGATCTTAATTTATATATAAAATTTTGCCTATTCATACTTTTTTTTCTGGTGGAAGTTTATTGCCTCCTAGTGGTCACAATTAAAATATCTACTTTTAGTAGTAATGCTTTTAATTTAGAGTGAAAGCCAAATGCAAGACTGATGAGTTTAAACAATTTACTATTTATTTCAGCTGGATATGTATCTGAAAGTTATATTTAAAGTGCAATAAGATGACCAAAAGGGATATTTTCTCTCTCTTTTCCTTTTTTTTGTTTTGTTTTTAATGCTTCCAAAAAAGGAAAAAGGAATGCCCATGTAAATAAGTTTGAGATTGCTCATAAATGCACTGAACTAAGCTGAATGTTTTCATCCTTATGTCGTTCTGCCTCCATTTGAGATGGATGCTTCAGATGCTGCTGAATCTCAACACTTTTATTCCTGACCTCTGACCTTCTGCCCTTCACTGTTAATCGAAACCCTCCTCTACGAAAGCCGCTTTCACACACAGTGAGGGAAAACCTTTTGTAATATAGTATTGTCATCCTTCAGTATGTTATCTTCAGTGACCTCTAAGTGTAACCCTGAGCAGACTGCAAAGATTATTTCTCTGTTGGATGAGATTGAAGCAACTATTTACTTTTGTTGCAAAGATGAAACGTCTTTTTACAAGATATCATTTCGAAAAAAGCTTTCTGTGGATTATTAGTTTAGTCGATATTATTTACAACATCTTAACACAAATTCTTAGATAATTTACATTATTATAATCAAGGTGATGAGAATGATAATGAAAATATGCTATAGGACATGTTTGAGATATATCCCATAGAATATTTAAGATGGAGCTAGTGTTATAGATGTTGGCAGTTTAAAAATATATTACAATAAAATATTTTAAAATCAAATAGTTATTTTAAGTTGTAATAATATTTCAGAATATTGCCGTTTTGTATTTTTGTACTTCTTTAAAATTTTCTATATAGGCTATTCACTCCCCGGCCAAAAAAAAGTCACTGTTTGGACTTAAATATATAGGCAAATGCTTAAAGAGTCAATGATTGGTACATTATTTCAGTGATTATTATGTTTCTAGCATGTTATTTGTTTGGCAACAGTTCTTCTAACCCTAATTGATGGTCCCACACTGGCTAACACCCTCTAGCTCCTCCCACTACAGAAGCCACGCCCCAAACTCACACTATAGGTTGAGCTGGAAAGAGATTGACAGGTCTATGTTTTGAATGATGTAAAATGTTTGGGAGAGATAAATCCATTAAAGATATAGCTCACCAAAAAATGTAAACTAATTTACATTCATTACATCATTTACTCAACCTCAATTTGTTCCAAACCGTATGAATTTCTTTCCTCTGCTGAACTCAAAAGAAGATATTTTGAAGAATATGGGTAACCAAACAGTTGATGGACCCCGGCCCATTGATTTCCATAATATGGAAAAAAATAAGTCAATGGGACCTATCAACTGTTTGGTTACCCATATTCTTCAGAATATCTTCTTTTGTGTTCAGCAGAGGAAAGAAATTCATACAGGTTTGGAAGTAAATGATGACAGAATTTAAATTTTTGGGTGAACTATTCCTTTAATGACATGTTAATAGTAGTCAAATAATAACTGGGTTAAGATAATGTAATTTAACATACAAAATCTTACATACTTCACCTTTAATGTCTTAATGTGTAATTTTCTGACCTTTTATACTTCCAGCACCCAGACATCAACACCAGGAGAGCCGTCAGTGAACACCAGGTGGCGCTGTTGTTCAGGTTTGATTTCCTCTTATTCTACTATCCTCATTTCACGTCTGAATCCTGCTTATCAGGCTGCTAGCAAATGCTTTCAATCACATGATTCCTGTCTGGATTTGTTCAATTTTTAGTCGTTCTCTCGTGAGCTTTGTCTCCGTAGAGACCCGATCCATAATTTCTGAAGCCGAGTGTGGTTATGATGAGAGTCGTGCTATTGTTTTAACGTGTTAATAGTTGCAATATCACTAGAGACACACACAGGCCGTGGAGTCGCTCTGGTTTCGGCTACATGGCCTTGGTGGTTTGTCACAACCTGCTTTCACAGCAAGTGTCATTCTCACCCCGTCTAAAGCATCCCAACATGCACCTGGCTCCTGTTCAAAGTGTCTGGCCATGTGCCATCCCAAACAAACAGCATATGATCCCATGTGGAACACGGCTCCTCAGAAAAGAGAAGATCTGGATCTGAACCGACACTTTGGTGTTCTTCTCAGAGAACTCTTGGGTTCTTGACGCAATTTTAAAGAACCTTTTTATGGCAAAAAGGTTCTCTATAAGGAGAAATGTGACCCTGGACCATAAAACCAGTCATAAGGGTCAATTTTTTAAAATTGAGATTCATATATCATCTGAAACTTTAATAAATAAGCTTTCATTTGATGTGTGGTTTGTTAGGATAGGACAATATTTGGCCGAGATACGACTATTGAAAATCTGGAATCTGAGGGAGCAAAAAAATCGAAACATTGAGAAAATCTCCTTTAAAGTTGTGCATTTATGTTCACGATTGTGCTGCATTCACTCACAAAAATACATGTTTTATATATTTACTGTAGGAAATTTACAAAATATCTTCATGGAACATGATCTTTACTTAATACCCTAATGATTTTTGACATAAAAGAATATATATAATATAGGGTCTCCCTTGGAAAAGAGATTCTTTCTCAAGGGACTTGCTGGTTAAATAAAGGTAAAAAATTATATATATTTATATATATATATATAATTTTGACCCATACAATGTATTGTTGGCCATTGCCACAAATATACCGAGCGACTCGTGACTGGTTTTGTGATCCAGGGTCACAAATGTCTTAAATGATTGCACAATACCCTCATGTTTAACAGTTATTTCAATTTTTCGAGTGATAATATTAAAACAAAGTTAATGAGCTAAAACTAAATCCATAAAATGACCCTTGATGTGTTATATTTTATTACTATATACATATGAGTATTAGCACATTAATTATAAATTGATAAATGGATTATGAAAAAGCCATGAGAAGATCAGCAGATTTGTTTGGGATGTTGCATAATTATTTGTATTAAATAGATTATATTTTTTATAAAACAACTCTCATATATACTGAAAAAGAGACTCCGATTTTAAAGTTGCTGTGTTGTTTGGTAATCAAACTGAAGTTAGCAAAATTAATATATTACTTTTTTAAATTAACAATTTATTGTTGGTGTCTTATATGGACATATTGTACCCTACAATCGACCCTATAATAGCTTCTTGGCCTATAAGGTAATTATTGGCATATAACAACAAATCCTGATGTAATTTAGTATAGAGCGGGACAATATGAGATCATTTTATTATTTCCCAATACTAGAGGGCGCCATAACTGAAAAAACCTTTAACCGTGTGTTGATATGTAGCCTACCACCAAAACAACTTTTATCCACAGCGACGGCACAGTAGATTCTGTCACATTTGGTAATTTTGGTCAGTTTTGTTCACTCGAACCCTATAATTGTGACTAACATTTCGATTACTTTGATTATTTTCCAGTAACTTTGGCGTTGACCGTTTAAGAAGTGCTTGGTGAGTTGAGTTCCTCTGTTGATCCAGGGATCGTGTGAAGCTCAGTGTGTTTGTGTGTGTGTGTGGATCTCAGTCTCAGTCTCAGTGTGTGTGTGTGTGTGTGTGTGTGTGTGTGTGTGGAGGGGCACAGGAGGTCTGATGATCTCTGGCATCATCATCATCATCTTCATCTTCATCAGCTCCTCCTGCTGCCTGAAGGAACCAGGTGCTGCTGCTTATTCATTATCCATTAGCACTCAGAGCTCCAGCCAGACGAGCCTGTCGTGCATCTTCTGTCCAGAGTCATCCCGTTAGTTAGTTCGGGGAGGTAGTTTAATTATTTTACAGAGAGTCACAGACTAAATGCATTTTGAAGAAGAAAATACGTTTTCTTTGGAATAACGTGCAATTATTTGAGTATCATACTATTGTAGTTTTGTTAATATTTCGAAGTAAATTCTATTTTTTACATTTTCTGTTTCTTATTTATTTGATTTATTTTGTCTTTTTATTAGGCTATTTTATTTTTTTAAATAGTTTATTTTATTTTATTTGCTTTGGTACTATTTTGATCACACTTGTAACACAGCTAGTCATTCTTTCAAAACCTGATCTCATGCTTTCATTACAGTTTGGACATTTTTAGTCCACATAATCAACAAGATTATTGTAATATTTAATGATAAGATTTGGTTTAAACACTGAAACACAACAGTAGCTCATAATCTTCTTACAATTTAGTACTTTTAACAATCAGTTAATTTAATAGAAAACAATGCAAGATATATGTTTCAAATCCCCGTTGTTTCTGAAATAATTTGGGTAATACAGTAAATGTTCTCACTGTGCCATATGACTGAATCTATACTGTAGTTGACCTTTATAAGGGTGAGTTACAGTAATGTGGCAGTCTCTATCGTGTAATCTGTTTACAGTATCACATGACATACATACTGTAATGTAAAATGCTGTATTTGATGCCATCTGTCTCCCTTCTGATGCATCTCTGATCAATCTGATGTTACACACACACACACACACACACACACACACTGAATAGTGGTTATAATCTCCAGATAAATTGCTAAATTGTAAAAAATAATTAATTACATTTGATATTAGTATTTAAAATTTCAAAACAAAGTATAAACTACCCGGTTATATCTATAGAAATCTATAGATGTACCAAATGATTCATTGATTAACCAAGATCAGTTTGGATTAAATAATAGACAAATGTATTAAACCGAATGAGAAGAGATGCAAATGAAAAGTTTGATATTAAGCATGAAAAGCAGTTACTGAATGAAACATATACAGTAGATGAAATCGTTATTGTGTGTAGTGAAAGGACACTTTATGATTTTGTGTATTGTATAAACACAATTGAAAACATGCTGAAAATTGCGCTTTTGACGATCTTTTGTGATATTAGTACTTTGAGTTTTGAAAATGTACACCTAACTTATGAAAATAGTACCAAAGCGAATAAAAAAACCTGTAGCACTTCAACTTAAACTAAATGAAGATGAGAAATGGTGGTTTGGCAACAAGCTGAAATCAAGGAAGTTTAACTTTTTTATATTTTATTTCAGACAGAAGCTTATTTTTATTTTAAAATATATTTTTACACTTTTAATTTGAGTTTAGTTTTAACAATAATAACCCTGATCCATAATTTGCAGTTATTATATCATATATAGGATATATAATATAGGATATTATATATCCTGCCAGTGCTGAATTTTAGCTAGTCATTATCGGTAACACTTTACAATAAGGTTCATTTATTAAACATTAGTTAATGTATTAACTAACATGAACTAACAATGAGCAATACATTTATTACAGTATTTATTAATCTTTGTTAATGTTAGTTAATATGAATAAAGCTGTTCATTGTTTGTTCATGTTAGTTCACAGTGCATTAACTCATGTTAACAAGATTTTAATAAAGTATTAGTAAATGTTGAAGTTAACATTAACAAAGATGAATAAATGCTGTATAAGTGTAGTTCATTATTAGTTAACGTTAACTAATGTAGTTAACTAATGTTAACTAATGAACCTTATTGTAAAGTGTTACCTCATTATCCATACATTTGTCAATTATCTCTATTTAAAGATCACTCATATACTGTGCACTCATATATCTATATCTATATCCCTCTGGTGCTCTTCATTCATTTTTGACAGAAAGATTTGGCGTTTTAATTTTTTTTAAAATATATATATACAGTATATATAATTTTTGGTTTAAAAGGTTTTGGCACTGGCTATGTGCACACAGACCAAAAAAAACAACAACTTTTTTTTAAAAACTTTATTAACGCAAGTCTTGTTTTAACTTTATTTAGAACAAAATATCAAATAAAAAACATTATTGAACTAAAATATTTTGTCAGATTTGTCCGTGCACCAATCTTCCAGGTGCACAGCAGGTATTTACAGAAGCTGCAGTAAAAGTGCACCACATTTAACTACCCTGATTGTGTGTGTGTGTGTGTGTGTGTGTGTGTGTGTGTGTGTGTGTGTGTGTGTGTGTGTGTGTGTGTGTGTGTGTGTGTGTGTGTGTGTGTGTGTGTGTGTGTGTGTGTGTGTGTGTGTGTGTGTGTGTGTGTGTGTGTGTGTGTGTGTGTGTGTGTGTGCGTGCGTGTGCAGATGCTGACGGAAGGACAAACAACCAAGCACCTCAGATAAGACATTTGCTCTCCCAGTATGTGTGTCTCACAGTATGAGGTAAAATCAGGACAACCTTAATATGCAGAACCCTTGGTCTTTTATGCATTTTCAACTGATCTCTTTAGATAAATATTATAATGGTTTGCTGTAGTGTTTCCAAATAGTTAATACATATGGATGGAAATGAGAGTTGACCAGTGAGCACATTTTTACAATATTATCTCCCAAGAGAAAAATAAATGTCTTTACCATCACACATCATTACAATCCACACCATCACATGCAGAATCCACTGTTACATGATCAGATCATCTACCACATGTGGAAACATGCATGAAAGCGTTAAATATTAGATCTTCAGTCAGTTGTCCATCTGTATGTAGAAATGCGTAGGCTGTGGCGTATGCGTATTAATGAATGGCCTCTATAATATTTCCTGAATGGTATAGAGAGGCTGTGAACGAGAGCTCTGAATGAAACGCTTGTGTTTTTAATCTGGAGATTATGTTCAGATAGGCCTCTCTCTAAAGCCTGGATTAAAGGCAATCCTCCCTTAGGGCACAAAACATCCAGGAGCTTCAATCTATTTGGCTTTTATATAACCCACAAAAACAATGATAGTGTAGAAAAAACAAGGCATGTTTACTTCTTCCATCTGTAGTTTTAACCTGAAATATTGATCGGGAGTGTGCTATTTGTTACTATTTCCACTGTATATAATAACTTCCATTCACTTACTGTATTCATCTTGTGAATGAAAAACCTTCAGTGCACTAATATGCGTTATTGTGTGTATCTATGAATGATTTATTTAGACTGGCTCCAGGGACTCTGTTTATATTGCTTGTTATTTATTCACATTGTCTAAGAATGTAGTGCAGATGGTTTGATCTTGAGCTGAAATAATTTCCATTCGTTTCGTTCCACGCGTACAGTCGAGCTCTTACAGCAGCAGATACACACAGTGATGTGAGTGATGTCATGTTGTGTCTGTCCTGAGAAAACCCAGAGGATCTTAATGTAGAAGCGCAGCCTCTCTTCTCTCTGTACTTTAATGCATTACTGGTGCGCTCAGAACACATCTTGCACACTTGATGTTCTGAACATGTGTTTGTGGCGTCTGGTGGTTCTGCTGGCAAGCTTCAGGTCCAGTACACACACATGCAGACACTGAGCAGACGTAACATGAACGAGGAAAAACACAGATGATTATTATACGACACATGCACACCTTTGATCAGAGATGTGAAGATCCATTAACAGAGCTGAGATCTGATTCAGTTCAGTTCTATCCATCCATCCATCCATCCATCCATCCGTCCGTCTGTCTGTCTGTCTGTCTGTCTGTTCTATCTGTCTGTCTGTTCATCTGTCTGTCTGTTTGTCTGTCTGTTCATCTATCTGTTCATCTATCTTTCTGTCTGTCTGTCTGTCTATCTATCTATCTATCTATCTATCTATCTATCTATCTATCTATCTATCTATCTATCTATCTATCTATCTATCTATCTATCTATCTATCTATCTATCTATCTATCTATCTATCTATCTATCTATCTATCTATCTATCTATCTATCTATCTATCTATCTATCTATCTATCTATCTATCTATCTGTCTGTCTGTCTGTCTGTCTGTCTGTCTGTCTGTCTGTCTGTCTGTCTGTCTGTCTGTCTGTCTGTCTGTCTGTCTGTCTGTCTGTCTGTCTGTCTGTTCTATCTGTCTGTCTGTCTGTCTGTCTGTCTGTCTGTCTGTTCTGTCTGTCTGTCTGTCTGTCTGTCTGTCTGTCTGTCTGTCTGTCTGTTCTATCTGTCTATCTTTCGATCGTTCTGACATTCTATCATCTTCATCCATTCCCCCCCCCCTCTCTCCCCTCAGTGTTGGCACGCTGCTGCTGTATTGGCTTTAATCTCGGCTGATTTCATGTTGAATCCACTCTGTCACATCCTCTGATCTCTGCGAGCCGTCACACGGGCAGATGTTCAGCTGGACCTTCACTGACCTCCACAGCTGGAGCATCACCTCACCTGTGCTGTCCTGAGAGTTGTTTCCCTCCAGAAGACCGAGAAGGTTTGAGAGCTTGCACTTGTCAGCCACTTGATTTTGTACGAATTGAAGATTATTATAGATATTGAAACTGGTATGTTAATTCTGAAGTGTATAAAAGTGCATTGTCTCAAAAATACATATTTATTTATACTGTTTTACATTTTAAATGCTTAAAGGGATAGTTCACTTTAAAATGAAAATTCTGTCATCATATACCCTCAAGTTGTTTCAAACCTGTATGAATTTCTTTCTTCTGCTGAACACAAAGGAAGATATTTTGAAAAATGTCAGTAACCAAACAGTTACCATGTCCCATTGACTTCCATAGAAGGAAAAAAAAAATACTATGGAAGTCAATGGGACCTGGTAACTGTTTTGTTACTGACATTTTTCAAAATATCTTCCTTTGTGTTCAGCAGAAGAAAGAAATTAATTGACAGAATTTTCATTTTAAAGTGAACTATCCCTTTAAAACATAATGATTGCATAAACATTAATACATTAATATTATCAGTTTAAACAGTTGAATTACCAATTTGGAGACAATCACTGTATAAGATATTCATCATTCAATCCGAAACTAAGATTCTCAATTAAATGCTCAAAAGATATTTGTATTTACTCGCATAACATTATATCATGAATAAATAGTCTAATACATAATCAAAGGTACTGAAAGTGTGTCTGTGGCATTTTCAAACAGGCCTCTGTCTGAAAATGTGGAAAGGATTTGCAATTTTATCACCGTACCATTTGAGGGTTTAGTTCCGCCGCCATTGCTAGTTGAAGAGAGCTACAGAACGGGAACTAGTAAAACGACAGTTAATCCTACGAATTCCCTCCTGGATGAGCGCTGGCCATCCACGCGCTCCAAATACAACTGTACTGGTGAAGACTTATTTCTGCAGGCCGACTCTGGAGAAGTGTGTTGCTGGTTCTGTGAACAGCTGCCAGGTGTGTGTGCACAACATGTCTTAGACTGCACACCGAAGGCTTCAATCTTAACTCCTAAATCTCACTTTGGTCAGAATGCTCAAATGAAAGTTTAACAGCGCGCTATTAAAACTGCAGTTTCACTACTTTTCACAAACTGAATCCGTGCAGCAATGCATGCAGTGGCCTTCTTAACATCTGCCAAGAGCTTTCTGATGTGCTTGACTACTGGAAAACAGCTCATAGTTACACATAGGCAGACTGGCCATCTTTACAACCTCAGTTCAAACAAACCTTTTTTAATATGTTTCAAATGACCTGTGCAAATCTAGTGCCTAGTTCTCCCTAAGAAGTGCTCTTTCCACCTACTACCTTGTCAACGTGACTGATATACTGTAAAGCCTAGACTTCTGGGAATTGTGTAAAGCCAACTAATCACATTGGATCTTGCAGTTTTGCCATACTGTGTACAATACACAACAGACTGTCCATGAGCAGACGGTTATTTAGATGTTTTTTTTTTTTGTTTAACTGTAAAAAATATATAGACATCATCTGATACATAAAAAAATACATTGTTCCCTTACCTTTAATTTAGTTAACTGCTTTTTGAAAGTAACATGTAGCTTATCCATTAAATAATGAGTAGCTTGTATGTAAAGCTACATATTAATTGTGATTTTGTGTACAGATTTGTTCTCTCTCTCTCCAGGTTCCGGTTCCCGTCATCATTAGCAGGTCTGTGTCAGCCAGCGGCCCAGAGGGAGTTCAGAGAGGACCTGAGTTGTGAGATGAGGTGAAAGCCGCCCGTATTCCCACAGTGACGGTACAGTCTGTTCACATTATCAGGTTACAGAATCCATGGCAACATGGGACATATTGGCATTCTGGGATTAAGCAAGACCAGCCTTGCTCAATCGTTTTTCTTTCTTTCTCCTTTCTTTACATACACTATTGTTTACAATGTTGTGGTCTGCAAGATTTTTTTTGAAAATAGTCTCTTTTGCTTACCATGCCTGCAATATTTGATCAAAAATACTAAAAACAGTAATATTGTGAAATATTATTACATTAACTGTTTTCTATTTGAATATGTTAATGTAATGTATTCCTGTGATCAAAGCTGAATTTTCAGCATCATTACTCAGTGTCACATGACCATTCAGAAATCATTCTAATATGTCACATCCAATAGATGCTTTTGAGATGTTTTTTTTAAATGAATATGCGTTTGAATCTGCTCTTTAAAAGATGTGCTTAAAGGGATAGTTCACCCAAAAATGTAAGTTTAACTCGCCCTCAAGTTGTTCCAAACCTCAAACCTGAGTTTATTTCTTCTGTTGAACACAAAAGAAGATATTTAGAAGAGTATTGGTAACCACACAGCCATTGACTTCCATAGTATTTTTTTTCTCCTTACTATGGAAGTCAATGGCTACCGTCAACTGTCTGGTAGGGATGGGCAACGATTAATCGCGATTAATCGCACCCAAAATAAAAGTTGGTGTTTAAATAATATATGTATGTGTACTGTGTATAATTATTTTGTATATATAAATACACACACATGCATGTATATATTTAAGAAAAATGTGTTATTTATATATAAAATATTCATATTTATATATAATATAAATTATGTATAAATATATACATGCAAATAGTTCTTATATATATATATATATATATATATATGCATATGTGTGTATTTATGTATACAAAATAATTATACACAGTAGTACACATACATATATTATTTAAACACAAACTTTTATTTTGGATGCGATTAATCGCGATTAATCGTTGCCCTGAAGAAAGAAACTCATACAGGTTTGGAACAACATGAGGGTGAGTAAATGATGACAGAATTATAATTTTTTGGGTGAACTATCCCTTAAGGAGATGTTTTTAGAGAAAGCCATTGGAACGCCCTAAGAGCCACCCAGAAAACCATAGCAACACACTAAAAACAGAATACTTGCATAGCAACACCCTGGCAACCGACTGGAATGCACTTTTGCATGAGCATTCTACACTATTCTTCATCCCACTTTGATTGTGCATGTGTTTTCTCTTTTTATTGGTTGATACTGATTGCTCATTAGAGGCTGGATGGCTTTTAATTAAAAAGCAATTTCGTGTGTGTGTGTCTTAAACTAATTAGGAGCGGCAATTACCCCAAACTGTGACTGCGTCCTCCTACCGGCCACAGGAACAATGGACTGTCTGTCAGCGTTGGTGTTGCCCAAGCATAACAGATGTGTGTGGACACACTAGACAATGGCGTGGCTGGATAAGTGGGTTCCTGATCTCAGAGGCGGGGGGGAGGACGGCAGCTTGTGTCCGAGACCAGGGAGAGCTCCACAGGACCAGCACAGAGCCGGATCCGTAATACACTCTCTCTCTCTCTCACACACACACACTCAGACCTGTCACGGCCCCTGCGGAGACAGACCCTGCTGATCGGCTGCTAATGGACATCTGCCATAAATGCCTCGCACCCGTCGCTCTGATGAGACGGAGATTAGTGTCTCTCGTAGACGCACGTCCGCTCACCTCACACAAACAAAGCAAACTGTCAAGAAATGATGCGAAATCCACTCGGCTAAGTGGAAAATCCCCTGTATGAAGTAACACGCAGTCCATGAGGAAGGACGGATCAGCCGAGATACGTGTCAGTCCATCTGAACCCGGGCCAATTTTCAAATTAGCACTGATTTCTCCCTGGACAACAGCCGGCACTTCTTCCCGAGTTTGCTGCTTTACGTAGCTTTTATCTTGGGAAGCTTGGTAGTTGAGTTTAAACATGTAGTTTGCTAATAAAAGTAGCTAACAATTTTTTTTTTTAAACGTTTAATTTCTTTAGCATTACTAGACAAGCAAAATTATGATTTGTTTTCAATCATATTCCCCTGTCTTCCTTTGGTCGGACCAAAACACACGGCATTGTTTGAAATAATTTGATGCCGTGATGCAGGTTGAAGTTTAAACAAACAGAACAATGCTTTGGTAGCGCTACAGTGTTACACTTTCTGGAGGAATTGACCTGCAAATCAACTTGTAGTTGCATATAAAACTTGAGTAGGCAGTGTTATTATTAATATACTATTGTAGTATTTCTTTATTTTGAATTGGCTTTTATTTTATATTTTAGTCCCCCTGTAGTCAATAATTGTATCCCTTAAAATTCGTCTTTAATCACCAAAATTACATATTTAAATGTTTTTCCTTAAAAATAAAATTCTTCATGCCTTAAAATATCTTGAATGTAACTCGACACCCACGCCTCATTTAGTATACGCGGTTCTATGAATATGCAAATGAGCCCCGCCTCCACTCACTCACTCAGCTCAGAGATCCACTGGTTGACGATCACACGTTGATCTGATTGGTTACAAGGTAGTGTGTGACGTCAGAAACACCAGCGATTTCAAACCGTGTTTTTGAGACTGTCTTTGGTTCACTGCAGTTTTAAGCAGAAAATACTCAGCAATGCTGTCGACTTATGAATTTACATACATCGTAAAGCATTAAAAACACTACATATAAACAACATTAAAACCTTGATTTTCACCACAGAGGGACTTTAAGTTCAAAGGTTTTTATTTAATAATTACATTTTATTTTATTTCAGCTACTTTTCAATAATTAGTTATAAAAATAACTATTAATTTATTTGTAATAGTTTTAGGTAACAATAAAAACACTGAGCGGGGAGAAAGTCACTTGATATATATATATATATTGATTCAATGCTTTATTTGGGTCTCTGCAAAGCATTTTACATGTGCGTTTTGTCAAGAATTATGGGTCCAATTGAGATATTCTCAATTGGACCCATAATTCTTGACAAAACGCACATGTAAAATCATTGAATCGCATCTTTGAATCAGTTCATTAAGCACCAAATGAATTGGCCCTCCCAGGACTGGATTTGAGAGAAGACGTTTGAGTGTTTTTGCGGTTTGCGTTTTATGTTTATGCAGCATAAAAACAGCCTTTTGTCACACTACACAACTCGTTTATTCCTGGAAAGCTCCAGTGTCCACGTTTAAAACAGCTGAGCTACCGTCACACCACTACAGTAAGTGAAGTAGTGTTGCTGATTGAGTTGGTTATTCCCTCATGCTGGAGTTCAGAGATGTTGTGTGTGTTTGCTGTCAGCGTGTCGTGGAGCATGTTGGAATGGCGTGTGAGGACATGTTGGTGAAGAAGGCAGCTGGAGGAGAAACCATCAGGTGCTGTGTGTGTGTGTGTGTGTGTGTGTGTGTGTGGCTCTGACTCGCTGGAGGAGGAACCTGTGTGTGTGTGTGGCTCTGACTCGCTGGCACCTTCAGCCACAGGAATCCCCTCATGTGAACAACTCATTATTCACTTTTGTCCTGTCTTTGTCTCTGTGGCTGAAGCTGTCAAACTTGTCATTGCCAGTGGAGCGCTGTTATTCCTCTGGGATTCTCTCTCTCTCTCTCTCTCTCTCTCTCTCTCTCTCTCTCTCTCTCTCTCTCTCTCTCTCTCTCTCTCTCTCAAATGAAATCACAGCCACGTGAAATGGATTCGCTGTTGCCCGTTGCTGGTTCACTGAAGGAGATGCTCGTACTCCAGTAGTTTTTAATCAGCACAAAAGCCTGTGAGAGTTATATTCACATGGATGCTTTGCAAATGCTTTGTGTTTCTTCCGGTTCTTCATTTTGTGTGACTAACACATCAGATTTGTGGTTACTAGCAGCATTTATTAATTTTTGGTTGACGTTAGTTTATACACGTACATTTTTCTAACATTTCAAGTTCTATACATTAACATTTGTTGATGTAGTGTGCGCAAACATGACAATGAATAATACTATATACA
>NC_136891.1:3891700-3899200 GCF_949152265.1 Phoxinus phoxinus | reverse complement strand
TGAGGCTTGGGGCGAGAGGATTAGAGCAAAGAAAGACGCTGTTGCTGACACAGAAGTCCATTTTCTTTCTTTCTTTCAAGATCCCCCGCCCCACCCCCTGTCCTCCACAATCCCGGCACTCCTCCCAAGAAAGACCTAGGGATGAGGGCGGACAGACAGAGGGAGAGAACCCGGCCGTATTGTTCAATACACTGGAGGTGGAGACCTGGAGTGGATTTTGAGAAAGCGAGATATTGGCTCCATCTGTTTACGAGCTTGATGACTCTGAAACTCATCGGAGACACTCCTTCAGCTCATTAAAATACAGTCGACTGTAAATCCCTGAACCTCGAGACGAATGAAGAAACGCTAAATTGGAGATATTGATGGGATACTCTTGCTCCAAAAAGTCTGGAATCAAAACTTGAATATTTTAATATGAACTCTTCTCTTTAAGTTCTCTTAAAAACAGATTATTGTATACAAATTGTATACACTTAACTTATTACTGCATGTCAAGAATTGTCTCATTTGTCTTTTAATTTCTCCTAAATAATTTTTGTAGAAACTCTGAGGCAAATTTGATACTCAGGAACAATTTAAAATAACATTTAACTCTACGCCAGTGTTTGTTAAAAAACTTGGCAGTCGCCGACTGAATTTTTGAGAATTTTCAAAAAAATGTTCGTGAAATATTTCTTTGTATGACTATTTGAACATGCAATACGTCAAAATAAAGAACAAAGCCTCTGCTTTAAAACAACAACAACAACAAAATGTTTTATTCTAGCTTCATGCATTCTTTTTTTATAAATACTTGAATGTTGGTAAGAAACTCAAATTTCCGCATTCGGAAATCGCATTTCTTTTTTCATAGGCTACAACGTGCATAAGCAATGCTTTTATTGCTTGTTTTTTTTCTTCACCTGTGTTTTGATTATCTACTCTTTCAGAAGATGCGTAATAGCGCCCCCTACTGTATAAAAGTGGAAACACGGAAAGTCGGAAAATTCCGTCAATGTCGAGGAGCGTCGTCTCACAAGTGACTCAAAAATTCTGTCAATGGCGGGGAAAGAGTTAATAGCATTTTTTTGTACCCCAACCAACATAAGTTATGATGTGCAATGCACAGAAGGGTTTGTAATGTATATTTTGTGTGTTGTATTGTGACTGCACTTAAAGGCCATCTGCATCCATGTGTGTAAGTGGTGTGAACACCATACTCAGTGCTGTAATGTCTGCGGTCCTCTGGAGATCTCCGTCTAAAGCTTAATGTGAGAGTGACAACCCCTGTCTCAGCAAACACGCAGCGCTTTAGTTAACCCACCCTCCCCCCTCCCCCCCGGCCTCGGGAGACTCCGTCAAAGCCCGTGGAGAGACGCGAGTCAACCTCTCCTCTGTCCTTTCAAGCTCGTTACAACTTGTGTTTAATGCAACGCTGCTCTTAGAACCGTTCGTCTAATTGTTCGGCATTGTGTTTAACCCATCTGAGCCTCTGACAGCACTCAACAATTGGAAACGCAGTCGCAGGGTAGCAGTTGTCAGCGCGAGCGTGCTAATTTGAATATGCAGCGAACGGGGGGCTTTCAGAGCGAGACAGAGAGGGAGGCCATATTGAGAGCCGCCATCTGTGTCCGTGTCGCTCCGTGCGGCCAAAGCAGGGACATCCCATATGTCACAAGAAGCCCCGCTGGGGATAGCACTCTTGTTGCTGTTTGTTGTTGTTATTTATTTACAAAAGGCCCTAGGAATGAAAATCGAGCTGGGTTTGCGGTGCCAGGTCCGAAGGGGCGATAATCTGGCATCGTTAGGTCCATCTAACGAGCAGACTCCATGTCAATTGGCCTCTCTCTCTCTCTCTCTCTGTGTGTGTGTGTGTGTGTGTTTACCATCTGCAAGATGGTATGCGCACATCTGCTGAATCACTGTGGTCCATTGGGCGTTGGGCCGACGTGGGACCATGTGGTGCGGTGGCAGAGACGCCCCCCTGAGCTTCCAGCGACAGGCCTGGGCTACTGACATCACAGACACACCTCTACATCCACTGACATCATGGATAGGCACTCGACTAGAAATAAAGGTGACATGTTAGCCTCAGGCTGATTTCACACTAGAGAATTTAGTTCGGTTTGTTTGGTTGGTGTGCAAGCTGTTTTACAAACTCACATGCACATCACCCCTTAAGCTGTATCTGGAGCAGGGTTTCCTCTTATCTATCACACTTTTCCATGGTTCTGGGGGGCAACCACAGACAAACTAGACCTAAATGTAACTATTAATAAACCATTAAGGGATAGTTCATACAAATTCTGACATAATTTAATCATAGTCATGTTGTTCCCAACCTGTATGACTTTATCTTCTGCAGAACACAAAAGATTTTGTTTTGTTTTGTTTTTGTCCATACACTGAACTTCAATGGGATCCAATGTTTTGTGTCTTTTCCGAAAAAGAAAAGGTCATGCAGGTTTGGATCTACATAAATCAGTGGTGTCCAATCCTGCTCCTGACCTGAATAATGACACTATTGTCTTTTCAGAGCTGCTTTACAGCAGAATTAGTCTCATATTTGATGAATTTTGCATCATTCATTATTTTATTTTCGTTTATTACTGTGAAGCTCCTTTGAAACAATCTGTATTGCATAAAGTGACTTGACTCCTGGACGGCCTCTAGCCGCGTTTCCATTACCCTTCAAATTGCGCAAATTGAAATTGCAAAATGGAAACGCGTCAATTTCGCAAAAAACATTTTTTTTATGCTTCCATGATGTGGTTTTTCAGGCAATTAGAAAATGAATATTTTGCAAAACTACAATGGAAACAAACAGCTTATGAAAACCCCAAATTCAAAATTAGAATATTGTGAAAAGGTTTTCATAAGCTGTAAGCCATAATCATCAAAATTATAACCAATAAAGGCTTGAAATATCTCACTTTGCATGTAATGAGTCTATATATTAGTTTCACCTTTTAATTTGAATTACTGAAATAAATGAACTTTTGCACAATATAATTTTTTTTTCGAGTTTCACCTGTAATTTGCTAGTTTTAGTACAACGTATTTGTTGCAGGATGCAAGTTCTGTTCTGTGCTTGTTTTGATAGTTAAACCAAAGAGACAAAACCATGGGATTCTGTTGTCTTCCCCATCTGAGTTGTTACCTAGCTACAGTGGTAAACAGTTGCTGGTGCTCAACAATGGCACTCACACGTTGATGACACAAGGGAACCGTGATAACCCAATAATATAGTGGGAGAAAACACCCGTAGTGACCAAAAATGGTGGAATTGGTCTCGAGATTCAAACCAAGCATCTCCACCATAACCACCTCCTTTTCCTCACTTCTTTTCCACGTTTCGGAGTGAACGTTCTGGGAAATGGACTCAGCACTAACTGTAAGAGAATGCCCCATAGGCTCAATTAACCTGCCAGCACAGCGCTCTCTTCCCCCTGTGTTAATTAGATGGCTCCAGTGCCTGCCAGGACAGCGCTGAGACGTCGCTGCGCAAGAACTGGGCCGCGGGACACTCCCCTCCCACAGATGCCCACTGAGGTCATCTCTAAAGCAGGAAGGGTAACTAAGTCCTGATTCCAGGATGCACCCCCATTTCAAGGTAATGAGACCAAGACAAAGCCTTCCTAGCTTGCAGACGTCACACGCTCTCAGAATAAAAATGGTACAAAAGCTACCCTTTCAAAAGATACTAATATGCACACTTTCGAGACTGATATGTACCTTTATGCAGGCTCAATAAATAAGCTTTCCATTGATGTGTGGTTTGTTAGGATAGGACAATATTTGGTCGAGATACAACTATTGAAAATCTGGAATCTGAGGGTGCAAAAAAATCGAAACATTGAGAAAATCTCCTTTAAAGTTGTGCATTTATGTTCACGATTGTGCTGCATTCACTCACAAAAATAAATGTTTTATATATTTACGGTAAGAAATTTACAAAATATCTTCATGGAACATGATCTTTACTTAATATCCTCATGATTTTTGGCATTAAAGAAAAATGTATAATTTTGACCCATACAATGTAATGTTGGCTATTGCCACAAATATACCCGTGCGACATGGTTTTGTGATCCAGGGTCACATGCACTCTTTATGGGGTAAATAAGGTACAACGGTGTTTTCCGAGAGTGCACAGGAATTCCTATGAGTCTTCTGCAACTTTTTGGACAAACACTGCAACACTTTCTCCTTGTCATTCCTGAGAGAGAAAATGAGTCATGTTTGTGAGGTGTCATGTTTTAAGGTACGTGCACAAAACATCTTTCCCTGACTAATGCGGTGTCCATGTCAGATTTATTTAGCCCAAATGTGATTACTCACGAGTGTAATTACTTTAACAGCGTTCGTTTTCCTCGACACACTCACCCTCGTACTGACGCATCGTGGACTTCTTCCTGAAAAAAGAAAACACTCGCTGCATAATCAAGCTAGCCGTAAACTGATCTATACCGGCCCTGAAATGCATATGAAAATGTAATTAGTGCGCTTATTTTGAGTAATGGAGATGAGATTGGATTAGCGGGCTCTGATTCCTTCCTCATCATGACAGCGGACGCGTTTCCCTGTCCGCTTTTAGCACCTTGTTAAGAAGCGGGAGCTGATGAGGTTAATTGGAGTCTTTCAGCGTGGCTTTAATGACTTGAAGGGGCAAATCTCGCGACTGGCAGAACGCGTGGCACGTCCGTACAGACCCAATCCTCACAGGCTTGGATCTTGTGATTGGCTGAATGTCAACAAGGCAATTATCCGCAGGGATTCAGGTCGGCCCAGTTGAGGAGCGCCAGGGAAGGGCATCTTGATCCGTAGAGGTTAATTAGCTGACCTCATCCAATGGAGAATAACTTGTGAAGGTAGCTGCCGTTTTAGCACATTGTTGCGGTTGGGAGTTTGTACTCCTTTTCTCTAAGCCCCTGACCTTCTTTGCTAAAACTGTGTCTGTTTTTTGTGTTAATAGCTGCGTCTTTGTATTCTGAATGCTGTCCCTCTTAAACTATCACGCATCTATAATAGATTTGTAGGGTCTTCTGTCTTGGGCTTGTGCCTTGCGTCTGGTCAACACACCCACTCTAGACCACATTGAATGTCAGAGTAGACCGTTGCTGACCCTTCATGACCCTCACGAACGTTAAGTCATCCATCTCCAAAAGGACAAACAATATGAAGTGAACAATGAATTCAAAGGGCTTTCCTTCACTTAAATATGTTCAATAGTCATGGTAAATGGCTGCATTGATTTGCGCTGTCCATGGTACTTTGAAACGTTACATGCATGCTTAGTATATTTCACTCAAAGAACTAATGTTTGGATTTAGGTACTGGTCTGTGTAAGATACTCAATTTTGTTTAGTCCTTAGCAGTTTTTTATACCAAATGTTCTTTTCTCAGAATTAGCAATTACGCATATTGAGAGAGCTAGTTTGGTTTTTGTCCTAAGCGAATTAGAGATGAAATTGCTAATCTGCGTGTAGCTAATATTGCTTGTAATGAATTGTTGTGCTTTACTTCAGTACCTGAAGTCGGTACCCAAGTATACATGATGTGTTGATATTCAGGTAGCTAGATATAAACATGTCAACAGTTTAACAAACCATTGCTCTGCCATGACTATAGTTGACCTAAAGGAGAAAACTGACTAATGGCCACTATAGCGCCCCTTGTGGCCATGCTGAGCATTTTACTACACAAATCAGATGCTTTAAACTCACACTGAAAGCTTTATTTAGTGTGTTGACGTAATTTACACTGAAATAAGAAGACAGGGCGGAGCATATCGAGCAGCTCCTCCCCTTTTTAATATAGCCAATAGTGTTTAGTTTATATCACAGCTCGACCAGAGCCGTTGAGCTCCATAAAGCCGCCATTTCCTCCTAATCTCTAACCGTTTCTCCTCTTAATCTCCATATCGCTTTAAAAAAACATTCTGTGGAGAATTCAAATGGGTCCGATACGTTTTGTGGTCAGCGCCGACTCGCACATATGATCCGCTCTGTGTTATTGTGTCTCTGGACCGGAGCAGACTGTGTGCGCTACGGCGGCTAGCGTGATGCTAACGTGAAACCAGACTTTATTCGCCCCAATGGAAAGCATATTTACACTGTCTGAATCGTTCACTATCCCCTATATAGTGCACTATGTGCCATTCACCATGAAGAATATAGTAAATGTGTGAATAAGTGACTGATTTCATGTCTTTTTTATAATGTAGGGGGCGGAGCTTCAGATTCTAGAGAGCATTGGATTGGACAGAAAATCTGACGAGAAGCTGAAGTGGAGTGATGTCATCAAAATCATTGATCCATATTGGCGGAAGTGAGAGACTGTAAGTTTTGAACGCTTATATCTACTAAATGCAAATTTTGTCATTGTTTTATAAAAGTAAGGCTAACATATTCATACTAAAAGCCAAAAAACTTCAATTTTGATTTCATGGGGACTTTAATGATAACATAGTAATGGTATCCGATAGTACTTTGATTAAATACCAAGTTACTGAATGATTACCATATTCATAAACTATTGCATTTGAAAGGTTCTAAAACAAAATATCTTTTCTCTCTTAAGCACAATAGAATTTAATCAGATGTTACACAAATTCGCTAAAACCGAAGCACTTAATCAACAATGAACTTCCATATAGCTTTGATGTTTTCAATCTGTTGCACCACAAGTCATTAATACATTGACTAAATGCATAAATAAATATATAAAACTCAAAACAAAGACACAATCAGCAAATGAGCATTGCTTTTTGTTTGTGAGTGTGAGAGCCCTTTCAGCTGTCCTCACATTGTATTCTGTGCTGAATACCACGGTACTCAGGAAATGACCCTTTATGACATGGTCCTTGTTGCTATGGCAGCGTGGATAGTGATACACTTCCCGTTCCCAACAGAACGCAACATATTTTTAATGAAATTGCTTTAGGTGGGAGGTCCGTCGTGAACCTTTGGTCTGCTGTCTTCAATGGATGGCAGATATTCTGTTCTCCCCCAGCTAATAAAGAAGAAAGGTTTGTGTGGAAATGTGTTCAGGACACACCGCTGAGTCTGTCTGTGCATGTCTGCAGGAACGACCGGTCACAAGTGAGATCTCTTTACAATTTCTGTTATTCATCCTAGTTGGCGAGCAAATGGAAACATTCGGAGACTGTCGATGTGTCTCGTACAGAGTTTCAGACTTGTCTCGAACTGCTCAGGTTTGCCAAGATACCAAAGTCTAAAATAATGTTCTTTATTTGTCACATGCAAGTGAAATGTTTTGGTTACACTTTATTTTACAGTGTCACTGTTACATATTTTACATATGGTTGGTGTAGTAATAGCTAATAGTAATAAATGATGCATAACTACATGCAACTAACCCTAAACAAAACCAAACCCTAATCCTAACCCAATAGTAAATACATGTACTTCTTCAATATTACTCAGTATTTAAATGTATAGTTACAGTGTAAGACACCTTAAAATAAAGCGTAACCCTTTTTTTAAACTTCATTTA
>NC_136891.1:3589200-3886700 GCF_949152265.1 Phoxinus phoxinus | reverse complement strand
GCTATCCATCCATCATCCATCCATCCTCTTTCTAGCTATCCGTTCATCCATCCATCCTCTTTCTGGCTATCTGTTCATCCATCTGTTCATCCATCCATCCATCCATCCATGCATCCATCCTCTTTCTGGCTATCTGTTCATCCATCCATCCATCCATCCATCCATCCATCCTCTTTCTAGCCATCCGTTCATCCATCCATCCATCCATCCTCTTTCTAGCCATCCGTCCATCCATCCATCCATCCATCCTCTTTCTGGCTATCTGTTCATCCATCCATCATCCATCCATCCATCCATCCGTTCATCCATCCATCCATCCGTTCATCCATCCATCCATCCATCCTCTTTCTAGCCATCCGTCCATCCATCCATCCATCCATCCATCCATCTATCCATCCTCTTTCTGGCTATTTGTTCATCCATCCATCCATCCATCCTCTTTCCATCCATCCATCCATCCATCCATCCATCCATCCATCCATCCATCCATCCTTCCTTCCATCCATCCATCCATCCATCCATCCATCCATCCATCCATCCTCTTTCTAGCTATCCGTTCATCCATCCATCCTCTTTCTGGCTATCTGTTCATCCATCTGTTCATCCATCCATCCATCCATCCATGCATCCATCCTCTTTCTGGCTATCTGTTCATCCATCCATCCATCCATCCATCCATCCATCCTCTTTCTAGCCATCCGTTCATCCATCCATCCATCCATCCTCTTTCTAGCCATCCGTCCATCCATCCATCCATCCATCCTCTTTCTGGCTATCTGTTCATCCATCCATCATCCATCCATCCATCCATCCGTTCATCCATCCATCCATCCGTTCATCCATCCATCCATCCATCCTCTTTCTAGCCATCCGTCCATCCATCCATCCATCCATCCATCCATCTATCCATCCTCTTTCTGGCTATTTGTTCATCCATCCATCCATCCATCCTCTTTCCATCCATCCATCCATCCATCCATCCATCCATCCATCCATCCATCCATCCATCCATCCATCCATCCATCCATCCATCCATCCATCCATCCATCCATCCATCCATCCATCCATCCATCCATCCATCCAGAATCTCTGAGTTACAGCGCTGTGAATTAAACCTTTATCTGCATGTTGAATCGTATGGAAAGTTTAAACACCATGCCTAAAAAGCCTTCATTCTCTTTCACAGCCACACCATGCTGTGTATATTCACCCTACTGTAAGTTTTTGTTGCCTTTGTGTGTGTGTGTGTGTGTGTGTGTGTGTTAGTTCACGACAGCAACACCTGCCATACTGGAAAATGCCTTGAGGTTTGTGTGCTTTACTGTGAGCCTGAAAGTGCAAGTGTTTACTTTCCTCTCGTGTCTTTGTCTGAGCGCAGGCCAGATAAGAGCTCACACACACCAGAACCAGTGTTTACTTCTGAGCACTAACAGACGAGTGTGACCCGCAGCAGGCAGGTGTGACCTCCACAAGACACACACACACACGGACACAGGCAGATTTATTTTCAGAATGAAACATTGTTGTGACACACCAATCACAGACGCATGCATTTTAATGCTTTCATAACTGAGGATGCTAACTGGTGATCTCAGTTATGTTTCATTGTCGTATCACGTTTGTACTTGTGGGAATAAATAATAGACATAAATGAGATATTTGTTGACACACAATAACAGAAGAGCTGTACAGTGAATGTGGAAAGCTATTTGCTCTTGTTCACAGGTTTGAGGTTTGGTAAAGAAGTCTCTTCTGCGATCACTTATACAGTAAACAGTAATATCGTAAAATATTATTACAATCTAAATAATTGTTTTCTATTGTTATATATTTTAAAATGCAATTTATTCCTGTGATCAAAGCTGAATTTTCACCATGGAAATCATTTCATGATCCAGAAATCATTCTGATATGCTGATTTGATTCTCATAAACATATATTTTTTATTATTATTATTATTATAATCAATATTAAAAAACGTTGTGTTGCTTAATAGTTTTGTGGAAAGTGTTTTTTCGGGATTCTTTGATTAATAGAAAGTTGAAAAGAACAGCGTTTATTTTAAATAGAAATCTTTTGTAATATTATAAATAAATGTATTGTCACTTTTGATCATTTCAATGCATCCTTGCTGAATTACATTAATTTCTTTCAAAAAATTAAAAATTACTGACCCCAAACTTTTGAATTGTAGTGTGCAGTGGTACCGTATTCATGAACCATGTCCAATACAAAAACTAAAATAGTACCGGCATGCTAAATGTCCCCAAACAAACATGCTGGCCTGACTGTAACATGTTCAAAACACTGTCAGAACTATCGTACACACACAGACGGAAAAAGAAAGATGGCACTACCATGGTATTTTATTGTTAGTGAAGGAAGTGCGATTAATCAGTCTCATTCTCTCTCCCAGCATGCACCAGCTCCCTGGACCCGGCCTCAGATGATGGAGACCAGCTGAACTGTGTCCAGTTAAATCATTAGGACACACACTCCAGGCCAGTCATTCAGAGAGGCAAGTAAAGTCAACATCCAGCCCTCTCAATGATGCTGAACTAACGCTGATTGATCACTGCCGGCGTGTGTGTGTGTGTGTGTGTGTGATCGGTTTCAGCTGATCATACCAGCTTGTTGTTTGCTGTATCTTCAGATGCCTTTACCTTGTTTTGTTCTGGTTTGTAAATGTCGGCGTCAGTGTGTGTGTGAGTGTGTGTGTGAAAAGGCTTTATCTGCTGTTATCTCCGCCGGCCCGCTCTGCAGCTGCTCTCCACCTGTCACTCACACAGGGAGTGGTGCTCGTGGTCTGAGCTGTGTGTGTGTGTGTGTGTGTGTGTGTGTGTGTGCGTCTTTGAGTTGGTGATTACAGGGTCGCAGAGGGTTGCATTCTGTAATAAAACACACTGATGGAATGCATGCACACATTAATTAACACTGAAGACGAGTATCGCATGTGAAATGTCAAGCAGTGATGTGATATATTTCATTTACAGCAATTTTTACAACATTTTTCTAATTATTGTGCAAGTGATTATTATGATTTTTTTTAATGAGATCATACTACTTAAGAGACTGCATGGAATATTTGTACTTAACTTTTGTATACATTTGTACGAGAACATTTATTATAAATATCAGGCCGGGCCGAATTGTCACTTGTGTGTTATGTGTCCATTCTATACAGTTTATTAATCACACATTTTGGTTTACCAAAGCAGTGGTTTGATTTGATTAAAATAGTTCTATTAATAGAGTTCTGCACTTCATTGTTTTACTGTTTACATTTGATTGAAAGGCTATTAAATAACCAGCAGCACATTTAAACGTAGAGATTTGTTTTACACTCAAGATAGCTTTTCGGTTTTCTCCAGTCTGTGTCAATGAACAGTATGTTCCTGTCGTGACAACTTGCCCCAGTATAAGGCTCAACATGTGATCAATAACCACATCCTGCGCTGTAACAGTGGAAAAGTCATTAATTGGCATACAAAATGTGACAACTAGCCCCGGGCTCTCATATAATGATATTTTTGGATGAATTTCAGTCAGATCTGTTCGGCTCTATTCCTCAGCTGTGAAGTGAGGTGGTGTGTGTGTGCGTGTGTGTGAAGAGCTGAGGTGTTGCATTGTGGGATTTGGTGTCCATGGTGAACTCTCTCTTCAGCATCTGCAGAAAGTCCCCTGCATGCCGACACCGAGCAAGGCTATTTTCTGTTTTCATTACAGAATTTTCAAAGAATTTCATCCATAATTTTTCTTCTTCCAACCAACCCAGAGACTCCCAGTATAAATGATTTTTTAAAATATTTTCTCTGTATCCCCATTTATCAACTTTCATTATTAACATTATTACCGTGCATTATGTTTAACTGATCATTAATTCATTCAAATACTTAAAAATGTATCATTTTAAATATTAAATTAAAATATGTCTGATAAAAATATGTGCTAGTATCTTTTGGATAGTTTAGAATTAACATAGAAATACTGTACCTGCTCACAATCGACCATTTTTATTCACATTTTAGCTTTTTAAAGTATAATTTAAAAAGTTCCATTTAGTCTCCGTATGATGTCACGAATTTTACAGGAATTAGAAAAATGTTTCAAATAGTTTTAGATGAAGAGTTGCATCCACAACATCTTTAATATAACTATTCCCTGTCCGACACCAGTGGAAAAGCCCTGTTTCTGTACAGACTGCGTTGGTTTGAAATAAAACATCTGACCATTTGAATCAGCTTTTTAACTGGCCATTTAAAAAGTACAAATATTGTTCTCCATATGATGTCATACATTCTATTGGAATTCGATGGATCATTGCTGATGATGGTCAATAATGAGTTGTGATGAGGATGTCATTAATCACGGACACACACACACAGTTTTAGGTTGATGTGTTTTATTAAGTGCAGACGTATCTTGGTACAGAATCCAGTTGGACACATGTCACTGTATAAGATGAAGATGTACTCCTCTGTTCACAGTGTCTGGGTTTCCACACACAACACGCTCGGTCGCTGGAATGTCACATCAAGAGTGGATCCCGTTTTGACTTTTTGGACTGTTTATTATTATTATTATTATTTTAAGCATTTTTGGACAAATAGCAACTGCAGAAACACACAAGCGCCGAACATGAAGAACGTGACAAATAAATTAATAAACGATTGTATCTAATGCAAAGTGAATTTCAGACTTTCAGCAGACGAAGATCGATCTTTAGATCCATAAATGACAAAAAACATTTGGCTGTCGAGACAAATTTAAAATCAATCACAAATGAATTAGGCGAGCAAATAATTTAAATAAACCATTTGAAATAAATAAATAATAACGATACAATAAATAATCACATTTACACACACAATAATAATAATAATAATAATAACAACAATATAAAAATGATGATCAGCAACTGCAATCACTCCAACATGTACATGATTAAGGCAGTTTTACAGCATGTCGAGATCTAACTCAAGGCATTTCTGGCTACACTAAAGGGAGAAACCCTGGTCAGGTTTGGAAAGCTACAGTCAAAGTCCACAGATTCACGAGCTCTATTAAAGCTAGAAACGATGGAAACATGTACAGCCTGTGAACTCAAGGCATGTTCTAGGATTCTTAGGTCTAAAAGCTAAAAGCACTTGTGCGGAGATCCTAGAAAAATAAGCAAACAGTCTAACCTGTTGTACACCTCCAGATAAACTACCTTACACTGTTCAAAATCGAGCTTCCTCCGTGGAGAACTGTCAAATGTTCTTCACACTAGGAAAAAAACAGGTTCCGTTTTTTTTTTTTTTTTTTTTTTTGTGGAACCAAAAATGGTGGTTGTTGCGAAAACCTCCTTTTGGAACCTTTGTAGATTTGCAAACAGCAGGATTCGCATCCAGGGGTTCTGTGGGTTAAGGCAGTGCTTCCCGACCCGTTTTGGACGTCCTCCTCCTCCTATAATCAAACAGTTGTGTCAGATCCTAAATGTGCACTGTTCTGGGACTGGGAAGCACTGGGTTAAGGCACAGCTTCAGCAGGCTGGACGCACCGGCATCTGAAGCAGGATGACCTGCCTGTTCTCCGACGGGTGGCATTTGTTGATGTGTCTCGTAAGTCCCGGTGAGCTGTAAAACATGGCGGGGCAGTATTTGCACGGGTACACCTGCGCCGAGTGCTGCAGTCGGATGTGCCTCTCCTGGCTCATTCTGCTCGGGAAGTTTTCCCCGCACACCGGGCACAGGTGGCACTCGGACGCGCTGAGATTCAGAGGCGCTTGGCTTTGGGGTTTATCGCACGCTTCGTGAAGCGCCGTCACGTGCTTTTTCAGGTACGCTTGACGTTTGAACTTCTTCCCACAGTGCGGGCAATCATACAGACCGTCTTCCGATCCAGACTCGGAAAGTCCAGGACTAGGAGTGTCCCTGTCGCTGGAGGTCTCGAGCTCCTTTTCAGGCGCGGGCGTCTTATTGCTTTCCGGGTTCCCCGGTTTGGGTTTGTGCCACCGCCGGTGCGAGGCCAGGTTCGCCGGGCAGCTGAAGAGCTTGTCGCATTCGGGGCATCTGTACTCGATCCGGACGATCCTGGAGCACTTGTGTTGGGCCAGAGAGAAGGGGTCAGCGTACGCCTCTCTACACAGTTGACACACGAACTCTCCGAGCGGCTTGTCTCCTCCTGCGCACTGAGATCTGGGCTTATGCTCCAGTGGACCTTCTTTGATCTTCAAGCCCAGCACTGGAGAAGTGGTCATCTCGTCCTCAAACTGCAGTTTACGCATAGCTTTGGCTTTCTTGGACGCGGCTTTGCCTTTGCGCTCTGTGTCCGATGCTGGTCTTTTCGTGGTTGTTGTGGTGCCGGTTCGGTTGCTGTTGCTGGTGCCGATTTTAAGATCCACGGGCGCGAACGGCGCGAGATCGGAGCTGATGGGCGCCGCCGGGAAGGACTCCGCTGAAATAGGCGAGCCGAGATTGAAGCGCCTTTCCAAACATGCCCTCTCGTGCTCTCTGCTCACGGGTCGGGTCGGGCTGTACATGGATCGGTAGACTGTCTCGGGGATCCCGAACTGCACCGGTGACACCGGGCGGCGCGCGCACAGCGCGTCCTGCTGCGCGGCTGGAAACGCGCCCTGCTCATCCTCATCCGAGCGGACGCGGTAGGAAACAGGTGTCGCTTTCTTATTTCTTTTGACTAAAAATCCTCTGGGCATCTTCGCCAGCTGAAAGGCACTTCAGACGGGTTGAAATCAGAGGCACACCTGGTACTATATTTGGACGCGTGCGGTGATCTTTCCATCACGGAGGCATAGCTGCAGTCTTTTTAAGCAGGAATGATGACATTGTTCTCGCCCCTCGCTGCCTCGTCCAATCAGATGGAGCTGGAATCCCTATGGATTTGGAGATGGGAGGGTCTGCAGATTGCTCGGGCAGATGTACCTGAGGTTTATTATATTAGGATGCTTTAGGCACACGCTGGTTCCTCCTCTTTTCACGCTTTGATGCGTCCCGTCAATGCGCACGTGCCCTGCCTTTGTCAGCATCCTTTAAGGGCTCCTTCACTCTTAGAGCATCAGAATTTCAAATTAAAAAGGGGGAAATGGCAACAAAGAAGTCGTGCAATGTTCAATTTTTTTAAATAGGCCTATACTCGCGCTTGCAAAGCAGCGCGTTTTTAACACAAATGTCTTGAAATCAGTTTGTGCGGCGAAAGGGCTGCAAGGTGCATGCGCAATTTGTCTCGAAACTAATTAAATGTATAAATCAGACGCCTGCAGGCTTAGGACATGTGCGACAGTTGAATGCGGGACGTATTAATCACTCTTTGCGCGCATACATAATTCATAAAAGAGGCTCCTCTCGTTTGCATCACAAAAGACACGCTTGCGCGAGCTGCCGGGACAGACGCACATCATCCTTCTGTTCAAACGGACTCATTCCTGTCTCAAACTCACCCGTGCCATCATCATCATCAGCATCATCATTGTGCTCGTGCATGTGATGATGTCATTCCAATGCAACGGTCTCGTAATAGCGGAATTTCGCGTAATCTCCGGCGCTAGTTCCAGACTAGCACATTTGATGTGATTTTATAACTCTTTGCGCGTTTTTAGAGGAACATATTCCCCTTTTTTTATTAGGAGACCAGGTGGTTTACTTGCCTAACTTAGACGAGCACATTTGTTGCACCTGATGCATGGTGTGCAAACCTTTTATTTTATTTTATTGATGTTATGATTTTACTTGATTTGAATTTTAGAGAAACCTGTGTAGTTTTTATTGCATTTTTTAATTTGACTTATTTCCACATTCAAGACCAAGCTTTAAGAAAAACACATTTGTTGCATATGAAATAGTTAAAAAAAATGTTTTTACGTTTTAACATCTGATCTGGTTGCATTATACCCATATATGAGCTATATGACGGTGGACTGTTGGATCATGCGCCTGTGATTTTCTGCCCCACATTCATTATCATACAGCTGCTGCTGCACTCTCATTCTGCTGCTCTTATCTCTGCTGCCTTCATCTCCACTTAATATACAACCCAATACTGGACAGCACATACACTGAGTATTCAAACCTGCAAAGTCAGTTATTTTTAATGAATTGTCACTCGGTACACACCAAACATTTGCATTTGACCAAACCAGAAGCTGTATTTATTTGCTCAAGTTCTTTGGCCCCAACCCCCCACATTGTGCTACCCCCCCCACAAACATATGGTGCCGCAAATGTAAAGAAATAAAGAAACAAAAGATAAAGTACTGAATAAATGCTCCTAAATGTAAAATGGATATTGATTAGAGCAGTCCCGGCCGGGCGTACATGGTCAGATGGTATCTGTTGTACCTCAGATAATCCAGAACACTCTTTCTCAGAGCAGAATAAGCCTCGCTCTTCTGAAACCCCTCGCTGAGACCCGTCAGCTGATCGGACTCTGCTTTATCGTCCACCATCTTCTGAAGAGCCTCTTGAAGTGACACCGAACCACTCTCACCCTGTCAGGACAAAACACAATACAAGTCTTGCTTTTCAAATATGCAAATCCTGTGTTCCTTTAAAAAAAAAAAAAAAAAAAATTTTGGGTGACGTGAGATGTTTTTTAATTGTATCTTATAATCACGCTTTATGCACCTTTAGAAGATCCTGTGTAAGCATGTTACGTAATTGCATTACCGTGTTTTTCTGACGTCAACCGATGTTTTGGAAACAGGGCAAATGCTTTAAACATAGATAAGATAGATGTAAAGAAACCGACCTCTATATTGGCCGAGTCCATGATGTGGCGCACCTCCTGTTCAAAGTCAGCAAAGCGGTCGTGATAAAGAGCCAAGCTCCAGTTCTCTTTAAAATAACTGGGGAAAGAGGAAATATACTTTTATTCAACAAGGATGAATTAAATTTAAAGTGACAGTAAAGACATTTATAATGTTAATAATATTTAATGCTGTTCTTTTTCAACTTTTTATTCATCAGAGAATACTAATAAAAAATCTAACATTTAAAAATGAAGCAGCACAACTGTTTTCAAATTGATAATAATTAGAAATGTTTTTTGAGCAGAAAATCCGCATATTAGAATGATTGGTGATTTGTCTTTTTAAAGTTTGACAGATAGGCACTGAAACATGAGAAGGTCTGGAAAAGAGCTGCAGAAATATTCATGTTCTTTTTGCATTCCGCGGAAAACAGCCGACAGGTGTGGAACGACACGCGGGGGAGAAGATAATGACAGAACTTAGATTTTTGGGTGAACTGTCGCTTTAACTCCGGTCTCACACTTAGCATGTTCATCTAATATCCTCCATACAGCAGCACTTGATAAATGACGTTCATGATCGTCTTGAAGATCGGCCGTTCTCCGTAATGACATTGAGTGCCGGCCACATTCAGTCTCAACAAAAGACCGGTGAAGAATCCTATTTTAATAAGTGTGATCAGCACTGCTGGCTGGGTGGCTTAGCTATTGTCTCCTGGTGGTGTGGTGAAGCGGATTGCACACCTGCATACACAGATTACTAATGCAGGACAAAGGCTCTGGTGCTGAAGGGTCAGTGCTGGGGAAGTTTTGGAGCAAAGGTCACGCTGTTGGAAATTAATCTTCATATTAAGTGTGTGACCAGATGAGAACAGATATGATTATGGGTTGGAGTGTCATAAATTATTCTGTGCATTAATTCAAGAGAACAAGTTGTTAGATTTGCTGTTTTGGTATTGAAATGAACAATCAAACCTGGTTCTAGGGTGAATCTAACAAGAACATGTGTAGGTCAAATATCACTAGTAGCTCACTCACTCACTCACTCACTCACTCACTCACTCACTCACTCACTCACTCACTCACTCACTCACTCACTCACTCACTCACTCACTCACTCACACACACTCACTCACTCTCACACTCACTCACTCACTCACTCACTCACTCACTCACTCACTCACTCACTCACTCACTCACTCACTCACTCACTCTCACACTATATATATACAGTGTGTGTGTGTAGTTTTCCCCCTTTTTTTCCCTCCATTTTCATGTTTATGCGCACTGAGAATAATATAAATGAACTTATCAGTAAAACATCCAGACCTATTACAAATTTGTAATACAACTTTATACAAAATATTTTTCACCTTTTGTTTTTAGGGTGAAATTTGACTTGGATTCCTAAATTTTCCACAATGAATAAGGTGAGAATCATGTTAAATAGACATTTTGAAGAGTTTTGAGAATTTCCATTGTAGAATTAGAATTTTGCTGGATTTGTAGATTTGAAATTAGTCTTTGATTTGAAAGCTGTACCTTGTAATTTGGGATCTGATTTAGACTGTAACAGAAAAATGAATGTGGCAAGGCTGGACCTGTACATGTCATGGACCAAACCCTCGTGGTAGCGTGAGCAGAGGTGATTCAGCAGCAGCTGGTGTTTCCTGTAGAGACACAGGAGGTTGGAGACAGGAAGTGCATTCTTCGAGAGGCACGTGATGCTCTCCACCACATCATGCTGGCCGAGACGCAGATGAAAGTAGTTCCCCGTTTCAGTGCGGCCCGTCACCATGTCACGACCCTGCAGGACAGATGATAAAGATGTGTGTAATAAAGGTGTGTTCACACTTGTCATGTTTGGTTCGATTAAAGCGGACTCGGGTGCGATTGCTCTGTTAGTGCGGTTCATTTGGAGAAAGCATAAACGCTGCCATCCGAACCCTGGTGCACCAAACAAACGGGCAGAGACCGCTGTACAGACGCTTCCAAACTAACTCTGGTGCGGTTTGACTGAAATATGAACACAACAGACCAAAGACATAAACAAACCAAGAACGGGACACGATGTGACCCTAAAAAGGGTCATAGTTCAGTACATCACAGGCCGGTACAGCAGATCTTGGTTTGTGTGTGTGACGGATGGATGCTGCTGTTTTGACTCCTTTACACATTTTATAAGCTCTTCACGAGTTCTCAGCTTCATCATGTGTACGTGCATTTAGCCCCACACACAGCATTGTCTTTTGATTTGTATATTTATATCTTTAGACTCGGTGTTAAAAAAGACATTGCGAATGCTTTGTAAACCAGGACTAAATGTATCATTTTCTTTTTTGGTCTGGACCAAAAGAACCAAGAGATCCAAGTGTGAACACACCCTGGTTGTTCTCTGATATGATGTTCTCTGATATGATGCAAACTAATATTTTAATTGCAGAATTTAAACGTACTTTCTGAGCTGATGGAGTTTCGTGGCCTTTGGATGCCGGTTTCGCGACATGGAGATAATTGTAGCCGCCTGGTAATCTTCCCCCTGTGAATTCAGAGTATTTATACAAGTTATTCCTAATAACTCTTGTTTTTACAAACACAAAATTAATAGCATCCCCCCCCCCCCGAACACCACAAATATGATTATAAAGCAGTTGATCTCATATCAGACACTGTTTCTGTGTAACAGATGGTCCATTATGCTATAATCACTTAGCCTGTGATTAGATTATGCAAATTAACTGTCAATAGTGTGGTGTCGGTCAGAATTAGATGAGGGGGGGGGAACACATGCTAAACGTCTTAAACTCCTGCAAAAATGTACTGGGCTTGTGATTCAGAAATTCAGAGGCAGAATAGTGACCTTGGATCTTGGCCTGAGTGTAGAGAGCAATGAGCTGCTCCTCATCAGACGGCGGGTCTGCGGGACGCTCCAGGGTCGGGTCACATAAGGGCAGGAGAACAGATGCCAAACTCTGCCCCACCTCCTTGGAATTAAAGCAGGAATCGCTCCATTGGTCAGCATGGTAACGGCGGGAGTATTTGGTCAAAGGGCCAGCGGCGTATATGGAGGGGTCGTTGGTATGGAAGGTGGTATCTACCACCAAACGGCCATCGAACACTAAACAGGCGTCATTGACGGCCTTGAAGGCGTCGCAGTCGACAGTTTTACAAGAGAAGCTGAAGAACACCTGTAAAAAAAACAAAAAACATGCAGCATTTAAAGTGTTTTCCACATCATGATGGACTAAACATCCCACAACCATGAAACAGATTTGATGGACGCATGTCAACGGCTCATCACGAAGAGAGTAAATGTCCTTGATCTTTTAAAATACTTTGAAGGTCAAAATCAAAATGTCCATTTTTGGGTGAAGGAATATTTTAAAGGCACAGCAGGAAGATAAAGGAAATGTTCAATAAAAATCAATTTAGTCTCAAAACTAAAATATGTACATGTTTGTGGTCAGTAAGATTTTTAATATTTACTTTTATTCAGCAAGGATGCATTAAATTGATCAAACGTGAGAGTAAAAACATTTATAATGTTGATTTACATTTCAAATAAATGCTGTTTTTAATAAACTTTTTATTCATCCCGGTTTCCACAGAAATATGAAGCAGCAACATCAATAATAATAATAAATGTTTCTTGAGCAGCAAATCATATTAGAATGATTTCTGGAGGATCATATGACACTGAAGACTGGAGTAATGATGCTGAAAATTCAGCTTTGATCACAGGAATAAATTATATTTTACAATATATTCAAATAGAAAGCACTTGAAGTTGTGATAATATGTCACAATATTACGGTTTTTACTGTATCTTTGCTTTTTAAATGCTTTTTGGTGAGCAGAAGAGCAAACTTTTGAATGGTACTGTGTTTTCTGGCAACAAATCCTTTACTAACACTATAAGCACCTCACAGCTAAATGAATCATAACATAAAATGTGTAATACGACAGCTTTCTACATGCGAACTGATGTTTAAGAATGTTTTCTGTTCCTAACCGCACACTCCAGTCGTAGGGTCAGACCATCGGAGGTGAAGGACGCCGATGTCACAGGATCTGTGTGTTGACCATCGTTGAGTTGCTTCAACAGGCAGTCACGATGAACCTGGACTTCCGCTTTTTCCAGAGCGTGTGTCACTGCGTGATCCACTGAGCCATCGTGGAAACAGGAAGATGTGTGGTCTCTGGGAGGATGGACTACATGAACCCGGCGGCCGCTGACACCGAGGCGCATGAGCATCTCCACACAGGTGAACACATCTATGGTGTCTCCATATACCACGGCATTGCCTGCAGACACACACACGCAATTACGTTTGCTGGTGCATCATTTACACGCTTGATTTGACAACATAATTGTAAAAAGACACTAGACTTCCTCCGCATCCACACCAAAGATAATTCATCAAGTTACATTCCCTCCAATAGAAAGATGGTTTACTTAACAGCAAAATAAACGTAAGGCCATTTACCCTCCACAAGGGGGAAGGGGAAGCGATTTATTACGGCCGTTTGGAGAGATAATATCAGTGGCTATGAAACAGAGAAGGGTCACTTAGCAACCTGGAGAAGGTCCCATTAGGTTTGAGGACAGGAAAGAAAGAAGGAAGAGAAGATGAAGGAAGGGATGTCCTTTCACTGCTGCGTCTAAACAGTGTCAGAAACCCTCTTAGTGGCGGATTGATTTAATTGAGATCTTTTGTGAAGGAAGGCCTTTGATGTTAATATTAGAGTCCTCAAGTATGAAAACTAATCAGTCGGAGCTCACATGCATGATCCTGTATAGTGACAGAAGATTGGTTTGGCTGTGTTTAGACTTAAGCATCATATTGCTGTTACCATTATCAGAATACAACATTAATGTATAGAAAATAATATTGAATGCGCATCAAAACAGTCACAGGTGCGTGTGTGGCTTTGAACGTGGCACATCCAATCACATTTGAGAGCCAGAACGGTCTGTTGTATAAATGTGGCTTTGTCTTCTATACATCTCTCACACATGCCGTCCTGTAGCTTCTGTCTGCAATGCCAGTATATGTTAAATAGGATGTTGTAATGGTGCTCATTTACATATCATCCGTGTGGTGCGCTCAATGCCCTGTCCATGGTGCTGAACCACAGCCACATCGCACAACACTCCACCTCTGAGCACAGCGATGTTTTCAACCAGCACAGGACTCCTGCCAAAACTATTATCAGCTCATTTCTGTTGACAACTTACTCGGAGCCAGAGCCGATGCCTCTCCGGTTGACCCAAATACAAATTCTCTTGCCACTAAATTGATATCTTTCATATGCAGACGGTATAATTAGCATTCCCTGATAATTGCGCTACTTCCCGGATTATTAAAGGAGGCTGTAATTAGTCAATATAATAGGCTTAATCAGACAGATAGCGGTGGCTCATCTCGGCCCGTGCAGATTAATTCTTAGCTCACCCTGCTAATATTAATATTCCCCTGTAAATGGATGGAAGGAGATTATATTTCACTCACGCTAATTAGCTACTTTTTATGCTCCGACAGTTGGATGCAGCTTTAGAAGAACAGTGGCTTGGTAAATGAGATTATGCATGAGAGAGGTCTGCCATGTCACACTGATCTGGACTCGGCTCTAGGGCGGCTAATAAAATCTTGTTCAATTTGCAATAAACGCACCTGTCAGTTCCACGAAGTTGTCCGTGAGCCACCGGTGGAGGTTTGAGCAGTCGTGCTGGTCGTTGAGGGTGAAGAGGTTAGACGGAGCGGGCCACGTGGATCTGCGCCTGGGATGATGTGGGTTCAGACTGCTGGTGGTCTGGTCAATGACGTCGACACTGGTGAGACTGGGCATCTGAATGTCATTAGAAAAAATTTAGAAAAAAAAAAAATCTCTCTATTTCATATATATACATATATATATATATGAGATAGAGAGATTTTTTTATTTTCTATACATACATCTATACTGGGCTTGACATGAACTTTTTTGTTCACCAGCCACTGTGGCTAGTGGTTTTCTAAAGTTACTAGCCGGTCAGCATTTGCGCTGGCCACAATTTTGGCATCGATACCATGATGAAAAACTGCCATTTAGATATTTTTAATATAATATGGCATCAGGTATATTAGGCTGCTGTCACTTTAAGACCTGACGCATGGATCCATTATACTGTTACACACGCGTTTTCTTTCTCAATCTCAACTGTTCATGTTCACTTACAACAATGACTGTGTTTGCGTGAATACTCGCCAAGATCGACATTATTTTGTGTGTATTTGACTGATGAAGCGCAATAAGCAGTGAAAAAGAACTCAATTTAGTACTGAGAGCTTTATGTTCACGCACTTTGGGCACGCTGAAATTCAAGCCAAGTGAGGATGCAGTATATGTGTGTCAACTCGCTGTCAGAGAGATATAAACATTAATAATAAATTATTTTATTTATTGTATTTAAATGATTCAATTTTATTTATTGTATTTAAATGATTCACCTTTATTTAAAGTATTTCAAATGTATTCCAATTAATTTAATATAATGAATTTATTATACATTTCCAGCTTCTCTCTGCAAATGTATTGTCAGACTCAAACACAGCAGCGTCCACACAAGCTGATTTCTCATGTACTAATTATTGTGCATGGATAACAAATTAGCATTGCATTAATTTGCAAGCACTGAGCTAAGATGGCACATAATACACATTTCATAATTCATAGCAACATCTTGGTTCATTTGAATTGTTAATGTTGTGTCGCGCGTCTCTGACCTGATACTGCAGGCCGGTGCAGAGGATCAGATAGTCGTAGTTCACTCTACCGCCCGCCATCAGCTCCACGTGTTTGTCCTCGCGGTCGATGGCCTTCATCTTACCCGTCACCACACTGATCCAGGAGCGCAGAGACAGCTGGGCCTGATCCTGATCGCTGTAGGAGTGACTGTAGAGGAACAGATCCTGCGTCCGTGAAAAGAGCAGTCTTCAAGAGCGGCCAGAAGGACGTCAGGAAATCTTTCGGTGCAACCGCTTTAGATTCTCAATGCTCAAGGTTAACTGACTCATTCACTGTTTCACGCTATAATTGAGATGCTGAGAATCAAGGTTTCATGTCTAAGCTCTTCCTCCAGAGCTCTGATACAGTGTGTCTTATCAGTTATCAGATCGGTGGATTGGATTAGACGTGTCAGTCATGCAGAACCACGAACAGAAGTGATGATAAACAGCTCAGTTCCTGCTTTTCATCACGAGCACCAGGAAGTGAAGCCGCACTAATGCTCAAGCTCTCAAACAGTCACATTTCAGGTGAGACCTCTTGGTCAGAAGCATTTTTAAAGTAATACTTCACCCAATTTTATCTTGATTTATTCGTTCCAGGCAAGCATTACATCTCAAATCTCAAAACTATAAATCTCAAATCTCATTTGCAGTCATCATTTTCAAACTTTCTGCATTTTGATCAGTCAACAAATTGTACATATTTTTGCAATTTCCCACTGATTTGAAAAACTTATTTTTGGTACTTTTTTGTGTGTGTTTTTTAGAGCTATGCAATGGTCTCCCACAAAATGATTGATAATGTTTATAATTAATTGACTTTCTGGATTGCAATATTAAAATACAAGTCAATGTTTCAAGTTTGGACTTCAATGAGGGACCAGAACAGCTTTAATGCTTTAGCACTTTACATCTGTATGATAGAATGGAAATAACGCATCCCCCCCCTCTCTCGTGGAGTGAAAATAAGCCGCTTTGACTCTAAATGCCTCTCGTTTGTAATGCATCGCTCACCTTGTAGCCAGAAATCTCATGTTATCATCAGAGCAGCGATCTGGAAGACCGTGAGTGGAGATGAGAGTGAGATTGTTGAATCGAAGATGAGGACTGGTCAAATACAAGCACGAGAGAGAAGTGAGAATCAAACATCTTTTTATCAACTTTCTGCATTGTGACATTATATAAACGAGTAACACTGATGCTCATTCTCTTCCAGGTGTAGAAAACGTGTCTGGCTATATTTGATTTGTGCTCTTCTGAAGAACAGACCGTGTGTAGAACAGATCTTGTCCATTTTGGATAATGAGGCTATTTTTGTCCAATTTTTGGTTCTTTTTTTCTGTCCAGAAATGAATACCATTGAATGAAGAGAGGACAGTGACGACGTCTGAACAAAAGCATGCGGGGTGTGTGAGGTTATTCTGCAAACACTCGACGGACAGATGCTGAAATCCCTTAATTTCCAGCGCAGCGCTGGCCTGCATTAAAGCGCTTTCTTCTCCAACCATCACAGTAAAAGCCTTTCCTTTTGTTTTGTCTTTTTTCCCCCTCTTGTTTTGTTTCCTGTGTGTAGAGGTCTCCCCCCGTCACCCTCCTCCCGTCCCCTCAGGAGTGTAAAAAGGTCTCTTGTCATGTAAATGACCTGTTTTGTATGTGCAAGAAAGACATGATCTCTATCAGTGGCGGGAGAGGAAATCAGGCTAGCGTGTGTAGAAAGAGGAGTGTGTGAGGCCTGCGGACCGTCACGATTGATCAGACGGGAAACGCTGGACACACACTCGCAGGTCTGCGTTCTAGCGCTCTAAGCCATGCAGACAGACAGAGCTGCTACTGTCATCTTCAGATATCTGTCTTTTACTTGAGCTTGTGTGTGTGTGTGTGTGTGTGTGCTCCTTCCTGCATGTTTGATTTTTTTGCACAAACATTCATAAGCAAATGTTTCAGAGAAATGGCAATTTTATAACAGCAGCTCGAGCAGTGTACAAAAATAGGGTTTCAAACTTAAATTAAGTCAATTTATTTATTTTAAACAAAGGGATTCATAATATTATAAATTTTATTTTATATTTATTTTATATGAAGTTAAAATAAAATAGTTAATACAATTTGGGACGTGCCTAAAAATGATAAAAGAAATAAAATAATTAAGAATAAATTGATTTGTGTTTTATTAAATTATTTCATTAATGTTTATCGCTAAAATAACATTAACATTTTAAATTATGTATCTAAATATGTATAACATTTAAAATATTTCAATACATAATCAATAACACATAATCGATAACATTAAAATAAAGTTTAAGACCATGTATACATTCAAATATTTAATTTGGGACATGTCTAAATACACTTAACAATAAATTAAAATACAGTACATTGATGTTAAATGAATGTGTATTGCTAAAATAACCTTAAAGTATTATTTTATTTAATAATTTAATGTTAATAATTTTAAATACAATTTTAAAACATTTACACACATATATGAAAAATTAATAATACAAATAAAATGAAAATAAGATTGTACATTTAGCCCTTATATATTCAGTAGAACACACACCGTTTGTGAAAAATTGAGAAAATGAAATTATTTACTGACTTTTTGACTATTTTTATTGATATTCTTTCAGTAATAAATTATTTGAAGAACAGAATTTGTCCATCTTTTATATTAGGAAAAAAGAAATCCAGAATGTGTGTCAATGTGAAATGTTAATCTTGTGTGTGTGTTTTCTCTCCACAGGCTGTTCTTGACCACCAGCTCACAGCGTTCTGGCCTTATCAGCAGCTGACAGGCCTCTATTGTGGCCAGTGTCTGACTGCTAAGTTTAGGGGCCAAGCAGGGGCCAAGCATCTTTATCGGTCCTCTATGGTCCCGCGTTTCACCCCATCCTCAGGGGTGATAAAGGACAAGTGAGCGAGCGTGAGGGGGGCCAACGGTTTTGGCTTGACAGATAAGCGCTGTCGGCCATGGCCTCCACATTCTCCATTAGTCAGGCGGCCTCTACAGGGGCTGACCGGCCATAAGTTTAGTGGACACTAACTGCCTCATTAGTCAAGTCATTAGCGACAGCAAACACCAATTGCAGCCTAGAGAACAGTGGCAGGGCTAATTAAAGGGCCAGCGCGTGACCTCCGCACACTGCCAGCTCTAGACAGCTGCGTGCCCGCAGTGCCTGCCAAAGCAGCAGGAGTTAACACACACACACACACACACAACCGCAGAGCGACCCCTGGTTGCCAGGCAGTTATCAGCTTTCAGGAAACAAGAACAGCCTTAAATCACAGCTTTGTTTGGTCAAGCGCTCTGCGAGAAGCTGCATTCAAACTCCTGACATCTCCTGATATCCTCACGGTAAAATGACAATCTGAAAAGTTAAACGTGTGTGTCTTGTGTGTACACTAATGTTTAAAAGTTTGGAGGCCAGTATGATTTTTTCAAAAAGAAATGAATACTGTTATTCTGCAAGGATGCATGAAATTGATCAGAAGTGACAGTAAAGATATTTATAATGATACAAAATATTTATAATTTTTAATAAATGATGTACTTTTGAACTTCCTATTAAATCCTGCAAAATTGCATTACAGTTTCCGCAAAAATATGAACCGTTTTCAACATTGATAATAATAATAAGTGCTTCTTGAGCATCAAATCATCATATTAGAATGATTTCTGAAGGATCATGTGACTGAAGACTGGAGTAATGATGCTGAAAATTCAGCTTTGATCACAGGAATAAATTACATTTTACAATATATATTCAAATAGAAAACAATTCTTTTAAATTGTAATATTATTTCACAATATTACTGTTTTTACTGTATTTAAATTACATAAATGCAGCCTTGTAAAGCAGAAGAGACTTCTTTCAATAAAACATTTACAAATCTTAACAACCCCAAACTTTTGAATAGTAGTGTACATCACATTTTCAAGAAAGACTTATTGGCACATTTCTAATCACATTTCACGTTTCTAAATTAACTGAAGATGTGGTCATTTCAACCCGATCTCACGGCAATTCGTACGAATTTTACGAGGTGGCTAATTCGTACCAATTCATACAAACTCACTCGTACGAATTTGTAAGTTTTTTGCTAAATCGTACATATTTTACGATTTGCCAAAATCGTATGAATTCATACGAATGACCTACCCCTGACCCCGCCCCTAATCCTACCCATCACGTGGGTTTAGACAAATCGTACAAATTCGTACGAGTGAGGTCGTACAAATTCGTACGAATTAGACACCTTTTAATCACTCGTACAAATTCGTACGAATTGGTCGTGAGATAGCGGTAATTTAAGTTTTTTCAAAAGTGACATTTAATTAACTATTCAAATATTTGTTTTCTCTCAATCTAGATTATTTTTTTTTACCAGAATGTGGACCTGATATTTGAGTCAAATTCTTTCCTGTCGTTCTCCTTGAAACCGACACTTGGTTGGGAATCATTGCTTAAAAATCTTTTAATAAAAAAGATAATCAATATTTTATTTGAAGAATCTACAAATGGCTGTTTTTCAAATTCACTGCATTGTCTTTCTTTAGAACACAAAGAGATCTCTGTCCAGAGGCAGAAGGATCCAGAACACGGGTATTAATTGGCGTGTGTAGGGCTGAGTGTTATTATATAAAGCCATAAGCTCAGATTTCATGCAATCATTGTTTCGCTCAAATCCCCGAGGGTCACTCTCACTAATTATAACCACACTTGAGACGATGCTCCCCCACCCCCCAGGAAAAAAGCCGGTTTCAGACAGAAATGTCTTGCCGTTTCTTTAAAAAGAAATCATAAATGCTATAAAGGGCTTCTTTACCTGTGTCGACCTTTTGATTGAAGTTGCGTTTGAAAAACGGCATGCTTACCTGAATGTCAGTGCTTCGAGAAAAGCTAAACCTGTGTCGGATGCTCCCACTACCACGATTCTGGCATTGATGGTGACCTTCGGCTCCATGGTGAGTTTTCTGTTTGTGTGGTACAGGGCAAAGTGAGCCTGCTAGGAATGAGAAAACAATATCTTTAGTGTCATCTAACCACATAAAAATGCTCTCCGGTGGTTAACCGGAACGGGTTTTTCAGTGGCTAATGCTGATATTGACACCTAGAGAGTGGGGAGGTCAATAACTAATATAATAAAGGGCAATTCAATTTAATTACAGCAAATGGGATGTTAATTAATAATTTTATTCAGAAAGGATGCATTAAATTGATCAAACGTGACAGTAAAGTTTGAAAATATTTCAAATAGATGCTGTTCTTTTGAACTTTCTATTAAAAGAATCCTGAAAAATGCAGGTATCCCAGTTTCCACAAAAATATGAAGCGGCACAACTGTTTTCAACATGGATAATAATCAGAAATGTTTCTTGAGCAGAAAATCATCGTATTAGAATGATTTCTGAAGGATCATGTGACTCTGAAGACTGGAGTAATGATGCTGAAAATTCAGCTTTGATCACAGGAATAAATTACATTTTACAATATTACTGCTTTTACTGTATTTTAATCACATAAATGCAGCCTTGGTGAGCAGAAGAGACTAAAAATATCATTAAAACTACACATTTGTTTTTCTAACACGCATAATGATATGCAGCTAAAACAGTGGTTTATCATATTTGTGGTCATTTTGAACTACCAGCTCAACCGGGCCTTATTGTTGAACACTGGATAATCTCATAAGCCTTTGCTTGTCAATGCAGCAAAATGGTCGTGTGTTGCATTTCAGGCGTTTGTTTGTCCCTTAACCAGTGAGTTAACAGCTAACCGCTAATCTTACTTAGCAGCTAACAGTAATTGCAGTTTTCCTAAAAGCACTGCTGATGTCCTACACCATTTGGAAGGGTTTCCCTGCATGACAATAGTTTAATCAGCGCGCGAGCGACAGTATGTCTCACTGAGCACTTATTGAGCTAAAAAGATACCAGCAAACAGGAAAAAGCATTGCATTAGCGAACACTATAACTCGTCTAAAATATTGAAATGTGCCGAGTTCCATTGAAAGAATGGAAACCCACTCTATAAAAAACAGTGCAGACCACTTCAATAGGCTCTGCTCCTAATACGAAGCATTGAAATGGTCAATTCTTCGAGCAGATTTACAGAGAGGGACATGTTTGGCCGTCTCTGAATCAATTGAAAGCGCACAGCTGCCGTGTTCTCCTAATCATTCTCTCTCTACTTCTCTAATTGGCCCTTGAGCATGAATAATTTGAGGGATTTGTTCTGTGGTACACCTTATCTGATTTAACATGAAAGAATAGAGACGCGGTGGACTCTGGGAAGGGAGAGGCCCAAATTGTCATTGTAATTTAAGGAAACGTAGCTGATTACACGGCCGTCAATGATTGGCTCTTCAAAGTCATTCATTAATTGCTGTAATCAATGGCAGGGACTCAAAGAGGTTTAAACTCTGGACATGTTGGGCCACTTGAAGGCAGAAATCAGAAAACGCACAACAGGAATCATGTGCACGGAAATCACACGGGCGTCATTTTCTGGTGCCCTCTGAGAAGTTTGGAATGTCATGAAGAAATTTACAAAAAAAAAAGTATATGCTCCATATTGTTATGATGTTCCAGCACATCCCAAAGGTGCTCTACTATTGGATTGAGATCTGGTGACCGTGGAGGCCGTAAACAACGTGAAAGCTTGGGTCATCACAGAAGATGTGTGGCAACCAATGGCAGACTGTGAAAGTGTTTGAAAGCGGTCCGTATTTTTGTGATTCTGTTCACTTCTTCAAAACTACAAAAATGTTCTTAGATGGTGTTCATCTGCTCCTGATAATGATATGACAGTAACTGGATGTCAAACAGGAGCTGACCCGGTCCACTCTGCTCCAGTAAAGCCAGCGCGGTGCGTCCGTATCAAACACTGGTGGACATGCAGGACTTCTATATGCAGACATAATGCCCTTCGTAACACAACCCTCTATTGACGAAGACCGAACAGGTGCTTTAACTCTGATTAATTCATCTGAACCAGACGGAGGATTAACGCAGTCATTGCGCTCTTATCTGCAGGGCTGCCTGGACACCGGCGTTGCTGCGCTACCAAATGGAGCTTTCTAAAGTGGACTGAAGGGTGACAGCTTGTGTTTCTTGCTAATGCACCGCACACACACACACACACACACACACACACACACACACACACACACACACACACACACACACACACACACACACACACACACACACACACACACACACACACACACACATAAAACTGCATATGACACTGCAGCTCAGGTCCAAAATCTTGTTGTCTACTGCCTTTTGCTTCAGAAGCCAGACTTTACATTGGCCTTGAGGTGGTGACTGAATTGTTTGTTAAGCAAAAGTACACAAAAATAAGCTAATAAACATAAAAAAATCATAACACAATATCGTTATTAAATGTAAATCATTATCGTATTTGTAATGTTTTTGAAAGAAGACTCTTATGCTCAATAAGGCTGCATATATTTGATCAAAAGTAGTCAAACAGTAATAACTATTTAAAATAACTGTTTTATATTTGAATATATTTTAAAATGTAATTTATTTGAGCCAGAACTATTTTTTAATAATAAATTGCTTTTATAATAAACATGATTTCATTAATGTTGTCTACCATCTTGGACTTCATAGCAGTGCGTGCAGCGATTGGCTTTGTGAAGAATGAATAAGGTGCAACTTTAGCATTTGACCTTTTGTTCAGTTAATAATTGTTGTGTGACCTCTCAATAAGTAACAAGTGGGTCGTTCAGAGAAGCCCATCTCATGCTGAGAGGGGATGCATGTGTATGTGTGATCTGTCAGCAGAGAAAAAGTCTTTCTCAAAAAGGCAGTTCCTCTTGTCCACCTTGTGATTTGAGTGCGGTCAGATGAAAAGCGTTACATAACCAAGTTGTGAGCGTACCTATGATTCCTCTACTTAGGGTTTGCAACCCACCAGTCTTTTATAGACTTGTGTTTGTGTTTCGCCAGTGGGATAGACAGCACCTCAAATGCTCTATTCATGCTCTACTGAGGTGTTTTATTGAAGAAAACTGTGAAATAATGTGGGCTGAATGTGCTTTTATAACACCTCATGATTAATTTAGCTCATTTAGATTGCATTGATGAAGAAACATTGTGTGAAGTGAAATCCCCCCTCTGGCTAGGTGTGTGTGGAATCTCACTCAGGAGTACACACACACACACACACACTACAGCAGATGTTGGTTGTTCTGATGATGGCTGGATAAGAACGCTGCTGCTTTACCTGTTAGAAACCAGCGTAAACATTCACCGCCATCTGCCACCATCCATCCATCTGTTTCTTTACAACTAGATGTTCAATAACCTCAGGCAACAACGGCCCTGTGGTCTGCTTCACATGCGGCTAACGATTCTGATACACAAAACGCATAATGAGTGGAATAATGCAGACAGCTACAACGTTAATTATTGATAAATGTAAGTGTTAGAAACAAAGATGTCATGCTGTCCCTTGACAGTTTAGGGATGGAGAGTTACAAGTGTGTCAAATTACAAGTGTGATCATGGCACATTCATTTACAGCACAGCACCCTCTTGTGGCACACCATTTCCTACTCAATGTGCATTGTTATTATTATTTGAAATATTGAGGGTTAGGGATTTAAACAAGCCCCTAGCCCTAAGTAGTACAGTTCAGCATGCAACTAGTCCAAAACTAGGGGCAGTTGCATAAACACAGCCACTATGAAAAGACTGTGTCTTAAAGAGGGCCTATTATGCCTTTTTCCATGTCTATCTTTCTTCTGTGTGTAATGTTGCTGTTTGAAAATGAAAAAAAGCTCTGCAAATTTCCAAAGCACAAAGTCCCTCCAGCGTGAGTTATTCTCTATATCCGTGTCACTGTTTCTGAACTCCTGAAATGCCTCCATTGTAGTCTTGAGTTTTCTTCCGGGAATGAACACGTCACAATATTCCTCATTTCAATAATTAATACGCAGAATAAAGGGGCGGGGCCTAGTTGAGTTAGTTAGTAGTGTATTGAAACTCACGGTTATAGTGAGGGGTGGGACATTTCCCAAATGCGCTTGACCAATCACAACACAATGATCCAGCCGACCAATCAGAGCACAGTGTTCTTTTCAGAAGGAGGAGCTTCATAGAGACAGAAACTAAACAGAGCGTTACTGACAGACTGGGAAGAGAGGAGCCGCAACAATGGAGAATATGGAACAAATAATGCGTTTTTTGAACATTCAAGCATAAAAACCTAGTAGACCCCAAAAACAAAATCAAGAATTTGAAAAGGGGCAGAATAGGACCTTTTTAAGAACTAGTCTGACCAGTCAGTCTTACTTTTGACCAGTCAGTCTTACTTTTCGGATACAAATTAGACCAATCTATGTTTTATGTAACTTACAAAAAAGTTATGGCCAGTCTTAAAGACAAAAAATTTATGACTAATATGTCTATTCAATCTGCCACTGTTTGTGCTACATATATAGATACAAATACAGCCAAGCATTATGGTGGTGAGTTGCATGGAATAGTTTGAACTAGATGCTACCATTGTTTACATTGTTTCAGTATTTAATTGTCAAATTGCTTTAAATGCACAATTATGTTCATATTTCAGGAATCTGGTTTCGGACTGACCTGTTGTTTGGTGATCTGCTGGGACGGCGCGTTGATACCCAGCTCTTCCAGCGGGTAGATTATCTGCCGTCTCGGGCTCACCGGCACCATGTTATTCAGCACTGTTGTCAGAGAGTGATAACTGACATTCTGAGAGCAAAGAAGGACAAATTAAGAAACGTGAGATTACTGTGGTATTTTTTTTTTACAGGAGAAACATCTTTTGCCCACCTTATGGCTGTAATGGGATGGATGGAGGAGGTAATAGAGGCAGGACTTGTGTGCCAAGCGCAGCACCTCCTTTAAGATATATTTAGCGTGATGCTGGAAAACAGGGTTGAGGAGAAAGTGACACAGTCGACCGTGTTCCTCTCGCTGCTGATGGCTAAAGTACATGAACCTCTCGACGTCAAAGTTGGCTCGGATGAACTCAATGTCCTGGGAGAACGAAACACGCGGTAAACGACTGATGGTAAGAAACAGCACAGCACACACCATGACACGTCATTCAATATTTACCTCTTCATCTCTGATGATCATCAAACCAATAACTCGCCCCTCGACCTGCGCCACAAATGCCTGGAGAGCAGTTCCATCCTGAGGACGAGAGACAATGCTCAGACATCACAAACACAGCTCTGCCGACGGACTGAGGCGGTCTAGTGTGTGGTTGGAGGCAGACCTGGTCTTTTCGGGCCTGCAGGAACAGATCCAGAGCTTCACTGATGGACTCCCGCTGGCTGAGACTCTCAGTCAAACTCTGGATTGCTGGGATATCTGATGACACTGCCACACGCACCTCCAACGTCCTGATGGACAGAAAAATATTAATCTTATTAGTATTTTGTAGAATACTTATTTTGGTAGCAATTTACAATAAGGTTACATTTACATTCGTTAACATGAACTAACAATGAAAAAGTCTTTTAAAGCATCCATTCATCTTACAGTAGTTGTATTATATACAATAAACAGTTGTTTTTTTATTAACTAACATTAAAAAATGAATAAATATTAAATATCGACATATAAATATATATTGTTCATTAACTAATGGGATCTTATTGTAAAGTCATAACTTTATTTAGCATTATTTCTTTCAAATTAATGAATTATTTTCTTAATGAATGTAGAAATGTTGCCACGTGATTAAAAAATGACAGGCAAATATGTTAGAACACACAGAATAATTGATTTATCTTCAGTAGATGATCTTTTGAATCTGGTTTTATTCACTAACAAGGCCACAGTATTGTTCTTTTATTACATCATGGTTTCAAGCATGCTTCATTTTACAATTAATCTCCATGAAAAAGAAGAATGGATGCTTCCTTTGGAGATTGATTTAGATGATTGAGAGTGTGTGTACCTGAGCAGAGCCCACCGGTGACACAGGTAGAGTTCCTGCGGGAAGATGCTGGTGTCACGAGGGGCGACTCTGATGAAGGACTGCAGCAGTGGGAAATCTGGAGTCAGTTTAGGCACTGAGATCACACAGAAGTCCCGATCCTGTGGAACACATAATATCATATTTAGTAGATTTATTATGTAACATGTCAGATGTAAAAAATGTAAAGCACACATGGACACATTGTGTAGAAATGCAACTAGGTTTGACTTCACTGGACTGTTCACTACCGTTCGAAAGTTTTTCTTTTTTTAAAGTCTATTCTGCTCACCAAGGCTATACAGTAAAAACAGTAATATTGTGCAATCTTATTACATTTTAAAAGAAATGTTTTCTATAATATATGTTAAAATGTCATTTATTCCTGTGATCAAAGCTGAATTTTCAGCATCATTACTCCAGTCTTTTGTGTCACTTGATCCTCCATAAATCATTATAATATGCTTATAATGATTTATAATAACATATCATTATTATCAATGTTGAAAACTGTTGTGGTGCTGAATATTTTTGTGTACACACTATTTGTTTTCAGAATTCTTTCATAACTGAATGAAATAGAAATTTATTTTGAAAAAGAAGTATTTTGTAACTTTATAAATGTCAATGTCCAATATAATGCATTCTTGCTCAATATAATAATTGTTTCTTGCAACAACAAAAAAATCGTATTGACCCCAAACTTTTTAAAGATCATGTTGTCTTAAACCGGTATGACTTTTTCTTTCACAGTACTCAAAAGGAGATATTTTAAAGAATGTCACTCTGTTATTTTCCAGATATGACAAAAACTTAATATTCATAATAATCTATGAATATTCATAATGATCTATGAACTAGTACCTTTGGTACTTTTTGTAGGGTAAAAAAAAAAGTCATAGAGCAGCTGGAGCAACATAAGGGGGAGTAAATGATGCCAATTTAAATTTTTGGGTGAATTAATACTTCAGTGTATTGAGTATTTGGGTGATTCCTTTAATAAGCTGATTTATGTACTTACCGGAAACAGTTTAAACAGGTACGGCAAGAAATCGGCTGATCTTTGAGGAAAGAAGACGACAACAGAAATGATCATTTATGAGCATCATCTGTCCTGTAAGAGCAATGAGAAAGGCTGCCATGTTGGGCACTAGAAAGCGAGTGTGGCCTAGTTGGTCCCGCTGTCACTTTAAGCATTCTACTCATTAATTACATGTTCATGCTCTGTGGGTGGGACAGGCCTCCATATTCCACAACAGCTGGCCAATAAGGTGGCACACAGACCAGCTCAGCAGGAGCCAAATAACACTCAGACTGATTTTTACAACAGCTCTTCACCGAAAGCCACTGGAGCTCGGCCAGACAGTTTTCATTTAACCAAATTTCATGTAATCAGTACATTTTGATAGCATACATACTTTAGAGGAGCTATATTTTTTACACTTTTATAACTTTTTCCCATTAAAGTCATGGTTTCTTGCACCAAAAGCAGTCATAATAGAGTTATTCATGAAACCTGCACCCTCTCTATGACACCTTGAATTAAACTTGCTGTTCTGGTTGTTGCTATGATGTTCTGGTAGGCTTTACAATGTTTTGGGTGGCTTTACACTGTAAAAAAATAATATCTAAAAGATGTAAATAAAACAAAGATTATTAGAGTAGGTTTTTACAAGAAAAAAACATTTCAGCCTTCCTACTTCTTTAATTCAATGTGTTACTTACCATTTCTTTGTCATTATTTGTGGAATTTATTAGCATTCCCCCCCTCTCTGTACTAGTCTAAGACGTCCTTACCTCATTTCAAACTTCTTTTCCATGGTGAAGAGCTGGATGCAGAATGCGTTAGGAGGCCCGTCTGGATTAGAGTCCACTGCGTCTTTGATGCTTGACTCAACATACTCTAGCTAGTTAGAAAAATCAATAGAGACACAAATAGGCATTTTACACGAGATACTTGACATGCACCACATTTGGAGTGGTTCCTAAATATAGTAACCATTATTAAAATGCAAAAGAAGTGAGAAATGTCTCAAAGATGATGTTTAGCTCTGACCTGAGATATGCCAGTAGGCTCGTCTTTACTCTCTTTCTCTGCCTGTGAATTTCCTTTGGATTAGTAAAGGAGCTAATGATCCCTAATGAGCACCATTAAACATGCCGAACGTGTCTTTTGAAACTCACTTGCACAGGTTCTTTGGCTTCAGAAGATTCCTGGGCATCAGTGACATGGTTTTCCTCTTCCAGTGGTTGCGTTTCCTCTTGATGTGCTGAATTTGTCTTTCTCAGTCCTTCAAATGCTCCAAGTTCAAAGCACTGATTGAGAAGCTTCAAATCCACTTGACCACTTACAGCGACAAAGCCTACGACAGCTCCTTCACTCTGTGTAAGAACACACACACAAACAGTTTAATTTTAATAATATTACAGTAAAAATGACAGTTTTTTTAATCATATGATAATCATTATTTGGGGTAAAATAATGGTACTAAATAGGCTTATGTTTCTTAAAGAAACATATAATTCCTTTCTATTTATTTTTTATTTTTGGGGTGAGATATGACCTGGACATGCTCCTGACAGATTTCATGAAATTCGCCCATACATAATTTAAAACTCTCATAAAAGACCTAGAAAAACAACACCTCTGTAATAATTTATGAATTTTCTCTGGAAAAAATGTTTTTTTGTAATCCTCCTGGGTAATGTAGTACAGTTGTCCTGCTGAATAGATGGGACATTCAGACAAAAGGAAAAACGGCTACAGATGTCTGGACACAATATGTTCAGTGTGAGTATGTCTTGGCAGGGCATGAGCTCTCATCTGCCATATGTCGCATGAACACATGTCAGCATGCGCCGCAGGGGAGAGAGTGGGGCGATCTGTCGTCCTGTCATTCCTCAGAAAACACCAACTAACACAATTTCTGCCCCACTTTTTTTTTTTTTCAATAGATAGAAACAAGAGGCATACACAATTCTCTAGTTGCTCTCCATTCTGCTGTCTAAGAAAAAAACAGATAGATAAGTAAAACAATTTTTTTTTCATATGTGCACATCACCTTCTTCTTAAACCAATGATCTGAGCTTTATTATCCACAGCTCTAAAGATGCTATAAGCTCCCAATTGTAAAAAAACAACAACAACAACAAGCGTGACTAACTTCACAGACGACTGTGTGGTTCTCCTCATCTTGAGCCTCGATGAGCTCAGACAGGAAGTACGGCCCGTGGGACTCCACCAGTGGCGTGATCTGCTCCGCAAATATGTGCATGATGTCATCGAGATCCTCTACTCTGGGGAATTGAAAGTTATTGCATCGGGAATTTAATTCATTGCTGTGCTGCAAACGTCCTGTCTAAAAACACTATATTGATAGAAACTGTGTGCAGCAGGACTAAAACAGTCTAGACGTGGATTATGATCGGCTTTACACTAGATGAAACACACAAATGTCTGAGTGAATTTCACAGAAACATGGCTATGTCATATTTCACCCCAAATACACGCGAAGAAAAATAGACGAATTATATTTTGCATCACGGTTTCCATCACGATTTCTTTCAATTGTGACATTATTTTGTACGTCAATTAAGCACATTTCCCCTATTATTGTACGGTTTATGGATGTTTTACTTTGTAGTTATTACTTTGTTATTAATGTTCTTATTGATGATTCCCATTAGTTTTGCATTAATACAAGACTATTAAAATATTTGTCACTAATACAGAAAACATTAACCATTTTAAATTTAAATCAGCATAACAGTACCATGATATTAAAATGCTTCACAATTAAAAAAGATTACATACTATATATAAATTGTAATTAAATATTTAAACATTCAAAATCTAATAAAACACACATAATATATATAAATAAAATATAAAATTAAAATGTATTAAAGTCGGCATGAAATCAAAATTGACCCTATTTACTTTGTTAGCGGATATTACTAGTCTTGTGGTGAACAATTAATCCGTGCAAGTTAATACATGGAAAAAAAAATGTTTGCCGAAGTTATCTTTAATCAAAGTTTGAAAAGTTACTTCCGGGTCTGGAATGGTTATTTTTCTGATGACATGGACGACTTGGGTTGGTTAAACGCTTAACCACTCCCCTCAAACCTTTACTCTGCTATGGGCGAGAGATGGAGAGGAGGAGCGCTGAAGTAAAACCCTGCCCTCTGTTCAATATTCCCTTTCACTCGGAAATGCGTCACATCACTTGAGAAAAGTCGTTTGCAACTTCCGGTTCACGCGGACTTTAAAAAATGTGCTTAATTATTATGAACAAAATGTCACAATGCAGTGAAATATGACCCAGCCATGTTCTTCTTCATTTCCATGAGATTCACGAGTCCATGAGTGAGTGAGAAGTGTTTGTAAACCTGGCTCTGCGGATGTGAAGTCGAGGGCAGTGACTGTGTCGATGGCAGACGTAGGCCGAATACTGAACTTCCTCCTTAACAGGAGTCAGGGGTTCAAAGATCTTCTCCAGTGCTGCCCCTGACATGAAAAGCATGTTACTGTCAATGCCAGCATACAAAAACATATCCAAAGTGATATTAATTCTTACCAAGTGAGCCTCTGTAGGGAGTCAGAAGGCAGATGTACTCCAGCTCCACAATGGCATTGAAAACTGTTCTAGAAGTTGCATCGGAAGGAAATAAAATCATGAAATTTGATATAACATGATTGAGTGGATACAGGAAGGCATTGCTATACAGTCAATACAATTTGTGCAGCCTAATGTCATATTCACTCTAACCAAATAACAATAGAAAAATCTGTCGTTTTATTAAGTTAAATATAAACCAATGAGCAGACTGTGTGTATTGATGTAATAGGGCCGAACTGTAATTCTTATAGGCGATCTTCACAAAGCCTGTTCACCTTTACAAAGGAGTTTGCTTTTACCTCACTATCTCTTTAGCGCCCCCTATGGAGAAGCCGGGCTGAGCCACAAAAAGACGCAGGAAAAGAGTGTTCATGGGCTGGAAAAAAGAGAAACAACACTATCAAGGGACGTTCAAAAATATATGATAAATATTAATGGACACCTGGCATATTTGCTTTGCTTACAGTGCATTTCTGGCCATCTACATGATTCTGAAGTAAATTCTCCCAGCATGCCTGATCCACTAGCTCCTCAATGGGGTGATCTGAGAAAGATGCATGGGCGAGCACTTCACTCTCAGTGGTGCTCAGGGTCACGGCTAAATTTGCTTTCTCACTGCAATGAGAAATGAAAACAAAAATATCATCAATAATTGTCCAATTTAGAAGTGCTTCTGAACTGGGAATTCGGTGTCTTTACACAGACTGTGGCATACATGCATTTACACAGCAATTTTAATAGTGTACTTTTGCACTACTAAAGCTGAGGTGTGTCAGAGCAGGCATGATTTAGTCTGGCTTTTATGCAGCGTTATGTCTTTACACAGAATTGTAAGCAGGCACAGAGCAGCCTTACATCAGCTGTGTAAAGAAGCCTAAAGAAACAAGTCTGAGCAATAACCCACTTCTGATTTTGACTGTGACCATTGACTGTGACACATGTGTGTGTATGTATCGTATATATATATATATATAGGCTAGTCACACACCTATATTATGTAAACACAAACATCTTTTAGATCGATTAATCACGATATATAGGTTCCATTTTTTTACTTTTTTACTTTTAACAATCTAATTGTAACTGTCTGACTCTTAACACTTACAGAAGATGGATGACATTGAGTCTCCCAAACACAGCAACAGCTGCAGGCCTGATCAGATGATCGATCTCTTCAGCATCTGACCATTCTGTCCTCCTCACAGTCACACTTTCAGCTTTACCAGTGGAGGAAGTGATGGTGCTCATTTTAAATCTAATAAAATAAGCACATATGATTACATACAGACACAAACTATGCTGTAGCTGTAAAATAAAAAAAGTTATTTTATTTTCATGTCTACACGAGTCAAACGTTTAGACACACACTGAATTGGATCAAGTTACGTATGTTTACTACTAGTTTGATCTTCGCCACTCGTACACAATAAATAGGAAAAACAATGTTCATTCTCTTACATTGAAGAAAAGTATAAAATAAAGACAATGTAAACAGACCTTTCGTTTGAGAATACTAAAAACCAGTGTTTTAAAAGCAGTAAATTGCACGTAATATTTCATCTGCAGTTAACGCTAACCGTTAGCAAGCGTCCTGTAACCATGGTAACGGGACTCAATGACGTAGCTGAAGTCAAAGGTTACAGCGCGCGTCACGACAGACGCGACTCGTCGCGACACACGGCATTGAAACGTCGCTACTGCTTTAGCGGGGTATCGAAGTTTAAAAACTTAAATAAACACGTAAAGGTTCCTTATACCAAAGTGACAGGAGCGTCTAATCATGGCGTCCACCGCGGCGGGTAAACAGAGAATCCCGAAAGTGGCGAAGGTAGCAAATACTGTTTTTTGAGTTAGCATTAGCATATAAACAACGTGAAGTTGTTGTGTTGTATTCCTCAGTAAACGACTGCTATATTCTATTTTGAGTTGTAATTAAACATTGTTTAAATATGTATTTATTGTACGTGATGTGTTCAGGTGAAGAATAAAGCCCCTGCGGAGGTGCAAATCACCGCAGAGCAGCTGCTCAGAGAGGCGAAGGAGAGAGAGCTAGAGCTGCTGCCTCCTCCACCCAAACAGAAGATCACAGACAAGGAAGAGCTCAACGACTATAAGCTGAGGAAGAGAAAGGTATGAGCGCCATATCTCTGTATGATCACGACATTATTTGCACAAATACATCATGCTATCAAAATATAGTACTAGCATGGTAGTGCTGTATGGTTACTATTAGCATGTACCATGATATTAGCATATCAGGATATTGGCCAAAATATGGTATTACCGTACATATCATGTTGTTATGGTATATACCCCAAAAACATAATGTTCACAAGGAAAATACGATAAAAGCATGTTTTTAAAGCATGTCCGATGACATTACCATGGTACATGCACGGAAAACAGGGTGTTGTCATGGTATGTGCCGCAAAAATATAGCATTAGCAAGGTACATGGCATAAAACATGATATTTTAATGGTTCATGTTTTAAAAACATGACATTTCCATTGTACATGTCCAGAAAACATGGTTTTGTCATAGTATGTGCCTCACAAACATAATATTTGCAAGGTGCATGCAATAAAACATTATGACATTACCATGGTACATGCCTACAAAACGTACTCGGTTACTAACGTAACCTCGGTTCTCTCTAGAAGAGGGAACGAGTACTGCGTCGAAGAACGCTACGGGAAAGATATTTCTTTGTCGAGATTGAAGCCTAAAATTAATCCTTAATTTTGTAATAATGTAAAACGCTTTTCTGAAGCATACAACCTAGGCGGAGCAATACAGCTCACCCATTGGCTGCTCTGCCAGAAAAGCACAGCCTATGCGAGGCCAGGACGCTGACCAATGAGGACGCTTCGCGCCCTTCTGCGTCACCTCCCGCCCAAACAGGCGTGGCCTAGGCCTATAAATACGAGCATAGCTGTCTAACACGCCGATTTTCGTCAATGAAGCGACGCAGCGCGGACACGCACGGCCATGAGACGCAGTACTCGTTCCCTCTTCTAGAGAGAACCGAGGTTACGTTAGTAACCGAGTACGTTCTCTTACGTAGAGTTCTCTCGTACTGCGTCGAAGAACGCTACGGGAACCCCATGTAAAACGCCGTGCGTGCTCTTGGACCGACACAGACACCTAAGGGCGCGCGCGCCCTGGTATACAAGTGCCTACCCCAAGAAGTATAGGGAGAGCGGCTAAATTAGCATCATCCCTTTATAGTAGTGCCTCTTAAGGCATAATAGCATATATATGTAAATATAGATATATATGAGGGGTAATAGCATGCTCATGGGACACATTGTCAGTGAGTGATGCTTAAACATTGAAGTGACCTGGGCCGCACAGCGGGGCAGGAACACATATACATATTAACACTGAAGTGACCTGGGCCGCAGCGCGGGGCAGGACACTAATACATAGTCTTCTAGACCGAGAGCAGTTTAGCCTGCAACGCAGGAACCTCTAGGTTATAGAACCTAATAAATGTAGACGGGGAGGCCCAGCCTGCCGCCATACAGATATCTTGTAACGAGATTCCGCTATACCAAGCCCATGAAGAGGCCATGCCTCTCGTGGAGTGTGCTCTGATGCCCAAAGGGCATTCCAAACCTCTAGATGCGTAGGCTAGCGCAATGGCGTCCACTACCCATCGAGACAGACTCTGTTTCGTCGCGGCTCGCCCCTTGGAGCGTCCGCTGAACGAAACAAAGAGCTGCTCCGTCTGTCGAAAAACAGCGGAGCGGGACACATAAGCTCTTAATGCCCTGACCGGGCAAAGGGAGCTATTTCCGTCCTCTGAAGCCGGCAGGGCCGACAGGGAGATGACCTGAGCCCTGAACGGTGTGTTGAGGGACTTAGGCACGTACCCATGCTTCGGTTTCAATACGACTACAGAGTCGTTTGGCCCGAACTCCATACAAGAAGCTCTTACTGAGAGCGCTTGCAAGTCTCCCACACGCTTCACTGAAGCGAGAGCCAAAAGAAACACGGTCTTGAAAGACAGGTGTTTCATGTCAACTGAGTGAATAGGCTCGAAAGGGGCCCCTTTCATAGCGTTCAACACTGTAGAAAGGTCCCAAACGGGGACTGAAGGAGGCCTTGGAGGGTTTAACCTCCTGGCGCCCCTCAGGAAGCGGACCACCAGGTCGTTCCTGCCTAGTGAACGGCCAAGCGTTGGATTAACGAACGCTGATATGGCAGCCACATAGACTTTGAGCGTGGATGGGGTTCTTCCCTTATCCAATAGCTCTTGCAAGAAGGAGAGAATCTCCGGTTCTCCACACTGAAGTGGTGACAGACCTTGATCTGAACACCATCCAGAGAACACCGACCATTTGGAAGCGTAGAGCCGTCTAGTAGACGGAGCCCTAGCTTGCTCGATCGTGTCTAACACTCCTCTTGGGAGGTTAGCGGGTACCCGTTTATGGCCCATACGTGTAGGGACCAAAGCTCGGGGTGAGGATGCAGAATCGCGCCCTTGGCCTGTGAGAGGAGGTCTCTCCTCACTGGAATCGGCCACGGGGCAGTACTTTTCAGTCGCATCAAAGCTGGGAACCAGGTCTGATTCGTCCAGTATGGAGCAACCAGTAGTACCGAGCATCCGCTCTCCTTGATACGCTCCAGCACTTGAGGCAGGAGTGAGACAGGAGGAAAGGCATAGAGCGGACGGCGGGGCCAGACTCTGGCCAGCGCGTTCGCGCTCTTCGAAAAGAATTCTGGGCAGTGAGCGTTCTCCTGGTTTGCAAACAGGTCTATTTCCGCTCTGCCGAACCTTTTCCACAGCAGACGCACTGTCTGTGTGTGTAGGGACCACTCTCCCGTAGGAACATTGTTCCGTGAGAGTCTGTCCGGGCCTACGTTCAAGTGGCCTGGCACGTGTATTGCTCTTAACGAGCGCAGGTTGTGCTGGGCCCACACCAGTATGCGTTCCGCTAACCTGAATAGGTTTCGGGACCTCAGGCCACCCTGGTGGTTTATGTAGGCTACTACCGACACGTTGTCCGAGCGGACCAGGACGTGGTGTCCTTTTATCCGGGGACAGAAACGCCTCAGCGCAAAGTCCACCGCCATCATTTCCAGGCAGTTTATGTGCGGTAGTTTGGCTCGCTCTGCCCATTGGCCAAAGAGCGGTCTGCCGTCGAGCAGTGCTCCCCAGCCTGAGGTGGACGCGTCCGTGGACACCACCTTCAGGCTCGAGGAAGTCCCCAGGCTTACACCTGACCGGTACCAGTCTGACGCTCTCCATGGTGTCAGGGCTGAAATGCATTCCTGAGTGACCTTGAGGCGATAACGACCGTGTAACCATGCTCGGCGCGGTACGCGCGTTCTCAACCAGAACTGTAGTGGGCGCATGCGCAGCAGGCCCAACTGCAGCACTGTAGAGGCTGAGGCCATGAGGCCCAGCATTTTCTGAAATCTCCTGAGCGGCACTATGTGGCCGCTGCGGAAGGATTTCGCCATTTGCAGGGTATTTCGCCTGCGCTGTGATGACAGACGTGCTGTCATAGACAGTGAGTTCAGATCCAGTCCTAAAAAGGAGATCCTTTGACTGGGAAACAGTGAACTTTTCTCCCAATTGACTCTCAGACCTAAGCACTCGAGGTGATCGAGTATTAGCGTCTTGTGGTGAGCGAGTTCTGACGGCGATTGAGCTAGAATCAGCCAATCGTCCAAATAGTTCAGAATTCGAACGCCTCGGAGTCTCAGGGGTGCCAGCGCCGCGTCCATGCACACTGTAAATGTACGAGGTGCTAGGGATAGGCCGAATGGCAGGACTGTGTACTGATATGCCCGGCCCTCGAAGGCGAATCTCAAAAATCGCCTGTGACGTGACGCAATTTGTATGTGAAAATACGCGTCTTTCAGATCTATCGCCATAAACCAGTCTCCTCGGCGAATTTGCGCGAGGATTTTTCTGGTCGTGAGCATTCTGAACTTCCGCTTTGTTAGCGTTTTGTTCAGACGCCTTAGATCTAAAATGGGTCTGAGACCCCCGTCTTTCTTCGGTACCAGGAAATATCTGCTGTACAGACCCCCTTCGCTCTGAGCTTGAGATAAAGGCTCTATGGCCCCTTTGCTCAATAGCTTCGCTATTTCGGCTCGAAGTAGATGTGCTACTTCTGTTTTTACCGTGGTTTCGACTTTTCCCGTGAAACGGGGAGGGCGTCGATGAAACTGTAGCGAATAGCCTCTTTTTATAGTCTCTAGCACCCATTCTGAGACCCCGGGAAGTCTTTCCCATGCATGTGCACGTGTGACTAGGGGTTGAATGTAATCTGGGCCCTGGTCGCGAAATGGCGGCGACACGAGAGCAACCGTGTGCTGTAACATGGACGCCGTGGCGTCTGAGGCGGGGGACATGTTTAACACAGTATGCGTCCCGCGCGCGCTCGACTCTCTGAGTTGAGAGAGAGCACGCGGGGCGAGCCCTACGGGGCTCGTTATGTTTGTAAATAAACGTGGGCGCTTGGTGGCGGGCACATTTATAACACCGGGGACACTGTGTTCGTGTACTGACTGACCGTTCGTTAGTTTCGTTTTTACAGAAACCGCGGAACGTGCAGTGTGTAGTGGTTGTGGGCACTGGATAGTGGGCACGCTCACTACATGTAAAGCACAACCGGCATGAGCCGATTTTATGTGTGCAAACCCTGTGTTGAACGGGGCTGTGCTTGTGTGAATGAATGGGCACTGGGTGGGCATTGCAGTTACACACATTACACCATCGGCCTTGGCCGGAACACCAGAAATTAAACTCTTTTTTAGATTTATCTGGGTCGCCGTGAAAACGGCGTTTGTGTGCAGGCAAACGGGCTTTACGGCCGGTTTGTTGGCTGCTAAATACACTGGTACAAACACGGAACTTAGGGCTGTACAAGCGAAAATCTTTGGTGGAAGTCCGGCCGCAGCGGGACCCGAACACCGTCGTTTTCCTAGCAGGGCTAGGATGGCGCCGAGGCCTCGGGCTTGAGTGAGATCTTGGGCCGAGGACCACGCGGTGGCGGGCGGCGTCCGGCGGAGCGAGACCGTGGTCTCTCTCGGGCCTGTTGCTGCTGGGCCGGTGCGGCGGGCGCGGGGCGCTGCTGAGTTCGGGCAGGCGGCTGTTTAGGGCGGCCTGTTGCGGAACTGGAGCGCTTTGGCAGAAAATGTCTCATGGCCTGCGAAGTCTTCTGTACCTCGGCGAATCGGTCCGCGAAGTCCTTCACGGAGGATCCGAAGAGGCCAGTCGGTGAAATGGGAGCGTCGAGGAACGCAGAGCGCTCCGACTCCGCCATTTCGGAGAGAGTCAGCCACAAATGTCTCTCGGAAACAGTAGCTGAGGCCATAATCCTGCCGATGGCGTGTGCGGCGGACTTTGTAGCGCGAAGAGCGAGGTCTGTGGCGCTACGTAAGTCCGGAACACTGATCGCGCCCGGGCCTTCCTCGTCTAGCTTGCAGAGGAGGTTAGCCTGGTGGATTTGGAGCACCGCCATGGTGTGCAGCGCCGATGCAGCTTGTCCGGCGGCGGAATACACGCGGCCGTTCAGAGCTGACGAAGTGCGGCAAGCTTTAGATGGTAGGACTCCCTTAGCCCGCCGTCCAGCAGAGGGTGGGCAAAGGTGAGTCGCTACAGCCTCCTCGACCGGGGGGAGAGCGTGGTAGCCTCTGTCGCGAGCACCGTCCACTACGGAGAATGCTGGCGAGGCAGAAGTACGTACTCTGGCTGAAAATGGCGCCTTCCACGATTTCGCTACCTCTTCGTGAAGCTCAGGAAGAAAGGGTGCGTGTCTGGAGGGGGGCGCAGCGCGGTCTCCAGCGAGGAAGCGGCCATCCAGCCGGTTGAGTGCAGGTTGTTCGGGCGTCGACCACTCGAGGCCGAGGCTCGATACGGCCTGTGTGAGCAGACGCATCAGCTCTGCTTCGATGCTGATCTTCCCTCCTCGACGTTCCGGAACGGCGGGGGAGGGGAGGTCCACAGAGCTCGCCCATCCCTCGCTCTCCGAAGCGAGAAGCGAACAGCAATCGTCATCCCCCTCTGATACGGCTTGCTGGTCGTCCTCCATAACGGACAAAGCGGCGTGCTGCGGCTGTTGTCCGTCGGTGAGCGACTCAAGCGACACGTTGAGAGGAGCTAGCGGCGGTGGCGGCGGCGAGCTCCTCGTGGAGGGAGGTTCCGGGACCCGCTGAGCGCGGCGCTTCTTACGGCGCGGCGCTACAGGGGGCGGTTGAGCAGTCTCGGCGAAAGATGCAAGGCGAGTCCGCAGAGTCGCGATTGGCATCATGTCGCAGTGATGGCAGCCGCCATCACCGAGAGCGAGAGCTGCATGTTCCTCGCCCAAGCAGGAAACACACAGTTCGTGGTGGTCCCCGTCGATGAGCGCGGCTCGGCAGGAGCCGCAGGAAACGCGAGACATCTTTAAAAAGACACTCGTTGCTCTTTTGTGAGGAAAAAATGTGTGCCGCGGTAGGCGAACACACACACAAAACACACACAAAACTGAAAGGATATTCCACGCCGGAGAAGCGCAGCAGGGAACGGCGGCTGAAGGCGGCGATGACCAGCGGCTTCAGGTAAGGGCTCGTCCTGCTGAGGTGCTTGTTCCAAACGGCTGTGGCGGCTCGAATCAATCCAGCGATGCGTGCAGCTTCGTTGAATTTAAGAAAATCGGCGTGTTAGACAGCTATGCTCGTATTTATAGGCCTAGGCCACGCCTGTTTGGGCGGGAGGTGACGCAGAAGGGCGCGAAGCGTCCTCATTGGTCAGCGTCCTGGCCTCGCATAGGCTGTGCTTTTCTGGCAGAGCAGCCAATGGGTGAGCTGTATTGCTCCGCCTAGGTTGTATGCTTCAGAAAAGCGTTTTACATTATTACAAAATTAAGGATTAATTTTAGGCTTCAATCTCGACAAAGAAATATCTTTCCCGTAGCGTTCTTCGACGCAGTACGAGAGAACTCTACGTAAGAGAACATGGTGTTGTCATAGTATGACATAGCCCAGACAAATATGGTATTACCATAGTAATGTAGGGCTCGCAAAATTTCTTAATTGCTGGCAGTGGTAGCCCTTTTGGGCAGGCACTCTTCAGATTTTGGTAGCCCGAAATTAAGTTTACTAGCCCAAATAAAAAGACAAATTTTAATGTAGGAAATTGGTTAGGAGTCAAAACATCACAAAAATTTTTCAAAACACTAATATCAACAATCGAATATGTAATAATCAAATTAGAATCATCATTACAAATATGCATCTGGTTCTAACTGAACTGAAATGTGTGTGAACAACACAGTATGGAACATGAATCAGTCTGTCAGACTCTGAATCGGAAATATCAACTGAAGTCACAGATGAGACAATGCCACTCGATGTTGAAGGCATAGCGTCTCCATCAGCTTTCTCCTCCTGTGCATCAGTCTCCACTTCTCCGCTCTCTTTTTTTGCTGGGTTTTTATGTTTGAGGTGTCTTGAACCTATTCCAGAAAACATCCAGGAACTAACTTGTCAGGGCAAAAATATTCAGTGTCAAAACAGTGTCACCTTGTGGTAGGTCAGATTTATAGCAGCCATAAACAAGAGTGCAGGTCCGTTGTTTTAAAGCCTGACAATGCTAAAAGTGTAAATTTTCTGATGGAATAATTCACATATTGAAGTTTAGCAATACAGAATAATAATACCAGACTTTTTTGAGGCAAGTAAATGGTGTATAATCTATAGCAGAATGTCACAGATGTTCAAGTCACCTTTATTTATGTAGCGCTTTTTGCAATACAGATTTTTTTTGTTTCAAAAGCAGCTTTACAGTGATAGTGTGTTAGCACATGGATTCAAACATTGTGATACGCAAAGAAAAACATTAATGTGAAAGTGGAGCTTTAATTTTTATTGATCATGTGTTTCTCTTAAAAACAGGCACGGAGATTCATGAGACATTGCGCTGCGGATAAATCAGCATGATCAAAAACTTGCGCGGCCATATTTTTCCCTTAAAATAACTAGTCAATAATGTGTATAAATTGAGGAATTTGATTACACTATTTCAGATTAAGCAGTTTGGTAGCCCGTCTGGAAAACACAAAAGCCCCGAGACGTCGGGCTAGCGATTCTGCGAGCCCTGACATGTCCATAAAACATTGTTTTGTCATGGCATATGCCTCAAAAAGCATAGCATTAGCAATGTACATGCAATAAAACATATGTTCATGGTTTAAAAACATGACCTTACCATGGTACATATCCAGAAAAATATGGTATAGTACATGTCCAAAACATGGTATTACCATATTACCTGTCTAGAAAACATTGTTTTGTCATGGCATATGCCTCAAAAAGCATAGCATTAGCAATGTACATGCAATAAAACATATTATTGTCATGGTTCATAGTTTAAAAACATGACTTTACCATGGTACATGTCCAGGATAAATATGGTATTACTAAAGTACGTGTCCAGAAACCATGGTTTTGTCAATACCATCATAGTGTATATACAATATATATATACATATAAACCAAAGAAATCAATAAAGTAAAACATTTTCTGTCATCTCAGGCGTTTGAAGACAACATCAGGAAGAACAGAACTGTCATCAGCAACTGGATCAAGTACGCACAATGGGAGGAGAGCCTGCAAGAGGTCCAGAGGTGAGTTTCTGTTCAGCGCCTACTGATTGAAGTGTGGACCGGAGGTGATTTCCTTAACTTTTTTCTTTTCATTGTCTTCAGAGCTCGCTCCATCTACGAGCGTGCGCTCGATGTGGATCACCGCAATATCACACTGTGGCTGAAGTATGCAGAGATGGAGATGAAGAACCGGCAGGTGAATCACTCTCGCAACATCTGGGACCGAGCCATCACCATCCTGCCCCGTGTGAATCAGTTCTGGTACGCTTTCTCCTCATGATTATAATAGGGTTGTCACGGTATGCAGTCATTGCAGTTTTGGATTCAATCGCACATTTAAATACAGTTGAGTTGTCGATCCAGAAACTTTGCAGTGTACTGAGTAGCATGAAGCGTGTTCTAAATAGAAAACTTTGATGCTCTTCACAGAGCGCTTACACAGATACACACGGAAGCGTTTGAAAGTACCGAATATACCCGGTACTCAGAAATCCTGGCATCATCACATTTTTAAAATCTCACTTGTTAATATAGACAATAATGTATTCAGGCAAAGATACTCTGTTTTTTCTTTTTGTGACTCGTATGTTTCTGCACCAGGTACAAGTACACCTATATGGAGGAGATGCTGGGGAACGTTGCCGGCTGCAGGCAGGTGTTTGAGCGCTGGATGGAGTGGGAGCCGGAGGAACAGGCCTGGCATTCTTACATCAACTTTGAGCTGCGCTATAAGGAGGTGGACAAGGCCCGGAGCATCTATGAGAATTATATCCTTTCATTAATAATCTATTTTACTCTGAAATATTATATACAACTTTTTTCCGGAATTCGGATACATACAGTACATTCACGTTAAGCTATATATATATATATATATATATATATATATATATATACACACACACACACACAGCTCTGTATAAAGTTGGATATGCAAGTTTGTCCAGCTTTATACATACAGTAATCTCATGTAGTGCAATATACACTATATTCTATATACATAACCTAAATACATACCTAAACTGTTTGATTGCTTGTATCGAATTGAGACTCGGTGATATTTAGAGACTCACTCATTCATATTTATTGAAAGGGAAAGAGAAGCTGGTTTGGGATTTGTGTAAGAGTGTAAAACATATTTTAATAGAATGTAATTTTTTTTTTAAATGACCTTAGACGACTCTTTTTTTTTTATTATTCAGAAAATATATTAATAGACATTTTTAAAAAGGTTTCTCCTGGAATAATTTTAGAATTTCTATCATATATTAAATAGAAATATTCTAGATTATTGTTGTTTTATGCATGTATGTTTTTGCATATCGATTGTTTTTTTTAAGACAAAATAGTTATTAAAAATGATATTGTAGTATTTTTTTAATACTGTTGATTTTGCCATGAATATATAGCCATGGCTGCTGATATGGCGTTAAATCATAAATAAGATTGCCCAGTTCTAATCTTCTAAATGTGACTAAGTCATGAAGATATTATAGACAATAACATGAACTTGATACAAAAACATTTTACTTGACTTGAAATATGTACAAATAAATAAATGCATTTATATCATGTTTTTTATATAATTTCTCATTTGAGATTGAATGGGTGTGACGTAAAATATGTAGATACATTCCTTAACAGCAGAGCACTCGTGATGGTCCATCCTGAAGTGAAAAACTGGATCAAGTACGCTAACTTTGAAGATAAGCACGGCTACATCGCTCTCGGGAGGAAAGTGTTTGAGAGATCCGTGGAGTTTTTTGGTGAGGATCACATCAGCGAGAGCCTCTACGTGGCGTTTGCCAGATTTGAGGAGAAGCAGAAAGAGGTATGACATCCTGTGTTCGTGTCATCCAATAAACAAGATGTTTCCTGTTCATGCGTGACCATTCGCTTTGTGTCTTTCAGTTTGAGAGAGTTCGCATCATCTATAAATACGCTTTGGACCGAATCCCCAAGCAACAGGCCCAGGAGCTGTTTAAGAACTACACCGTGTTTGAGAAGAGGTTTGGAGACAGGAGAGGAATCGAAGACGTGATCGTCAGCAAAAGGAGGTTTCAGTATGAAGAGGAAGTGAAGGTGGGTAAAGCATGATTATATTTTTTATTATTATTATATAATCACCTGGTCAAGAATCACATTTTAAGTGAATATCCAAATGCCCTGAAGTTATATATGAAGACTTTTGTTCAGTTTTATTATGTTCAGTTATTTCACTTTAATGTCAATGAAAATGACCTATTATGTGTCATTAAAGTGAAATTACTGAACTTAAATATGCGAGTTTGATAAAAATGCTCATTTTAGAAGAAAATTGCACTTAGATGGCACTTAGAGGCTTTTGCAACTGAAGTCTTCATACATATATATATATATATATGCCTCAGACTCTCCAGACAACTTCAGATCATCTTTGAGGGTTTTCTGAATATTGTTAGTTTAATCTGTGGTGTTTGTCATTCTTTGAGGATGGAAACTATTGTGTCTTTGCTAAACCAGTTTGTAGTTTTACACAAATGCAAAGCATCAGTTTCTTTCTTAATGACTCAGTGTTGCTTATTAACATAATTTTCATCCTGTATAGGCCAGCCCACATAATTATGATGCTTGGTTTGATTACCTGCGCCTGGTGGAGAGTGACGCAGATGCGGACACAGTTAGAGAAGTGTATGAGAGAGCGATAGCCAACATACCCCCCATCCAAGAGAAGAGACACTGGAGACGCTACATCTACCTGTGGATTAACTACGCTCTCTATGAGGAGCTGGAGGTCAAGGTATGATAGACAGCTGAAGCATTCAGTCAAGGCTTCAGTGAGGCAGAGTTTGATGTAATGCGTTTTCTTTAGGACCCTGAGAGAACGAGGCAGGTGTACCAGGCATGTCTGGAGGTTATACCACACAAAAAGGTAACCATATCATCGTCTTAATGGTTAAAACATTATGACCTCATGTCATTTGTGGTGAAATAATCCTTAAACTTCATAAAAAAAATTTATTCTGCTCCCTTGTGGATAATTTACAACCATGTCAAGAGCTGAAAAAATTACAGTGTTGTGCTTGACTGTATTTTTTCATAAAGATTTTACATTATGCTGTAGCTACAATGTCTAAGTTTAATTATTTTTAAATAGTTTTCTAATTATACATGTTTTTTATTCTCAGTTTACATTTGCCAAGATTTGGCTCTTATATGGGCAGTTTGAAATCCGACAGAAGAACCTCCAGAATGCTAGACGAGGCCTGGTAAGTGTTTACTCTAAAACTGATTTATATACTTTTACACTACTGTTCAAAAGTGTGGGGTTATTAAGATATATTTTTTTTTCAAGGAACAAAAATGAATACTTTTATTTAGCTAGTACGCATTAAATTGATCAAAAGTGACATTTATAATCAATCAATCAAATCAAATAAATGCTGTTCTTTTCATAGAATCCTAAAACATTTGTATCATATTCTCCACAAAAGTTTTAAGCATCACAACTGTTTTAAACATTGATGAAATGTCATAACATAAACATAATAAACATAATCAGAAATGTTTCTTGAGCAGCAAATCATCATATTAGAATGATTTCTGAAGGATCATGTGATACTGAAGAAATTATGCTGTAAATTCAGCTTTGATCACAGAAATAAATTACATTTTAAAGTATATTCACATGGAAAACATTTATTTGAAATAAAATAATATTATTTCACAATATTACTGTTTTTATTGTATTTTTGATCAAATAAATACAGCCGTGGCAAGCAGAAGAGACTTATTTAAAAAATGTACTCCAAACTTTTGAATGGTTTAAGTTTATTATAAGGTAGTGTATATAACTTCTGACCTCTGTCCTATCAGGGCACATCCATTGGAAAATGTCCCAAAAACAAACTGTTTAAAGGCTACATTGAGCTGGAGCTACAGTTGAGGGAGTTTGACCGCTGCAGGAAGCTCTACGAGAAGTACCTGGAGTTCAGTCCAGAGAACTGCACCACCTGGATCAAGTTTTCTGAGCTGGAGACAATCCTGGGAGACTCAGAACGGGCCAGAGCTATATTTGAACTGGCTATTGGACAGCCACGATTGGACATGCCAGAGGTCAGAACGTCAAGTCATGTTAAAGTTTAAGGCCATATTCTGCCAAGTCTGGTTCAGACCATGTTCAAATGGGAGTATATAATACCATCCATCAGGCTTTTGAGGAACGTTTATTTTTTCATGTCTCAATCATAATTGTAATTATTGCGATATGTTTTGAAACTACAGAGCTTTGATCATAAAACTAAGCATTTAAATATCATCAAATAATATAGAGCGAAGACTGATATTTATGTGATTTTATGCAAGTAGTCTGTCTGTTATAAAGATCTCATTAATTTACAAGCTATCAGAATTGTATCTCTTTGGCCATATAAATATCAGCAACTCCACCAAATTGCATATTTTGGCTTAGTTTGTACCTCTGAATAAAATGAAGATGTGTTCTCCATATTCTCACTATATCGTACTGGATGAGCCATAAAATCCTGATATATCAAATAGGGTACTCAACATAAAACACATGTTTTTTACCTTTTTTGTATTTTTAAAGGTTCAATAAAACAGTTCCATTTAAAAATAAATCAGATTTATTTAATTTGTCAGGCTTTACTGGGTTAAAGGTGATTGTTAACTGTTTCTCCTCGGTATTGTTCACGTCAGGTGCTGTGGAAGTCATACATCGACTTTGAGATCGAGCAAGAAGAATACGACAACACACGAGGACTGTACAAGAGACTGTTACAGAGGACTCAACACGTCAAAGTAAGCAATCAAAATTACGGCAACACAACATGCTCATTTTAAATAAACATCTGACTCGTGTGATTCCAATCTCGTTGTGTTATAGGTCTGGATCAGTTATGCCCAGTTCGAGATGTCGATCGACAGCGAGGACCGCATACAGCGATGCAGACAAATCTACGAGGAGGCCAATAAGAGTATGCAGGGCTGTGAGGAGAAGGAGGAACGTCTGATGCTCCTGGAGTCCTGGAGAGACTATGAGGAGGAGTTTGGATCGTTGGCCAACAAGGACCGAGTCCAGAAACTCCTGCCGGAGAAGGTGAAGAAGAGGAGGAAGATCACAGCGGAGGATGGGGTGAGAGTCTTTCCGTGTCAGTTTTGTGGGTGTTTTTTCTCGCGTCGACTAGTCATTCCTAACACGATGTCCTTGGTTTATTAGTCGGATGCAGGTTGGGAAGAATATTACGACTACATCTTCCCAGAGGATGCTGCCAATCAGCCCAACCTCAAACTGCTGGCCATGGCCAAGATGTGGAAGAAACAGCAGCAGGATGAGGAAGAGCAGGAGGAGGAGGAAGATGATGATGATGATGATGAAGAAGAACAGCAGGTTCCTCAAGGGAAGGAACCACAGGAGAGCTCAGAACCAGAAGAGGAGGAACCAGCGGCCCACAGAGAACAGAAGGAAAAGGAAAATGACGATCGAGATGACGCGAGTAGCAGCAGCAGCAGCAGCAGTGACAGCGAGAGTGATGGCCAACACGAAGACGACAAAGAGAAGACCGAACAAACAAAGGCGGACCCAGAAAAACAGTGAACTGGTGTGGTTGGAACTTAACATATTATTTGACTCTTTGTGTTTTTGTCTTTTGTAACAAAATAAAGGTGCGAACCAAATATTCTTGTGCCGATCATTGTTTTTATTGTTCGCTTTAAAGTCCTGAAATGAAAATTCACCCTATCTATTTTCTGAATGCATATTATATATCTTTATTGTAAACAATTAATCCAAAAAATCCTGCACGTTTCATTTTTTAATGTTTGACCTGTTAATGTTTAATCAAAATGTCCATAAATGGATAAAATACACTGTTTTTCACTGTTTTCATCACAATACGGAAGATCTGTCATCGTGACTTAAAAAATTTCATCCTCGAGCTGATTCGCCATCTTGCTATCCATGATAATGTGCAAAGTATTTCGCTGTGGATCTACACGTAAACAACTAATACAATAAGAATGCATAGGCAGAATCTGGTTTATTGAATTTATTTACTGCATTATGTACTGAAGCTGTGAATGGACAGTTTTTTATGACATAAAGTTTTTTATGTCTACAGTCTTCCCTTGTTTTATTTTGACTGCCTTTGCAGTGTTACCAGAAAAATGAGAGAAATTCCAGTGGCAATCAGAGGTAAAAATAGTATATGTTAATGTTTCCAGTATGCTAATTGACCCTTTGCAGGGAGCTTGATTGACAGGTGATCTGACCAATCATACTTCGCCATCCGCCATTTTGTCCGACAAAGCAGTCAGGAGAGTTAGTAGATTAACATGAGAGGATTTGAGCTTGAGAAGCGGAGTGTACTGACGCCTTTCCGCGGTTAAAACAACATTCCTTCTGATGTTCATTCATGCTTATTTGATGCTATAAATGAACTAGAAGGAAGAGATGATCGGTTCACGAGCAGCTTTAACTGAGGCGACACAGCGATCTGTCACACACATTAAAGAGCCACAAAACGGTATTTATTGTTTAAATTTCTTTAAAAAAATGACCAAATTTGAAAGGTGAGACCTTGTTTAATATCAAAAGTAACCGAAAAGTAACCTGGTCTGTCCTGTACTGTCAGTGTGTTGTCAGTGTCCTTTCTGCTCCATGATGTATTTTTCCACTGCGTGAGAACATGGTGTGGCGTGAGAGCGGTGTAGCTTGTCGGACATAGCGACAGTAACTAAGGGGGGCGGGTCTTTGCGAACGGTCAATTAGGTGTCAACCTGAACAAAAGTTTTATATTTTATTTAAAAAGACAAATCAGCAAAGTTTTCACTTAAACATTTTTATTTCATGTAACTACATTTCCAATGTCCTCAAGTTTCAGCTTTATTAACCCAATAGAAAACAATTCAAAGCAGTGACTCTCTGACATTGCAGATCAATATTGTGACACAAAAAGCAAATGTCGGTTTTCCCAGTTGGATGTTGATCATTTCAGAGAGCCACTTATTAGTGTTATTCAATATCTTCTGGTCGGACAGGATGCGGAAGCGGAATTATGGATTTCTTCTCTGTGTCTCTGGATAAAGCTTTCCTCATATCTGTCAAAATGAAAGAACATTTCAAATCAGTATTTTACATAAACATGGGTTTAGCTTTGCAGTGATGCTACAATTCTCGGTGGGTTTTAGTAGACTGAAAATGTTGCAATTTAAGCCTAGTTATTTTTTCCCTGCCTTGTATCGTGTGCCAGGTGAAAAGTCTGATTGCTTAATAAAGTTAACAAGCAGCACAAATGTTGCAAGACCGGTTATGCGTTGTCCTTGAGTCCAATATTTAAGGTCATGGGTTTATTCAAATCTCTATCCTTAAATATGACCAACAATAAACATGATGTTTGCCTTCAGACAATTGAAATTACCCGTAAGTCATGTACACACAAGTTTAGGGTCGGTACATTTTTTTTTATTGTTTTTGAAAAAGTCTCTTCTGCTCACCAAGCTGCATTTATTTGATCAAAAACACAGTAAAAAGTACCATTGTGAAATATTATTCTAATTTAAAATAAATGTTTGAATATATTTTAAAAAAAATATTTATTGCTGTGATCAAAGCTGAATTTTCAGCATCATTCAGAAATCATTCTAATATGCTCAATTATTATTATTATCAATTCTGAAAACAGTTGTGCTGCTTTCTGTTGAAACCATGATCATTTTTTTCTTAATTATTTGACAAATAGAAAGATAATTTATTTAAAATAGAATATTTTGTAACATTACAAATGTCTTTACTGTCACTTTCGATCAATTGAATGCTTCCTTGCTGAATAAAAGTATTAATTTCTTTAAAAAAAAAAAAGTTTTGAACAGTAGTGCAATTAGCAAGAGAGTGAATATCTCACCATAAGCATCTTCGTCGGGTTCCCCGTTACTGGCAGAGTAATACTCTATAACCGTTCTGTACACGCTGTATCCGAGCTGCTTGTACATATTCACAGCAACTTGGTTGGAAACCCGCACAAAGAGATCCACAAAGAATCCGCCCTTCCTAAATAGAGGAGAACCACAAAATAACTTGTTTAAAATCAGGACAGATTTATTATGTAACAGCTAATAAACAATATGATCTGTTTTTTACAGTTCTGCCTGCTTTTTGTTTTGACATGCAGTATAGATGCTTTTGTACAGTGGGTTGTACCTTTCTGAGATCTCCTCTAACATCTCCATGAGTTTAGCAGCCAGACCCAGTCGCCTGAACTCTGGGGCCACAGAGAGAGCCGTGACGTGGCCGTGCCATTCCTCCCTGGCCACCGAGCCTTCAGCCTTTCCCATGACTACAGGAGGACCATCGACACACAGGTTAGAGATATACACACACTCCAATCTGACCGTTAAATAGTGATGGGAAGTTAGGATCATTTTACTGACTCTCTTTGTCAAAACGAACAAATCTTTTTTCGAGTCATTTCGTTCATTTAAGGGCCTTTAAATGTTATACTTTTAACAGGCAAATTCCCTGAACACATCCACCTATGCAATCTTGATCATATTCTGAATTAAGAAATCATTATAATGCAGTATAAATAATTACTTTACCTTCCGAATCTTTCGTTCATTTGTCACATGACAGACGCAATGAACGGATTGTTCATGAACGACTCATCACTACTGTTAAAGGGATAGTTCACTTAAAAATGTAAATTCTGTAATTAATTATTCGCCCTCATGTCGTTTCAAACCCGTAAGACTTTTGTTCATCTTCAGAACACAAATGAAGATCTTTTTGATGAAATCTGAGAGATTTCTGTCCCTCCATTGACAGCTACGCAACTACCACTTTGACTCTTCAAAAAGTTCATTAATAGATTGTAAAACCATGTGAATTGAGCAGTTTAGTCCAAATTTTCCGAAGAGACTCGATCGCTTTATATAATGAACAGATTGAATTTATGCTTTTATTATCATTTAAACATTGATCAGCGAACATAAACAGAAGCTCAACTGAAGCCGCTTGATGTGCGAGAACTAAAACTAATTGGTTCTTGCTGAACTTTAAACCTGTTGTGTAACAGAAAGCTCTCAGATTTCATCAAAAAGATCTTCATTTGTGTTCTGAAGATTAACAAAAGTCTTCCGGAGAGTAATTCATGACAGAATTTTCATTTTTGGGTGAACTATCCCTTTAAAAGTAGACATGTAATCAAAATCGGCCCTAGTTGCTGGTCTTATTGTGAACGATTCATCAGTGCATGTTTTTCCAGAATGTTTGAAAAAATGTGTGTCTTCATAATTTTGGATCAAAAAGAAAAGATATGCTTAAACTTAAACAACTTTCCTTTTCAGATGACATCATCAATCCCTCTTATTTTTCAGCCCCTCCCCCCCATTAACTCATTCTGGTATGTAACATTCATAATTCACAATCTAATCTTGTTGCATATTTTGTTTCTCTTTTAGGAACAAGTCAGATTTAGAAATAAAAATGGATGGCTTTCGTTAAAAGTGAAGTCAAATTACTGAGTTAGCAATAAATTCTGTCTGTTCCTCACTCAATGCTTTCAATGTATAGAAAAGAGCAGCATGAGCGTTCTTCTAAACATGTCTTTTTTATATTCCACAGAAGAGAGAGACAGAGACAGAGAGAGAGAGAGAGAGAGAGAGAGAGAGAGAGAGAGAGAGAGAGAGAGAGAGAGAGAGAGAGAGAGAGAGAGAGAGTCAGAGAGTCATACAGGTTTGGAGTGACATGTGAGAAGATAATGTCTGAATATTTACCCTTTAAATGTTCTCTCAACTAAAAAGTTCAACTAAAAACACATCTGACTCACTGTAGCCCATCAGTTCCCCTCCTGGAGCCTCCGCTACGATGAAATACTCCGGCCAGTGAGCCAAATATTGAAGATAGAAGGGAATCCCATACTGTACAATGAATGAAAGTTAAGAAGAAAAAACAGAATAAAGAGGGAAACGACTCTTTCAAAACGAGTCATTCAGGCTGATTCATTTTGAGATCATTTTCGTAATTGTTTTAAAGGATACAGTTTCTGTCAAGGGGTCCAGATTACTGTGGGATACAAATACACAATCAATATTAAAACTGTGATATTAATAAGTTAAACTCGGATATCACTAGATGTTATACAACAGGAACATAATAATCAATATGATGCAGCAAAGTAACGTTATAGTTATAGTTATAGTAGTTATAGTAACGTTACAAGTTTCTTGTAAATAATTTAATACGATAAAGAAACATGGTACTTTCTGTTAGCAGACTGCCCTGCATCATCATTATGAATATGATCTTAATTAACATTTACTTAAGCAACTTTAGCGGTACCATAGTAAGTTACAATGAAGCTGCTTGCTGGTAATACCATGGTATTTAATGTATGGAATCACAGAATTAACTAGCTTCACTTTTCGATGGTAACGCTACAGTACTTTTTTAAAATGGTAATTCCCAGCGCTATTATATTATATGTAATTAAATAACTCACATATTGTTGAATTTAAACAGGTCATCGCACGTGAAAGCTCGTAATGTTGTCATTGTGTGTGTGTGCGCGCAGGACGACCTCTCACCCCTACGTCACACGTATGACGTTCCGTTGTCTTTTTGAACAGCGACATCTGTCGGCATGATGGAGAAAAATACACATGCAGTTTATGTTCAGTACAACGCTTTTATCTTATTTGACTCCACATTTCGTTTCTCTGTTAGTTCTTCACTGTAAAAGAACAACAAATCCATTGTTTTTACAAAATAAAACTGGCTGCTGTGATTGCCATAATAATTATGTAAAAAATACAGTAAAAATTAATACAAAACAATGTATATTTACAGAACAGCCTGTAAATTCTACTATTTAAATCAGTAATCACATTTTATTTTAATCCAACAGCCCTTTTTTGATGAATTAACAAGGCCAAGCTGCTACTAAAATCTGTGTTGTACTTTTTACAAGGTAAGATCTATTACAGTTTTTATCCGTATATAGTACGGGAACTTACTGTTAACCAATTAACATTTTTTACTGCCATATTTTTTTTACAGTTAATATATATATATATATATATATAGCACTTTTTTTTTTAACCTGTTCTCAAACATGTTATGCAAGTCTTTGTATAGGTCCCTTCATTGTCCAGTGAAAGGTCTGTTATTCCCTCAGGTGTGTAGGTGGAGTGATGAAGGATCAGGTGTTGGGATCAGGATCGCTCTATAAAAGCTGTTAGTCTTAGTAGTTCAGTAAGTGCTTTCACTGGAGTGTCACACCTGCAAATGGAGTGGATTCAAGTCTTTGGAGTTCTGGAATGTTTACTATTCTGCAGTGGAACTCTAGTCACACCAAGGTTTGTCACATTTCCAATTCTATTATAGTAACATGTCATTTAAAAGGTGATTAAAATGGTTCAAACTGGAGAAAAAATGCATAACTTATAATGACCACAGAATATATCTTTGGTATTGCTTTTGGTGTTGATGATTTAGTGATGAACTGATATAGACATTTTTAGCAAATATGGAAAATCCTGATAGCAAAATAATAATTGTCATTATGCTCAATATTCTAATTCTGTATGTTTTTTCTCTTGACAAGTTTCTGGATGTTTTCATGCTTTGTTATTTTAATACACAGTGCCGTTCACAAGTCACTTATTCTAACCAAGGCTGTATTTATTTGATCAAAATACAGAAAAAAAAGTAATATTGTGAAATATTATTACAATTTAAAATAACTTTTCTATTTAAATCAATTTTAAAATGAAACAAGAAAACTGCTTCATATTTTCGTGGACACCATGATACATTTCTTCAGGATTCTTTAATGAATAGAAAGTTCAAAATAACAGCATAAAAAAAAAAAAAAATCTGTCACTTTTGATCAATTTAATGCATCCTTGATGAATACAAGTATTAATTTCTTAAAACAATACAGAACTTAAACTTTTAAACGGTATAGTGAAAGATAGAAAAGTATAGCTGTTTAGAGTTATAAAAGTAAAAAAAAAAGAGTTCTGTTATTTGTTATCTACATCCAATTTCAGCCAATTTATGCTAATATTCATAATTAAAAACTCTAATCATTGAGAGAAATATATCATATAGAATATTATTACAGATATATTATGTATCTCTATCATAATATCATGAAAATATATATATTTTTTATTTTCAGCCCAGCAAAGAATCCCTCCTATCTCATATCCGTGTCTGAAGTTCTGCGCTGTGGCGTTCCCAGTACAATATCAGTCAGCGTTCTGTCAGATTATCCCATCAAAGTCACAGCTGAACTCATTCATGGAAACACCAGTGTGGGCCAAACACAGCGCACTGTCCCAGCAGGTAAAATATATAAATATATATATAACATTTCTGAAGACAGATCAGATGTTAGTCTGAACTCTTTAAATTTACATTGAAAATCGCATTGTCAAACTCAAAAAGGCACCTTTTTAGAATTACCTATACAATGTAAATATAATATTATATAATATACAACTCCACCCGGTTCAAACAAGTATTCGTGTCTATTTTGCTTTGATTTTAAGGCTCTACCAGACTACTGTCTCTTCCGCCTGTGAGTATCAGGACTGTAGTTTCTATGATTGAATCTCCAAATAAAATAAATGCATTGATTAAAAGCCAGAAGTTTGCATCAGTATCTATACATTCAGAGTATATACTGTGTGTTATTTTCCCTCTTCAGGTCTTCTATGATGAATTGAGTTACTGGTATCCGTATCAGCTGTACGTTAAGGGGTTTGTTGGAGCTGCTCAAGTGTTTTCAAACTCCACCGCGATGGTCTTCAGCCCCAGGTGCATGTCCATCTTTATCCAGACGGACAAGAACACTTACCAACCCGGGGAGACGGTGAAATTTCGGGTTGTATCAGTTACACCCGATGGAAAGCCGTACAAAGGCCAGATCAACATTTATATCAGGGTGGGTATCTCAGGTGATTGCTGATGGTTGTTTTAGCGCTATCAGCAGCGTCATCATGCTTTTAGAAACTTTGAAAACATTGAACCAATTGCTTCACAGAATGATGACACATGCTGATCAGAACAGTGTAAATGCAGCGGAAACTCAGCTTAAACATGCACCGGAAGAAAAACTTTTACAATCTAATTGCAATTGTATTATTGAAGGTGTAATCTATTAAATGCAATCAAAAAATCATCTAATCAGGACCCGAGCACAGATGGTGTGAGGACCCTCTTGGAATTGCTCCGTTTATTATACCATTATGTTATCATTACAAAGTGTCTTCATAATATGATATTTATATTAAATTGTATAGTGTTTTGTTTGTTTTATAGAGTGCTTAATCAGACCAATAAGAGACTATTACATTTACTTTTACATATAATAATTTAGCAGATGCTTTTATCCAAAGACTTACAAATGAGGAGAACAATAGAAGCAATCAAAGCAATAGGGCAACAATATAAGTGCTGTGACTAGTGCCAGTTAGTCTAGCTAGCACAGTACACTTAGCATGGTGTTTTTTTGTGTGTTTTTTATGATCGATTTATAGAATAGTAAGTGTTGATGAAAAATATATTGAAAATGGCTATGGCAATGGGTTAGGCAAAACCTTCCACCAGCAGGGAACAGTCCAGGTGAAGGTCCGAGAAAGTAATTTTGTGCCTCTTTGAGATGATGGCACCACAATGTGCCTTTCACGTGCAGGATGCAAGCTTCTGGAGGGCACATATGTCTGAAGTATAAGTTAAGGTATTAGGGTGCAAAGCCAGTGGTTGTTCTATAGGCAAACATCAGCGCCTTGAATTTGATGCGAGCGGCAATTGGCAACCGGTGCAAGTTTATGAAGAGAGGTGTGACGAGCGTCTCTTCGGCTCCTTAAAGACTACTCTTGCTGCAGAGGTTTGACAGTGCATGCTGGAGGGCCTGCAAAGAGAGCATTACAATAGTCCAGTCTGGATTGAACAAGAGCTTGGACAAGGAGTTGTGTCGCATGCTCTGATAGGAAGGGCCTGATCCTCCTAATGTTGTACAAGGCAAATTTGCAGGAATGGGCAGTTCTCGCAATGTGGACTGTGAAGTTTAACTTTTCATTAATCACAACTCAAAGGTTTCTGGCTGTCCTCGATGGAGTTATGGTTGACAAATCTAGTTGAATGGAGAAGTTGTGATGAAGTGTTGGGTTCACAGGCAGTGCTGAGACCACAAGCAGTTCTGTCTTGGTTCTCGATTGAGTTAAAGGTGCTGGTCCTTCATGCAGCAAGAAATGTCTGTCAGACAGGCTGAGATGAGAGTAGCTACTGTCAGATCATCAGGCTGGAATGAGAGGTAGAGTTGTGTGTCATCAGCTTAGCAGTGATAGGAAAAACCATGTTTCTGAATGACAGATTCTAGTGATGGCATGTAGATGGAGAAGAGAAGTGGTCCCAGCACTGAGCCTTGAGGCACACCAGTAGCTAGATGTTACAATGTTATTAAACCAGTTTTTTCCAGCCATGGTCTGACTGATGACTGAGGATATGGCAGAGGGAACAAATATGTCTGTCTCATTTTTATAAGATGACAAGTGTTATTTCCTTTTATAGAGAGATGTTAGAAAGGGTATATGCCTGATGTGTTTATGTGTCTGTCTCTGTTAAACAGAGAATGTCTTATTACAGTAAATAATTAATTTTTTGTAAATTTGTATTTTTATGTATTATCTCAGGACAGTGCAATGAATTAAACCTTTATTGCCCCGAGGGGAATTTGTTTTGCACTTAAGGAAGCCGCATTGAACAATACTATATGGAGATAATCATCTTTATTGTGTTTGTTTGTTTGTCGGATTATACTGTTCATCGTTTACTCTACCTTCTCAAAGTCTATTTATTGTGTGTAGTTTTGTTAGTTCTTCTTTTATTTTTGTTGACTTTTTAATGTTGACTCAATGAGCTTTGCTATACTAATTCCTATGTACTTGTACTAGCTGTGCTGGTACAAATGGCAAATTAAAACTTTAACTTCAAGACTTGAACCATTGGAGTGCAGTTCCTGAGTTGCCCTTCATCATGAGGGTTGACAGAAGGATCTAGCAAGATGAGAACTGAGGATTTGGGAGCTGCTTTTGCCAGTCTCAGAGTTTTAATAACCGAGAGTAGGGCAGTCTCAGTTGAGTGTCCGCTGTTGAAACCAGACTGATTGTTTTCCAGGATGTTCTGTGTAAGAAAGGCTGAGATTTGGTTGAACATGACTCATTCAAGTGTCTAAGCAATATATGGAAAAGGGGAAACCGGTTTGTAGTTTTCTAGATTAAGAGTGGGTTTCTTAAGCAGTGGGGTTATCCAAACCTGCTGAAATGCTGTGGGAAAGGTACCAGTGTGAAGAAAGGTGTGTATGATGTGAGTAAGTGCAGGTAGAACTGAAGAAGAAATGCCTTGACCGAGATGAGTGGGGATAGGATCAACCGGTCAGGTATAGGGTGATCGGAAAGGACGAGTTTGGAGACTTCTGCCTCCGAGAGTGGAGAGATAGAGGGGAGAATGTATGTGTTTGTTTTAAGATGCGTGTGCCAGTTTGTGGTATGAAAAATTGGCCGCTGATGGTTGTTGTTTTATTTATGAAGAATGTGGCGAAGTCGTCAGCTGTTAGGGGTTGGGGTTGATGAAGGAGGGGGAGGACTAAGAAGGAAGGACAAGGTTTTTGAAAAGCTTACGAGAGTCAGCCGAATATTTTTTTTATATTATTTTAGTTTTTTACTACAACTCTTCCTTTTTATCATACAAATGTACCATTAAATGTCTACACATTTATAAAATTGATCCGAGATCAGGTGAAAACCAAGTGTCAACCAGACACTGTTGGGTTCACTGAGATCATTGCCGCGAATTGCGGTGAATCACTAAAATTTCAAAACTGTTACGACGTAACTGAAATCACTTGACGTAAGCAGTTTGATGCGCGCTCCGAATCACTGGTTTGAAGCAAATGATTCACAAAGGTTTCGAAGCATCACAAAGCAGTGTTTTGAATAGGCCTACACCCATCACTACGGTCTGGAGTACTGAGGGATGGATGGAACAAACCTTATTCCATTGTTTTTGTGTGTCTTTAATGTGAGCAGGATCCTAGGGGGAATATGATTCGACAGTGGCTGTCTGTGGACGGTGTTCTAGGTGTCGTTTCAAAAGAGCTGAAACTCTCTCAGAACCCACCGCTTGGCCCATGGAAAATTGTAGCCGGAATCCACGTGAGTTGTGTGAAAACTTGAGTGGAAATTCACCACCTGGTGAACGACAGCTAAAAAAATCCCACTGAATTACATTTAAGGAATGACCAGTGACCTTAGCAACAACATTAAGCCATATATAACCTCAGCAATCGCAACACAAACACTAAGAGCACCTTAGCAACTGCATAGCAACACTCTAAAAACCACTTGAAAAAGCATAGAATTGTCCTGTCAAACACCCACAACACCCTAGAATTGTTCAGCAAGTTTTGCGCAGACATTTATCATGCACACCCAGAAATTGCAAAAAGCTTTATTTTGATTTAGAGTTAAAGGGTTAGTTCATCCCAAAAGTGAAAATGATCCCATAATTTACTCCCCCCTCAAGCCATCCTTGGTGTATATGACTTTCTTCTCTCAGCCAATCAGCTCTTCCAAGCTTTATAATGGCAGTGAATGGTAATGGTGAATTAGAGTCTGAAGCCCAAAAGTGCATATCCTTGAATCAAAATAAATTCTCGAATTATGTTGTACTTTAAAATGAATTAAATTTGCATACACTCATGTTGGTTCTGTTCTGTTTACCCTAAGGGGGGTTATTGCTGCTCTCCTGCTCTTATTCATGTTAGTCTGCATGGATTCGCAGGGAGTTCTCGCCCAGAACGGAACCATACCGCCAATCCAAACTGTATGCTAATAGTCAATCGTATTTGACGATAGCGGTCCTGACAGAAATACTTTTGTGATGGATGGATGCGCTTTTTGGGGCTTCAAAATCAAATGTACCATTCACTCCCATCATAAAGCTTGGAGAACTATGATATTTTTTTAACATAACACTGATTGTGTTTGGCTGGAAAAAGACAGGCATATAGGCCTACACTTAGGATGGCTTGAGGGTGAGTAAATTATGGGATTATTTTCATTTTTGGTTCAACTAACCCTTTAAAGCCTGTTCACACCAACCATATAACTATAAAGTGATCACGATATCTTCGTTATAGTTGTGGTGTGAACTCTGCTATTCTTTAATATTGAGAACGATTTTTCTTTATCGTTATCTTTATCGCCTTTGTTGTGAACGCGCCTTTAGTTATATTGATTTAATTCCAGCTTTATTGCTCTTTTCTAAACACTGTTATTTTGGACACGCAGGATGTTATACAGGAGAGATCGTTCAGTGTGGACTACTATGGTGAGATTTCACATATGATAGCCTACTCATCGTTTATGATCTATGTTTTTTCCAGACATTAATCTTAAATGTATATATGTTTACAGTGCTTCCTAGGTTTGAGGTGAAGGTGAACGTCCCCTCAATCCTGCATTATGAAGACACTCTAACCGGGACGGTCACAGCAAAGTGAGGCTTTGTCCTGACAATAGTTGTATTATTATTCATTAGAAACATACAAACAATATATATATTTTTTTCCTCAGATATTTTTATGGGAAGCCCGTCAGTGGGCTGATGTTTGTGACATATATTCATGTATTCAATGGCCTCGATAAACGTTATGAACACAATGAAACGGTGAGTACAAACGTTTCAAATTCAAACGGTTGAAATATTAAAGTTTACGTTTGTTTAACTGTTAATCTGACTTGCTATTTCCGGTGTAGATTGACGGATCTGCTGATATCACATTTGATGCGTTATTGCACAAACTCTCCTCTGATTACACATATTCATATTATGGTGGATACGGGCCAAGTGAATATATCGACATTACGGTGAACGTCACAGAGGGCGTTACAGGTATGTCCCGTTCTGTTTACTTTAGATGTATCCAGCTATCAAATTACTTTAACCAATCTGCATGCAAATGAATAAACAAATGAAGATGTCCTTTCATATTTGATTTGAGCTGTTTTTCCTTTCTCTGACTGCAGGTTTAACATGCAACAGCAGTGTGAGGGTTTCTATTGTGGATAATAAATATAATCTAGAGTTTCTGCAACATCCACAAATCATTAAACCCTCCATGACCTTCACTGCTCAGGTAAAGACAGAAGAAAATTCATTAGCATTGCATTTCGGTCCATATTTTGAGTGAATTTTGGGGGAATTTGGTGAGTTGTGTGAACGTGTCCAGTTAAGACTGTGTCTAAAGAACTAGTTTGACCAACTAGTAGTTCACCAATGGGTTTATGTACGTGGTTAACTAACTTTAAAAAGTTAGGACCAGTCTTAAGGAAACAATTCAGATGACTAACTTTTAAAACTAGGCTAAGCAGTTTTTGTGACTGTCCACAGGTCATTTTTCACTCTAAAAATCCAAGAGAAAAATAAGAAATGATATTCTACATTAAAAAAAATTAAGCCTATTTTTTTGAAACATTAACATTTATTGTATTGTAAAATTATTTTCATGACAATTACCCTTAATTGTGTGACATCTCTGTTTCATTACTGTGTAGATATATGTTTTATTTATTGCAATGCTTTTACTTTCTTACACAAAGTTACTGTAATGATTTATTTATTAAAATTAGCATACATTAGGCAGTCCAAAAATACTACAATGATTTATAAATATATAAAATAGTTGATAATTATTTTCACATTAAAGACAATATTTAAATGATATATCATAATTCTTTTCATTAATGGCACTGGCAGTATTTAAATAAAATATAATTATTTTACATTAATGACAGTATTTAAATAAAATATAATTATTTTCACATTAATGGCAGTATTTAAATAATAAATCAAATAATATAATACCTGTTAATTTATATATAATATATGTTTAGTTGTCGTGAAAATAATGTCACAATATAAAAACCTTAATGGTTCTAATGAATATGCTTCATTTTTTCTTTAATTGTTTAATTGTGACCCTGGATCACAAAACAAGTATTAAGTCGCACGGGTATATTTGTGGCAATAGCCAATAATACATTGTATGGGTCAAAAATCGAATATGCCAAAAATCATTAGGATAAGGTAAAGATCATGTTCTATAAAGATATTTAGTAAATTTCCTACCGTATATAAAACATGTATTTTTGTGAGTGAATGCAGCACAATCGTGAACATAAATGAACAACTTTAAAGGACATTTTATAAATATTTCTATTTTTTTGCACCCTCAGATTCCAGATTTTCAATAGTTGTATCTCGACCAAATATTGTCATTTCTATCAATGGAAAGCTTATTTATTCAGCTTGCATATGATATATAAATTAGAATATTAAAAAAATGTGACCCATGTGACTGGTTTTGTGGTCCAGGGTCACAATTGTCATGACAATAATGTCATTATGCATAAAGAAATTGGTATAATTAACTTTATGCAATATTTATTAGATAGAATTAGATAGTTAGTTAGTGAAATATGACCCAGACATGACCAACGGGTTTTTATGAGATTCATTCTTTCAAACTTCTAAAATGTTTTTCTGTTTTAGGTGAAGTTAACCAGCTATGACCAGCGGGCCCTGAGTGCTGAAGAACAGAGCAGAAGTGTCCAGCTGGCGGTGACCCAGCACAAGTTCAGTCCCTGGACGTGGATGTGGAACGAGAAGGAATCCATGATGCCTCGCATGATGAACGGCACACCGACGTCAAGCTTCTCTCCCATGTACGATATTCCAGTCCAGGATATCCAGCTTCCAGTTGCTGCTGATGGGGTGATGTCCTTTCAGGTTCAGCTCTCTGACAGCGTTGCCACTCTTGATATAGAGGTGAACTCTTCATCCACATTTTACACGGCCTTGATATGCGTTATGCATAGTTGAAGTATGTAATTGGGATGCAGCCAAACATTATGCAGTGCTTCCTCCTGATGTTGCTTTCAGGCCCGGTTTGAAGACACAGTCCAGCGTCTTCAGCTCTACACGACTTATTCTTCACCCAGTAGATCCTACATACAGCTTCACAGAGACAGCGAGCCTCAGGTGTGTATCTGTGTGTATCTCCAGCTGTCTGTGTGTATCTCCAGCTGTTGTGTGTATCTCCAGCTGTCTGTGTGTATCTCCAGCTGTTGTGTTTGTTTTCACGGAGTTTGCACTGACAGCGTGACTTTTGCAGGTCGGACGGCCGCTGTTCTTGACTTTGGAGAGTAATTTTAACCTGACCAAATTCCACTACCTTGTAAGTATTTTCCATCAAGGGATAATCCATTTGATATGGAAGCCCATTTCCACCACATAAGAAAGAAAGTGCTTTGGTAAATCTTAATTTAGAAAGTCAAACTTTGACTTACTAAGACATAATTATGACATAGTCATCATTTTGACTTTTTGATGACAAAAAAAGGGAAATTATGACAAAAAAGGTCATAATTATTTGATCAAAAGTAAAAAAATATGACATACTAAATCATAATTGTAATAATTGTGACTTGTTATAATTGACAAAATTGCTTTGGTAAATTTTAATTATGACATAAAATGTCAAAATTATGACATACTAAATCATAATTTTGACATACCGACTTTTTGATGACAAAAAAAGGGAAATTATGACAAAAAAGTCATAATTCTTTGATAAAAAGTAAAAAAATATGACATACTAAATCATAATTGTAATAATTGTGACTTGTTATAATTGACAAAATTGCTTTGGTAAATTTTAATTATGACATAAAATGTCAAAATTTTGACAAACAAAATCATAAATTTGACTTTGTTTGTCAAAAAGGGGGAAATTATGACAAAAAAAAGATAATTAGATAAAAAGTAAAAATGATGACATACTAAATCATAATTTTGACATAGGCCTTCTTAGTCATAATTTTGACTTTTTGATGAGATAAAAAGTAAAAATGATGACATACTAAATCATAATTTTGACTTTTGTCATAATTGCCAAAATTGCTTTGGTAAATTTTAGTTATGACAAAATTTCAAAATTTTGACAAACAAAATCATAAATTTGACTTTGTTTGTCAAAAAGTGGGAAATTATGAGAAAAAGTTTTCAAAATGTTTAAACACTAAGTCATAGCCTAATTATGAGATAAAATGTTTAAATTATAAAATTATAATATAAAATGATAATCATAATTTCACAATTTTGATTTAGTATGTCATAATTTCGACTTTTATGTCAAATTATTTAATTATATTTAATGATTTTTTGTTGTAATTCATTAAAATATATTATTCTTTTCCACAAGGCATATCTGTAATGTGGGCGTTTGTGAGAATGAGCCTGTGTTCTGTAGGTGATGTCCCGCGGTCGGGTGGTGGATGCTGGAACGGTAAATTCCTCTTCCTTCAGTCTGAACACAGATCAGTCTTGGACTCCATTGGCTTGTGTGATGGTGTACTACACGCTTCCAGACGGAGAGATCGTCAACGATGCTCTACAAGTTACTTTCACACAAGTCCTGAGAAACACAGTAAGAGAACAACAGAAACATCACGGCATTACATATAGTTTGTAAAAAAACTTTAGGGTGGATATTCATAAATGTGATTCATTTTATTCTTCAATTAATTAAATAGTCATTGTTTTAGGCTACTGGGGGTTATCTTTCCTATAATTTAATGCTGGTTAATGTTAATATAAGAAAAGTTACAGTAAGAACATAAAGCATTTAAGCATTTCATACTCAATTCCTGATGGATTTTCTTGTTGAATATCCTGAAATATGTCGATTTTAAGCCAAAAATGTAACTGCTGAACTTGACAAAGGCAGTACTGATAAAGACTGTATTAGGAAAAAATTACATCAGTACAGTCAGAAAGATCAAAGTATTATTATATGAAGGACAAAATGCCATGATGGGGTTAAACAGAAAGAATTGTATTACAGAAAAAAAAAAAGCAATTCTGAAATTTCAGTCGAATTTATTTTACTCAAATTAAATTGTATTAATTTATTGAATTATATGTAACCCATTAAATGCAATTGTGCAGAATGTGGACATGCAAATATACTATTTTGCATATTATTGTGTTTTGTATTCATTTATGTATTAGTGCTTATATTGTTTATGTGTCACCACCAGGGGAAGTGCAATTGTAATTTCGTTGTTATATGCAATGACAATAAAGGCAATAATAATAATAATAATATTTAATATATTTATTACATTATATATTATTTTCTGATATTTTGATGAAACATTCAACAATGAAATAAATTTGTGAAAGTTCAGTCTGCTTTTGCATGCTTTTAATTACAGAAATAATATACATTCATATAATTAAGTGCAAACTGAATGTAATGTTTTTGTCTCTTCATTTAATGTTAGTTGCAATGAAATGAAAACAAATTATAGTTATATTAAATGTGGTTATTTGAACATTAAATCATTCTTGTTGATTATCCTTTTCCACTCTGAAATGTGTCACACGACAGAAGTAAAATGGGTCGCAAAGTCGTTATAATCATGAATATGACTTGATCTGAATGGCAGGTATCTCTGAGCTGGAGTCAGGATCGCGCCGGGCCAGCAGATTCTGTGTCTCTCTCCATTTCTGCCGAGCCTGGATCTCTGGTGGGAATTCTGGTGGTGGACAAAGCAACAATGGACTCCAACAAAGACAATGGCATTACAGAGGCGAAGGTAATATGGTCTACTAGAGATTATAGATGATTTACGCTCACAGAATAATCCGAGACATCAACACTGGGGCAATATGGAGAGACCCATTGTTTTCCGACTCTCTCACCTGATGCCTTGTCTCGGTCAGTGTATTGAGGTTTAAAGTGTGGGAAATCAACTTTGGGATTTCACACGATTGTTTGTTCCCACAAAAAGATCTCATGATAAGTAAAGCTGGTCATCCTATGTAACCAAATGCCAAACACCACGCCCGAATCTCACTTGTTGACAAAAGGAAGAAACTGAGAGTAATTGTATTTATCAGAACTAGGTGAACGGGTTTTATAGTGCAGACACTATTGTGTAGTTCAGTTTGTTGTTCTGGATGTGATTTATAACAATAGCTGGTTTGTGATCTGCAAACACTCACTCCAGAGCAGCTTGTTCTGATCTAAGATCAGCAAAATGAGCTTTCGTGTGTGTGTGTGTGTGTTTTGCAGGTGCTTGAAGAATTCATGTCATATAGCGGAGAGATGACCCATACAGATTACAGCAGCATGAAAATGGGAGATCCGTATTCCATATTCATGGTAGATCAGACACATGAATGTCATATGATGTTTGATTGTTATCTCAGGAACAGAAATGTATCACTTTTTCGCACATGGTTTATGGACACTGTTTCATTCTGCAGATGTGCGGTGTCACGGTTCTGACAGATGCCAGGCTGAATCAGGAAGAGAGTCAATTGTTCACTGCGTTTCGTAAGTCTTAAGGCTAAACCTCCCCAAGCAACCCCTCAGACCACCCTAGCAACCACATAGTAACGCCCTGGCAACCTAAAAAAAAAAGTCACATTGTCGAGATTTGCATTCACATTTTCTTAAGGCAAGACATATTGATCTCAATATGAACTCAAACATTTCTCAAGACCAAATTATGCTATCTACATTAATATACCAACTCATTTGTTGCTCAAATGTAAGGGTCGCAACATAATATAGTACCAGTTGCAGGTGATTAAGGAATTTAGCTGGTAGGCCACTAAACAAGGAGTTACAATAGCCCAGTCTAGAGGTTATGAAAGCTTGGATAACAGTTTCAACATCTTTATGGTTAAGTGAAGGACTTATGCGAACAATATTGCGAAGGTGCAGAAAACAAGATTTAACAAGCTGGCAGATATGGTTCAAAACATAATTTAGAATCAAACAGTTCTCCCAGATTGGAAGGACTTAATTGGGTTGGTTAGGAAAATAAATTAGTGTATGAAAATGATGTCCATGACGTTTAATGATCTGGCTAAGAGGATAAAAATTAGAAATATTAGTGGACCAAGAACCGATCCTTGAGGCACACCACTTATAAATATGTATTTTGGATGTTTTCTTTCCACTTGTCTGCTCAAAACTGACCAGTGCCTGAAAAAACAAAGGTTTGCCTGTAGTGTCTTCTGGTTCAATCGTTTTCTCACTAATGCTCATGGGTTCCACAGCAGGGGAGGGACTCTATCTGCATCAGATGACTGATGTAGGTTTTCAAGAGCCTATAGAGCGAAAAGAGTTTCCTGAAACCTGGATCTGGCTGGATGCTAATATGAGGTACGAGGAGAATTCGTCAATTCGTCTGTCATTGAGCTGATTTTAACTTGGACAATACCTAACTGTATTAAAAATACTTTCTGAGCTATGAACAAGCAACTTCTGATGTAATAACTTTAATTGTTTACACTATGCAATCACTTAAGAATGAAAAATCACAAATCTCTGAGACAGCATTGAGACAAAATGGAGAGCAAATGGAGACTTTTGAAGACTGCAAATATTTTCCATAAAAAAAAAGAGAGTGTAGTACCATCAGTCATCCTGAAGAGTTTCAGAAGACACTGTCTCAAACTATGCTCATATTTGCCAAGATACAAGGAAACGTCAGATATCACAATATGAATTTAATTGTTTCCCATTCAATTCTCAAAAGGTTTCTTCAAAAGGTTCATTCACATTAATTTCATGCAAGCGACTGACTAATTTATGTGTGTTTTTATTTCTCATGTTGCAGTAATTCTGCCTCGGCCTCCTTCCCGGTGACCGTGCCGGACAGCTTGACCTCTTGGGTGGCCTTTGCCATCGTGATGTCAGAGAATCTGGGTTTGGGCATCAGCGCTCCTGCAGAGGTGAGGCATCGTGTACAGTTTAGCTATCACTGAATATTAGTGTGTATAGCTGATTATTAAAAAGGAGTTTGTTTCCCAGCTCACCGTGTTTAAAGATTTCTTCCTGGCACTGAACCTCCCGGCGTTCCTGATCCGTGGGGAACTGTTACTGCTGGAAGTCAATTTATTTAACTATATGGATGAGGATTTGGAGGTGAGATTTGTGTTTGTAAAACAGTCAGTAACCCAGCTAACAGGGAATGTTCCCAGAACTTTGGCAATGTTCTCCCAAAGTTATGAAGAAACAATCTTCCAGTAACATTAATAGAATGTTTGTTCATAGTTATCTGGTCTTTAATAATGTTTTCAAAACGTTTTTTTATTTTATACATCGTTGGAACGTTTTTAACATTCTTCTAAAAAATAATAATAATGTTTTAGAATGTTAACTTTTTAGAATATTCAGAGAAATTCTAAAATTAGAACATTCGTATAACCAAGATAAACATTTTTAAAACATATAAAAAAACTGGACGTTTTGAATGTTCAGGGACCATTCAGAAACAACGTTTTCACAACTTAATGGGAACGTTAGTCAAATGTTCTAGGAACATATTTTTGTTAGCCGAGACTGTGCATGTTTAAAGTATTTGCTCAGTATTATTATTATTGTTGGTCAAGTTATTTGAACAAATCCCTGACTAACAGTATTAAAGTCTGCTAAATGAAAGTAAAATAGCTTGCGAATGCTGTTTCATGTTGACTTTAAAACAGGTTACTGTAGGTAAATGAATTATAGTCTGCTGAAAACGGCTCTCTTCATGTCTTTGCTCTTCACAGGTGATGGTTGTTGTTGCAGAGAGTTTGGCGTTTGAATTTGTGTCACCAGACAATAGAGATTTTTCTATGAACAATGTGAGGAAAGTCTTCGTGTTGAGTCAGAACATTACGACGCTCCTGTTCCCCATCAGAGTCACAGCGCTGGGAGAGATTCCCATCTCTGTCAAAGCCACGTCCATCTACTCTTCAGACTGGGTCTACAAGACTGTTCTTGCCAAGGTGATTCATGCCAGCATGATATAAAAACATTTATTTAGACATTATTTCATGACAGTTAAGCCCATTTTTGCCTCATAGGTTCATGACTACAGTGCATCTGGACATTCTTGAAACACTTTTGATGATTTTATATTTCTTAGAGCAAAGCAATATTTGTAATGCATTTAAATTGGACATTAAAACAATTTAGTTGTGCATTTGACATTATTTTCTTGACAATTAAGCACATTTTAGCTGTTTTTCTCATTATTTTTGATGATTCAATATTTATTACATCAAAGCAAAATCTGTAACGCATTCATATTAAATTAAAGACAGTATAACAATTCATTTTTGCATTATTAAATCTTTAAATGATAATAAAAATGTAAAAAAAAATTTTTTTTTGATGATGATGATTCTATATTTACCGTATAACAAATAGTGTGCATCAGCTGGGAAAGTAGAAAATCCTAAACTCTTTTTGTGTTGAATGATTTCTCTCTAGCCAGAGGGACTGGAGAAGTCGTCAACTCAAACATTGTTTCTGGAGTTTCCCGTGAACCAGAACACGGTGTCTAGGACGATGGCGTTTAGTTTTCCTGCAGATGTGGTTTCTGACAGTCAGAGGGCCACTGTATCTGCTGTGGGTATGTGTCTTCACCCTGTGTTTCTATTGTAAGAGGTTTCCTGGCGGTTTTCAGGGCAAACATATTATCTAACCCTCTTCTCTATGTGTCTATGTTGAAGGTGACATTCTGGGCCCATCCATTGGAAATCTGGACTCTCTCATTGAGATGCCTTACGGCTGTGGTGAGCAGAACATGATCCATTTTGCTCCAAATATTTATGTTCTGGAGTATCTGAGAAATACCAAGCAAGCTGAGGAACAGACCAGGAGCAAGGCTATGAGCTACATGATGGAAGGTGAGTGTTGTGAAGTCTAATAGTCCTGAGAAACACACAGCAGAAGTCCTTGAGTTAACACGTCTGTTCTGTTTGATTGCAGCGTATGAACGTGAGCTTTCCTACCAAAGGCTTGATGGCTCCTTCAGTGCTTTTGGAGACAGTGATTATTCAGGCAGCACATGGTATACATAAATAAATACAGCACAGCTTAAACTCTACCACAAAAACGTAGGGCCCTATCATACACAAGGCGCAACGCAAGTGTTTTTGCTAGTTTCAGCCCGACGCAGTTATCATTTTCACATTCTGCGCCACGTTGTTTAAATAGCAAATGCATTTGCACCCATTTGTGCGCCCATGGGCGTGCTGGTCTGTAAACGAGGTGTGTTCAAGCGCATTGTTGGTCCATTGCTATTTTAAGGCAACAGAAATAGTCTGAGCCATTGACCAACTGACACCTGGTCTAAAGTCAATGGCGCAGTATTTTCTTTGTTATTTAAAGAGTCCATTAGTAATGTGCGCCTACAGACGGGTCCACAACACACGTACACTCTGCTTATTACACACACATGGACGCACAGCAGCACACACACTAGCCAAATATTAAAAATAAAAGGATTACAATGTAAAATATAATCTTGTCCCATAGATGGTCTGCTCGCGCGCATTAACTGGCTTTTAAAGGGAATGGGAGATGAGACTTTGATTAGTTTATTGCACGTTACGCCCAAAACCCATTACTCATTAAGAGGATAGGGGCGACATTTTTAGACCATGCACCGGGTGCGCCGACCATTTTCCCCATTGTTAAACTAGCAAAAGTGGATTCGGACATGTCCTAAGTGCACTTGTGCCATGCGCTTTAGACCGTGTGCTTAGATCATTAAAATAGGGCCCATAGTCTTTCCAGTTCAGTACTGACTTCAGAACCGATGGTGAAAATGAAATCAAACATAAATCAAGTGTATGAGTGATTGGTGGTGTGCTTTGTGATTTTCAGGCTGTCAGCGTTCGTGCTCAGGTGTTTCCTCCAGGCTCAGGCCTTCATCTCCATTGACCCGGTGGTGATGCAGAGGACAGCATATTGGCTGTCTGTCCATCAGGACCCTGACGGGTCGTTCAGAGAGTCGGGTCAGGTCATCCACACAGAGCTCCAGGGCGGTCTGGACGGACCTGTGTCTCTCACAGCGTACGTCCTCATAGCACTGCTGGAGGACACTGAATACAAGGTGAGTTCAGACAGATGGATGGATGGATGGATGGATGGATGGACGGACATATTGATTGATTGATTGATTGATTGATTGATTGATTGATTGATTGATTGATTGATTGATTGATTGATTGATGCCTGTTTTGTATCTCCTGGTAGAGTACATATGAAGGCAGTGTGTCTTCTGCCTTGAGTTTCCTGAAGTCTCGACTGGCTCAGGGAATCTCCAGTAACTACAGCCTGTCTTTAGTCACCTATGCTCTGTCCCTGGCCAACAGCACCAGCGCTCCGTCTGCCCTCACACACCTGTTGAACAGGGCACTAGTTGTCGGTAAATATACCCTGCATATACTCTCGGAACGGTGAAACTATTGTCTGAGGTAATCGACAGAATGCCATAGAAGTGAAACATACATGAAGCTGAAAATAACCCATACGTTTCCTTTAATTCCACACAGTGTGGCGACCAGCTGTACTGTTATGGACGAGCGCCGTACCTGGCACAGTAAAATGTGTTAAACGCTAATGTGTTTATAATAGTTGGATGGTGACGCTGCATTCTGGGTCTTTAGATGGAGTGCCAACTTGGAGATCTCCAGGCGACATCTTGTACAATTCCAGGCAGCCGCGTTCAGCCGACATTGAGATATCTGCGTATGTACTGCTCTCCATGTACAGACTGAAACTAATGGATGAAGGATTCAGTCTGATGAAGTGGCTCAGTCAGCAAAGAAACCATCTCGGGGGATACGGATCCACTCAGGTGTGTCAAACAGACGTTCAACGCATGAAAGACAATAGAAACTGTTTATATGGGACAGAATCGTAGACCGCACTTTTAGGCATTCAGGCTCCTGATTTGAAAGACTGGGTTACAATGGAAGTCACATGGCCAATGTTTTTGAAGATTTAAAAGCAGAAATGTGTTGCTTATAATTTTATAAAACCACTTACCGGTACACTCTAAAAAATGTGTTTCAACCCAATTTTGGGTCAAATATGGATAAACCCAGCCGTTGGGTTACATTTTTAAATTACATTTTAAATCAATGTTTGGTTTTGTCCATATTTGACCCAAAATTGGGTTGAAAAAATCCAGCATTTTTTAGAGTGTACATTATTTTTCTCTGAAAACTTTTTTTCCCATACTAAAATCATATTAACACTTATTCTACATCTATTGCTGTACTATTGAAACAGTGAGTATTTGAATGTTTGTGGATTCACTTATTCACCATTGTGTGCCTCAGGTTTTAATTTTTTTCAAAGAAAAGGAGGGACAAGTTGAAATCACCCCATGAACTTGGAAATATTCCTTTAAGAAAGTAAACAGGCTTTAACATCTATTGAGGTATTAATTAGTGTCCCAGTGTTTATGATTACACACATCTTTGATCTAACAAACCCATTGATTCAGGGAAATTAATGTGTTGGCAGGCGAATGTTTCAATTGGAAATCAATATGTGTGAGAGGCCATCGAGGTGAGATAAGAAAATGTACTTTTAATTTGAAAAAGAGCCTCATGATATTAACCCGGATGTCTGGCTGCGAGCGGCCTGCGTTCTGTCAGGAACACTAACCTCAACGAGGACTAGCAGTTTCCGGGCCGTGAGCTTTGATAAAGCGCTGCAATCATGCTGAAGCGCCTTGCTTTGGCACAACTACTGATCTAACAGGAGAACATCTGACTGCGCTTGCCAGAGAGTCCTGGTGGTGTTTGTTTGAGCATGTACAGATTAAAGGATGTTGTGCTCTGCTCTGCACATGTGCGGTGTTATTTATCAGGTGGCAGGAGATTGAAAGCTAGGTTTCTGTGACACAGATGCACCTGAGGCCATGTTTACCCCTGGTATTAAGATGCGTTTTTCTGGATTGGATCACAAGTGGACGACACTAAATACAGGTGTAAACGGGGTCTAAAGCAGTTTGAGATTGTCCACTTTCAAGCACTTCCAGAGGTAGTTGAAAACACTTTTGACCGGATTGTTTTCGCAATGTGAACGAAAGCTCATGAGGTCGAATGTGTTCAAGCAGCCACAAAAGACCGTCTACTCTCTTACTGACCTAATGTCTAAACATTATGAAAAGCGCTTTTGACAGAAGGGATTTAAACTTTGTCGGCTGAAGACCCACGTTTGGTTGGTAGATGAAAAACGTACCAAACACAATGTTCTCTCTCCATTCCTCATGTCTAACACACACTCACAGTGTTCGGCTGGACTTGCGGCTGTCAGAGCAGAAACTAAAGCTGATGCTTTCTGTGTGTTTCTGTCGTCTCCGGTCGTGTTCATGTGTAAATTGCGTGAGCTTATTTTATCCATTAGATCGAAAGAACTGAAAAGTCCATACATTAACCCACCAATAGACCCTTCTCTTGAAGAAATCAGGACAGAAGTGGATTAAAGTGGACAAAAGAGAAAATAAAAAACTTGGTGTAAACAGGAATGTGTCTCCCTCGTCTACTTGTGATCCGATCGACCAAAACGCATCTTAATACCAGGAGTAAACAGGGCCAGAGAGATGATCACATCTGCCATTTACACATGAAATCAAAACGGGAATCTAGTTACTGTTTTTATACATGCTTATCCCATTTTCCCTTGTTGAATGCTGTTTTTATTGTTTTGATCAGTTCTGAAGCTTCATTATAATATCTGTGCTCTGTGTTTTTCTTTATTGTCAGGATACGGTGATGGCGTTGCACGCACTGTCAGTCTACGCCACCATCAACAACGGCGAGTTCGTGGATCTCTCCATCACAGTGAACGGAGCTGCCATGTTCAACATAGACAGATCCAATTACCTCCTGCTACAGAGCCAAGACCTTCCCGTATGTATAATACACAGATCTAGATCTGAGCTGACACCAACCATTCAAAATACTTTTTAAAAAAGAAATAAATACTTTTTTTTCAGCAAGGATGCATTAAATTGGTCAAAAGGGACGGTAAAAACATTTAATGATACAAAAGATTTCTATATCAAATAAATGCGGTTCTTTTGAACTTTCTATTCATCAGAGAATCCTGACAAAATGTATCATGGTTTGATAAGATTGTTAATTATCAGAAAAGTTTCTTGAGCATTAAATAATTTTAGAATGATTTCTGGAGGATCATGTGACACTGAAGACTGGAGTAATGATGATGAAAATTCAGCTTTGATCACAGAAATAAATTACGTTTTAAAATATATTCAAATAGAACACAATTGTTTTAAATTGTAATAATATTTCACAATATGACTGTCTTTGCTGTATTTCTGATCAAATACATGGTGAGCAAAAAATACCCCAACAGTGGTGTATAGCTCACAAGTATTTCAAAGTTATCATTGCAAATATCTAGCTAACTGTTTGCGCCCTTAGTAATTTGTCAGTGAAGGATGCTAATGTTCGGTTTGCCTCTACAGATTGATGCAAGTGAGGGGATTGGCGTTGAAGTGGTGGCAGAGGGTAAAGGCATTGCTCTGTTACAGGTACGTCTAAACTCATAGTTGTGATCAAAACAGACGTCATGCACAGCAGAGGCAGTATGTGTGAAACAGGCCGCAATTGCTGTATATACGGCAGGCCTTTTAATATGGAGACTTCTGTTAGTACACTAAAGCCCCGGGTTGAGAATTTGGTCTGGTACAAAAACAAATAGCTACAAAAAAGCACAAAAGTAAAACAAGTTGCTTGTTGAACAACAAGTGGAGCGTCCTGACAATTTAGCAGGATCAAGCTGTCACCTGCCAAACAGCAGGTTATGAAGGTTCAGCAGCTGTGGATAATAACTGAAATCCCCATAAAGATAAAAGAGACGTAATGGCTTTCTCAGTCCAGTGTGTAATTACACCTTTGATTGCTGGCCATGGAGCACGTAAACGGGTCCAGGCGCTGAGACACCAACAACATCTTGAGCTGCTTTGAGAAGCAGGAAACTGTAAAACACTGTCCGAACTCTGTTCTTCAGAAGATTCACGAAAGCAGAATCGACCTGATGTTAGTTCATTTGTGCTTCAGACGTGAATGATCCCTTAAATCATCTGACTTGTTGAGGAGAGATGTGCTGTTACTTTACGAAGCCATAAAATACTTGTATCATTAATTTTCTCTTACCGTTTCAGCTTACCGTGTTCTACAACGTGATGAACCTGAGAAGGTCTCTCAGACGGCGTGATATACACACAGATGAGGCCTTTTATTTGGATATAGACGTAATGGACGATGAGGACTTTCGTGTACAGCTTCACATATGTTTCAGGTGAGCGGTTGGACTGGACACACACGCACGGCTCGCTTTTTGCCAAAATAATTTCATCAGCACCAAAAAAATGTGATTTAAAAAGTCAACAAAACAATAGGGCTGCTCGATTATAGAAAAATCATAATCACAATTATTTTGGTCAATATTGAGGTCATGATTATTTAACAAGATTACTCATTGACTTTGGAAACATCACACATTTATTGAAAAAAAAATTCTTTTTAAAAGTGCGTTTCTTTGAACTTTAACTCTAAAAAATATATATATAAAAAATATATATATAAAATATGTAACAAAAAATTATTTCATATATATATATATATATACATACATACAGTAAACTGTATATATACACACGTGTTAGTGTACATTTAAATAATATAAAAAATTAATTAGATAAACAATTGATTGAAAATAATCTCGATTGTTTTCAGAATTCCAAAATCGTAAATCATGAAAATAAAATTCAATTGTTTTACAAGTGTTTGCATTTGAGCTTCAATTAAAAAGTGTAGTTGCATTACATACCAAAATATCAAAACATATGGCATTTATTTAAATAAAAAGTTTATTTATTTAAAAAGTTTATGCACATTAATAAACATTTAAATAAATGTACCATTTTTTGTACCATTTTAAATAAATGTACCATTGAAGAAAAGAAAAAAATGCAGCTCAATTTAAATACAAATAAGTTGCACGTTTACCAATAAGATAATAAAAGTATAATATAAATAAAAAGTAGTCTTGTTATAGATGTAAAAAGAAACATCAGTGTCGACATCAAAGCAGCATCCTTAAATATTAAGATGAATATTCTAAATCATCAATTTACATGTATGCATTTAGCAGATGCTCTTATCCAAAGCAAAAAGAACAAAAGCAATTCATCAAAAAGAGCCATCAATAATCATAATATACAATGCCAGGTTTATTAGACCACTAGCAATAGTGCATTATATATTCTATATCTTATGCAAATCTTAAAATTTAAAAGTATTTATGTCCAAATACTTTTTCGGGGCTGCTATAGATATTTATGAAATCAATCAATCAAATTTGAGTAGAAATCTGTCTAAAAGCATTTTTTATTTTATTTCTGTAAGTCTGAGGGAAGGCCTGGGCCTGAGTCAGACGGGTATGGCCATACTGGACGTGGGTTTACTGACAGGCTTCAGTTTGGCCCAAGATGGTGTCCAGATAGATGATATAGTCAGAAGAGTAGAGACGCCTGCAGGACGAGTTATACTTTACTTAGACACGGTGAGTTCCTCTTAGCAACTTAATAACTTAAGGCTGGCCCACATTAAAAGATTTTTAAAATTGCATCAGATTTTCTAAATGTGAGAGATCACAAACATGTGCAAAAAAGTTAAAAAAGATTAACAGTTCCTATAGTGCCACGATGTGACCAATACACCACACCACACACTAATAGATTACATTCACAAACAACCAGAGTCTCGCCTGTGAATGCGGGAAATCTCTCGTGGTCAAACGTGACTTTAGAGTAAACAAACATGGCGGACGACGGGCAAGAAGAAATGGCCATAGGGTTTGGACTGCTTTTTATTGAAAATTTACTAAAGAAATAAATAAAGTTTGGATGAAGTCATGGAGACGGTCTTCCGTCAACTCGCTTTCTGATTGATATCTAGAATCTACTGAGGTTGTGCGCATTTTTCCTGGGGTTCTCCCATCACAACAGGATTTCTGAATTACCATTTTAATTTTATATTTAACATGTTGGATATTTACGATGTGAGATCGTGCGGCTCTTCCGAGCAGATTCAGTCACTCACACACCTCAGGAAAATCTGATCAAATAATATGTTGAACAATCAGGAATATCGGGACTTTATCTAGGATTGGGCCCAAAAATCTTGTAGTGTGGGCCAACCTTTACTTATATTCATACAATATTTCATTATAAGGGTGCTAAGTCTGTAGTCTGCACTGCAAAAATAACTTATAATCTTTTTTTCCCTATAAAATGAATTAAGTTTATTTTTCTGACCCCATTTGCAGATTTATTGTTCTTGTTTTAAGCAAAAACTCAATTTTGATAATTTTTTCAGAAAACAAGACTTAATATCTCCTGTCATTTGGCTTCTTAAGTAAATGTATCTTGATTTAAGAATGTTTAGATATCTGTACTGATAAACAAGACGCATACTAAGCAAGAAAAACAAGTTTTGCAGTGTGTTTTTGTTCCTATGATGGTTTATTTGGTTATGTTTTTGTGTGCATTATGCATCGGATGGTTTGTGGCTGTATCTCCAATTGTATCATCTTTCCTCTCATCACAGGTGACCATATTCGAGAAGTGCATTGAAATATCCACCATAATGGACTTTAAGGTGGCCAATGTCCAAGATGCTGTGATGATGATCTACGACTACTATGAGCCGCGTAAGACTCTTTAAATAATTGCTCCAAACAATCTATCATTCATGGTCCTTCATATGTGCTGTTGGGTTTCCAGTATGTTTTCCTTGTTTCATTCTCTTATCCTCTGCAGAACGGAGGACCGTACGCTCGTACACATCTGAGATTAGACAGCACATGTCTGTGTGTTCGCTGTGTGGGTCGGATTGCTCCCAGTGTGGGGCTCAAGACATCAGTGTGACGGATGGGACGCCCTCCATCAGCCAACATCCACGTCTGGCTCTAAGCTTGACCACAGCTCTCCTCCTCCTCCTGTCAATCTACAACTAATCAGTGTATCCCTTACATCGCAACCATTATAATCAATAACACTCTAAGTTTATGTGTACAGTGTTTCAAAAAGTGCTGTAAATGTGATTTTTAATGAAAATTGACCGATTTAATTTAGTGCAACAATGAATGATTTTACAAACAGCTTAGACAGAATTTTGTTTCTTTAAATGACATTTCATTACCGACAACTTAATGAAAAATAAGTGATTAATTAATTATGAGTGAATAAGGTATGCTTTTGTTTTTAGATTTTTAATTTTGTTTGTTGTTGTTTTCATTTTGAGCATAATTGAAATGGTAATTCAGGGTCAAGTGCTAAACTGATAAATTAACTTTTTAAATGTGAACACTGATTTTTAAATTCCTTGTCACCATTATAATAATCCTCTGTGTTAAATATGCATCATGTTGTAAATTACCACAATTACAAATTTCCCAGTATTAAATGTGTTCATGTCTTTGTTTGATCTTGTTAGTTGAAACTTCTTTAACTCGTAAATTGGAAATCTTTTAAAAAGTTTTGACTTCTACCAGACTAACACCGGCATCACCTTAAAAACTAAATATCAGAGGCTAAATGGCTATTTTATTCGCATGTTTTAGATCATTTGACCCGGTGTACTTTATTTTTTATGTTTTTTCTTAACAATTCTTTATTATCCTTTTTTTTTCGGCACTATAAGTGATGCCATAGAAATGATTAATTTAGATGTTCTGTGTACATTATGGTTGTTGTATCATAATTGCAGCAATTTCACAAACATGAACATTTCTTATTTTGCAAATGTTAAAGTTTGAATCCGATATACGATACACACTGATGGCTGATTTCTCTTGAGTTTTCAGTTATGGGGTTAGCATGCTAAGCTAGCCTTTTTATTGTGCGGTCTAACCAATCAACACAACATTGTACACATACTATAAGACACTATAAAATCAATTTACACGATGTGACGTCATATCTTTTCTGAAATACTCAGCTTATTTGGTAATGTGTTGGTTTCCCAGTCTGACCATCTGACGAGACTTCTGAATCCACCCAGTCAGACCAGTTAACCAAGTTGGGAGACTAGCTAACCACCTTAGAATTGTGTAAGCTGTTTTTTTCACCAGCATTGCCACAATATTAATGCAAATGAATTACAATTTGCCTAACTGATTCTGGGCTTGTAAAACAGCTCTAGTGAAATAAATAGCAGACCCAATGAGCTGATGATTTAACCAGCAGGAAACATTAACTGCAAACGTTGACTCTACGTCCTGCTTGTTTTCGTTTAGTGATGAACGTCTTTGGCCCAAGAGTTGAAAACGAGACAAATGTGCTCAGAGCCAATCAAACACAACACTGCAATCCACGATGGCAAAACCACAGACTTAGTTGATCTCATGACGAGAGCAGAAGCTGTTGTAGTCACCCTGTGTGAGTGTTTACGACAAAGTATCGTAATGAGCCCAAGATGTGTTTGGATTCATTAGAGATGCATGAGTCTGTTTTACTGAGCACGAGGGGTTTAATCTCTTCGTTTCTCCATGTTTGAGCCGTACGGGACGTTTTTCCTGCCACCTCATTAGTGTGGCCCACATGGAGAGCTTTATCTAACAGGAAACGCATCATAACACGGATCCATCCTGACCCGCAGGCCTGCGTTTCCTTTTGAAGTCCAAATCCTCCACCTTCACGTTGACCGTGTGATTTACGCATCTTTGTAAACAACGGATTACTGATTCAGTGTGAACACGTGGATGCTGTGGTGTAAGAGGAACTTATTTCTGTGTCATGATTTTCTTTATTTAAGGCCCGTCTATCCAGCTAGAGATTTATTTAAAATGTGTTTTCTATTCGAATATATTGTAAAATGTAATTTATTCCTGTGATCAGAGCATCATTCTTCAGTGTCAAATGATCCAGAAATCCTTCTAATATGCTGATTTAATGTTCAAGAAACATTTCTTATTATCAGTGTTGAAAACAGTTGTGCTGCTTCATATTTTTGTTTAATCTGCAATACACCAACATTCAAATAAATTTGATTAAACTGAAAAATCTAACAAAATATCTATCTATCTATCTATCTATCTATCTATCTATCTATCTATCTATCTATCTATCTATCTATCTATCTATCTATCATCTCTCTCTCTCTCTCTCTCTCTCTCTCTCTCTCTCTCTCTCTCTCTCTCTCTCTCTCTCTCTCTCTCTCTCTCTCTCTCTCTCTCTCTCTCATTTTTTCTTATGCCTAGTGATTAATTCAGGAAGTATTGTAAGGATTTCCCATAATCGAATCCAGGCATTGCTAGTTCCAATTCCCACTGTGTTTTCCAAAGGTATAACCGTCAAATGATTTCACATTACATCAAGTTTTACTTTAGCTCATTGTAACTCAGTCTAAACGGAAGTGTATTAATCCACAGAGGCAGCGCGTGGGGGTGATGAAAGAGCTGAGCGTTCAACACTTCCTCCTCAGCGGCTCAGAGGAAATGATTCAACGGCCTGTATATCCAATTAATTCATGCCAGAGTAGTCTATCTATGGCTCTCTGATTTATGCTAACAGATTCAGCATGTCCATAGACGCAAGGTGGGTGGATTTAGGTTCCCACTAGGTGGCAGACATGGCTAAGCAATGCTAGACATTGTTACCTTGGAGCGTCCGGACTTGAAGAAGCCCCAAAAGGTAAATAAGCTTAAAATGATAGTTCGCCCAAAAAATACAATGTGTGACTTACTCACCCTCATGTTGTTCCAAAACTGTATGAGTTTCTTTCTTCTGTTGAACACACAATAGATAAAGAAGGTGACCAGACGTCCCAGTTTTCTGGGGACTGTCCCGGTTTTTTGGTGTTCTGCCCCCTGAAATGTCCCCGTTTTACCGCTCGTTCAAAACAAGCCGCAAATACATTGCAAAAAAAGCCCGACCAACATACAGAAACCTGCTGGTTATATGGGAGCAATAGTGTTGTGTGCTTATTTTCACCAAAAGATGGCGTTGCAGTTTATATAGCCTACTGTCTAGTTGCGAGCTACGCTGATTCCACTTGGTCGCGCGCGCCGCTACTTCATGAAGAACAGGTCGCGAACAGAACGCCATTATCGCCAAATATCAAAAGAAACATCGTTATCGCTTTCGAGGTAGTAACATACTAACTATTCATGTTAAAGTAAAGATATATTGTTTGTATGCGCTTTATAACAGGGTGAAGGATTGTTTTGCACAATTTTAAACGTCCCACAAGTTCCAGTCACAACCATGAGGTCACAACCAGTAGCCTAGCGTTAATTCCCCCCAAAACTAAACTACACTTGCAACAAATACATTTGCAGAATACACATACTTTATGCTTAAAATAAGCCTAAAATGCAAAATAACAAGCCCAATTAAGTCAATCAAGTCAAGCACAAACGTCAAAAAAGTTGAATTCTCCAGGCCTAACTTTATATAGCCTAGGATATAAACAGCTTGTGAGAATGAAAATATGAAATACAATTTTAAAATATTTGTTAAATAGGCTAGTGTTATTTATCGTATCATTTTGGGGGGATCTATCCCTGAGGCCTGTTCACACCAAAATCGATAATTATTATACACTAGCGTCAACTTTCTTCTAAGTGCTGTATCAACAGGTAAACATATGTATGATTGTTGAATTAAGCCATAATTGTTTCCACTTGAATTCGGTTTAATAATAATAATATAAAAAAATGGCGTCACTAGCACCTCTTTTTTAAACAATCTATATAGTAGCTACTACCATAGATATACATAATAACGGCTAGAAGTCTTACGGCGGAGTCTCTAACGTCATCACCCGGCGGCCATCTTGTCACAGGCAAGCTTTCTGGCGGGCCCTGTGGTTCCTGATGTAAGGTGAGTGATCTGCACGAACACAAATACTCTTATCTCGCTGAAATCTTGACGGATTTACAAACGGTTAGGTTTCTTACAAACGTTATTAACGTGGCTATAACGTGGCATCTCTGACGTTTATAACAAACCAACCCGTTTGAAAATCTGTAGAAAATTGAGCAAGTTATGGTTATTTAAAAAGTACATGCACCATTAAAACAATGTTACGAGTGAGTGAGCTGACTGTGACAAAATGGCCGCCATGTGCGGACGTCGACCTCCATTGGCCAGCAGCGTGGACGAGACATCTAGCCTTTATTATGTATATCTATGGCTACTACACCAACAGACGATAATGTTGCCGTTGTCTGTCGCTTTTGCTCGAGCTCTTTAAATTAGCAATAATGATCGGCTGTCAAACGTTCATCGGCAGGGAAAAAACTATCTAAAAGTGATTCCAATGATATTGTTCCAATATGTCGTTATCGGTGTGGACTTTAGTGATTGTGCCCCTATACAATCACACACACACACACACACACACACACACAATTTGGACCAAATCTGATGCAACCCAGACAGCAACAGTGTCGGCTCACGGGATCCCCATGTACCAGACGTGGGCCAGATCTCGGCTGACACTGTTCTGCTGTCTGTGAATGCAAATAGAAGCAGACTGAACAGCTCATCTCCAAAACTGGACCAATCAGCTGTGTGCAAAATGACAAATGCAATAAAGCCACTCCCACTTAGTTATTCACTTGCATTGAAATAGTCAGATATTTTCTTTTCAGCTGCCTTCTCAAACTTTTGCTGCAGCAGCAGTGTTTATTCCTGCTTTGTAAATGCGTTTAAATTCATGATATTTTTTATAACGATCTCATCTTTAGTAGAGAAGTGAACTGACGCTCTGTATCAAACCCAGAGTTGACGTGGAACGTTTATATTGAGCAATGTGAGCCGGCTAAACCTGATCTAAACCAGGTTAGAGTTGTATTTTTTTGTTAACTCTTAATCTACCCCCTTCATTCTATAAACTGAATTTATACTTTGAGCTGAGATTCATTATTTAAAGGGGGGGTAAAATGCCATTTTCAGAAGATGCCAAATAAATCTCTGATGTCCCCAGAGTGTGTGTTAAGTTTTAGCTCAAAATATCCCACAGAAATTTTTATATAGCATGTTAAAGTTGTCACTTTTTGAGGGTTTGCAAAAACGCACCGTTTTGTGTCTGGCCCTTTAAATGCAAATGAGCTGCTTCAGAGGGCGGGGTTTCAAGAGCTCGCGTGTGTTACGATTACCTCACGCACACACTAAAATGACAGAAACTGTTCTGCCTTTAATGTTAAAACGGAGTCAGACAAAGATGGAGAGACTCAGGAAGAAGTGACAACATGTAGAAGCAACAGGACGTCTCTGAATGGTTAGTTGATGAGTTTATGTTGCTGATGTGGAGTTAACTATCTTCAATTAGCATATTCTGTCATGGTCATCTATAAATCGCTCGTATAGGAACTGTTGTGAGATGCACACAGAGTGACTTTCTATTGCATGTGAAAAGACGGATGCTAAAGTTTGAGCTGACTCACAAATGTGCTCGACTACAACAACTCTTCCTCTTCTCAACATGGACTGCGTGTTCCCGGGGGCGGGGCTTATGTACATTTTAGGCTTGCTGATGTCAATAACCCCGGAGGAATGTAGTGTAGTCTCTACCAGTTGTAGTCCTTTTCTTTAAAAGAAAATATCTTCCCTTGCTTTGAACTTTGAGCGTTGTAACTTTGCAGATGTTGTTTTATGATCAAACAGCAACATTACACACAAACTAAAGTTAGAAAAGTGAAATCATACTTTACCACCCCTTTAAATAGTTCATCCAGTCATCATTTACTCATCGTCATGTTATCCTCACGATTAAATTCAAATTATTCAAATATCAGTTCATTTCCACCCGTTAACTGACACTTTACACAATAATGTCTAAGAAAAAAAAGGACACAAGATTCTGCTTGATTTCTTTTATTTATAGTTTTTCAGTTGAAGTACTCGACCATTTTGAGTATTCAAAGTTTATTTGTTTAAAGCAGACATTGCAAGCAAATAATTTTTAAATGAAGATGCATGCAATATAATCACTGTGTACTGTATTTTAATATGACAGATCACACTGGTGTACAGTCTGCTCTACTCTGCGGTTCAGATTCTAGTTTAAAGGTGGTGGGGAGATGAAGCGGCTCCAGAAGATGATGCTCTTGGTGGGGTTGTGCCGGATGAAGAAAAGGAAGGGGTGGTCTGCCACAAAACTCTCTTCCCTTTCGCTTTTCATACAGAGAAAAACACCCTTGGCATCTCCACCACTGCCTCCATCTACAGCTTCACCTTCACCTTTCTCGTTCACCTCCACAGAAGACTTATGCACCACTTTGGACAGCTTCACCTTTTCAAGTGCCATGCCAGATAAGTCACACTTTTCATCAAACACATCAGATATGCCCATAGTCTTCAGGACATTCTCCATGTCATATCTCTCCAGCAGATTAAAGATGGGTATTTTAACATCCACCTCTGTAGGAATCATATTGTCCGGCTCAGTCCACTCCAGAAGCTTCTCATAAGTGATCAAGTCTACCAACTTAGAGGAAGGGGAGAAAAATAAGAGACAGACAGAGAGAGACTTTTAATTGTTTCCCATTTCATGTAACACCAAACCTACACAACAGTCCAAATGTTCATGTAGACTTTATCTTAATCATGCAGTTACAATGAAGTAAAAGCGGTAAGGGAGGTTCAGTTGCTGTTCATGTGATTGCCTGTTTTACCTGCTGTAGCTCACTGCTCTGGTTTGGGAGTATAATGAGCATGCTCAGATCTTTATTCGCATAAGGGATCTCCAGAATCCGAGCTTCAGTGGGATGTAATCGTTGTCTGTGTGGGATGTTACCCAGAGGAAATGTATCCTTCCGACTCATCATTGGCCATTTTACGTCCTGACATTTAAAACACAGACAGATTGGACATTAGTGATGCTGATGTGTTATCTGTGCTGAAGTCTCACTTCCTTGACAAAAAATAAGTGTACTTCAAGTTTACATTTTTATTAAGTCTCTACTATTACTCTCTACTATTATATTTTATACTTGAAATATAAAAATGCAAAAAGGTCTGCACTCTAAAAATTGTTTTATTAAGTTCAAGAATTATTATAATTTTTTAAACCAACACTTGTGTCTCATCACAACTTAAAGCAAAAAAAAAAAAAGCTGAGAAAATCACGTTTTTGTCAAAGACTACACATCTGGATCGGATTTTAGAACGATGATCAAAACATAGATGGAGTAGCTTCCATCGTCCTATACCTCGTCCTGGGTCGACATTTTAATCGGTAAGGTTAGGCAGTTTTGATTTATTTGCTGAATTCTTATTTTTAGTTTAAATGAAGTATACTAATAGCACATTTTTTGTAAGGGTTACACAGAGAGAAGGCCAGATGAGCTGATAAAAACACTAGCACTAAAGCAATAAGGCAGTGATTCTTATTGCTTTACAGTGATTCGCCACTGGTTGAACAGCGGTTTAGATGTGGATCATCCAGTTTGAGCATTTCACCATTTTTACCAGACAAAGCTGAATTGTCTTGACAAAGTTACCTTGATGGCTGGAACAAGTGTGAATGGCTTGTCCCACTTATCCATGAAGTGCACTGCGCTGACTAGAACAAGACTCGTGTCCTTAGTCACATCTTCTTTCTCCAACACATTCTTAATTTTATCTAAAATAGAAAGATACAAACATCCATCAGAGTGATACATTATGAAAAAAGTGATCTAGACTATAGTATAATAGTAAAAAAAAAAAATTACTCCCGGTCTTCTTCTCCACCCAGTAGTTGATTCGTTCTCTCGCAGCCTCAGGATTTGTCTTGAAGTCAGCATTCCTCAAGCTGCCGAAACACCACTCCTCACATTGGTCAAGGTAATCCTAACATCATCAATAGAAAGAGAGATTAAAATAACATCAGAGTTCTGACCCAGGCATCTCACTGAATGATGCATTACTTTACTGTCGATTTCTGGAAGTATGAACCATTTGCTGTGCTTTCTTAACCAACTCACGTCATTAAATTCGAGTGTCCTTTCTCCAAACATGCGGTTCACCAGCTTCAGGCTTCTGTTGTTTACTCCTTTGAGCTCGTCATACAGATCGTGGTACGTAATTTTCATATGGCCAAAGTGGAGGGTCTTAAGAGAAACATAACGGGAGATTGTTTAATATTGAGGGAAATGTATTCAGAGAATTTGAGACTGTTTTGAAGAAAGCACTGTAAACATTAACGTGTATTTCGCAATGTAGATCCCAGCAATCAATGCATTAAAGGGGACATGTTATGCAAAATGTACTTTTGAACATAAATGAGTCTGCAGTGTGTTACACAACCACCCAAAAAAGGATAAAAATCCCCCCAAATTATATTTCCCATGAAATCATAAACAGTCTCTGTTGAAACTGAAATGAGTCGTTGGCATTTTCTATACATTGTGACAATGTAACAGACCCTGTTTACGACTGGTGAAGGAATCTGCCCTGTTAGCTTAGATCCTCGCTAGGGTAGCAAGTGGAAACACAACTTTTCCTACTTTTAAAAAACACGTCTCGACACCTTGTGTTTTCAACTGCCCATGCGTTTTTAGAGCATTAATAAAGCATTAATAAAGATGAGATGACAGCTGTTTGGAGGCCTGAGCTCACCGTATACATCTGTTCAGCAGTGTTGTTCTTGGCACCCAGCAGGACCAGACCCAATGCAGAGGAGATGCTCAGGGGTGAGAATAACACATTGTCTGGGTTGTCCTTACAGAGGTGTTTTAACAGGTCAATGGAGAATTTCGAGTTTGCAAAAACCACAAGTTCAATTGCTTGTTCCATTTCGTTTACAGCCTAGAATGAAGGAAATTCACTTTAAACATCATGTTAGACCGGCACAGAAAACAGTATAGAGTAAAAAAAGATCAGAAAACAAAGTGTACATCCTGTTCAAGCCATGTTTTACCCGATGTGCTCTCCTTATATGTGAAGTCAAATGCAGAATTTTTATATAAAATCAAAACAACAGAACAGAACAGCCCAAAGCTATTTTGGTTTAAAAAAACACTGATAGGAAACCTCTTTCTCTCCTAATGAAAAGGGTTTTTAGTTTTTATCCTGGTCTATAATGAATATGTGCACATTTTTACATCCAAACTCTTTAGAAGTTATAGTCACCTGGTCGAAAAAAATGCTGTGCAGTGACAAAGTTTTCAATAATACTGCCTTGAATAGTTTTTTTTATCAGTTAACCTCAAACGAAGTGCAGTAACCAAAAAAAAAGAGAGAAAAGAATCAAATCAATGTTTGTTGGGCCTAACACCCTTTGCTTTCAGAAAGTGTCAGTGTACTTTCTGTTTTTACCAAAAACCCCTTGAATATTACACTGTTTGCAAAATGAAAGTTAAAATGAATGAGGTGAATCTGAAATTAATATTTCTTACTGACACAGTAAAGCAGAAGATATAAAATTAGTATCTTAAGTCAAATTTATTTTGTGAAATATTTTGCATCGTACGTGTGTATAATATGTTATCAAAACTACTGATGTAGTTAAAATACTTACTGATAAAGAAAGTGATGATTCGATCTCTTCTTGATATGAGGTGCGTCTTCACAACTGTCACAATTCTCATTGCTCCCATAGATATATATAGACTCACACACACACACACACACACACACACACACACACACACACACACACACACACACACACACACACACACACACACACACACACACACACACACACACACACACACACACACACACACACACACACACACACACACACACACACACACACACACACACTGTGAAAATTATTAATTTGAAATTTCCTATAAATTCCTGTGTAACAATACATCACTCTTTCCAGATAACCTGAAAGATAACCTTAAGCTTGCTTGGGCTCAATAACAAAATTCCAATTACATCTGTTTTTATACATCTTATACATCTGCTCCTTTATAAATCCAACTTCACATCAATGCTGAATAATATTAATTGAGACAAGATTAGATTTCTGTATGCTGTTAAAAACAGACACTTTCCAGATAGACTCGAGCAAGCATCTCTTGGAGAATTGGTGCTGTTCTGCAAAGGGTGGGCCCAACAAACAATTGATTTAAAAAACAATTTTGGTTACTGCACTTCGTTTAAGGTTAAATGATAAACAAAAGCAAAAATATCAAGAAAATATTTCTATTATTGAAAACTGTCACTTTACAGAATTGTTTCCACCGGTGGCCATAACTTCTGCAGAGAATGTATGTAAAAAGCACATTACAGGTGTGGTAGACCGGGAGGAAAACTAAAAACCCTTTTCATTGAGAGGTAAAGATGGTTCCTTTCAGTGTGCTTTTTTTTCTTTTTTTTTTCGTCTTTGAGCTGTTCTGTTGTTTTGAGTGTGTATACAAATTCTGCACTTGACTTTACACATATTAGGAGAGCACATTACTGTAATGTTGCTTTTCCACGGCTGGAACAGGATGTACACGTTGTTTCCTGTACAACGATGTAACTCGCTGCTTAACTACCACAGTACGATGCATTGTTGAAGAAATCAACTAGCTAGTCACGACTTTGCGATGCTGTTTGCGAATGTTATAGAACTATGTTTACAGGGAAAAACCGACTCGTTGAACTATGCTGATAACGACGGAACTTGCGACCATAGTTGGCTAACGATGCTTTTGAGAAATGCACCACTGGTCATTCTTGTACTTCTTTACTGTTTTCTGTGCTGGTCTGTTTTCTAGGCCGTAAACGATGGAACTTCTGATTGTGACAAACACAAAATTCTCCATTGACCTGTTCAAAGTGCTCTGTAAGGTCAACAGGCAATGTGACCCTGCTGCAAGCCTGCTTGAGCCGATACATGTTGGTGTTTTTTAATATGTAGATGTTGAATTGGATCTCTTATATGCAATAGGTTCCACCTACAATTGTTTGCGTTTTGTTCACCCTCTGGAGCACGCTTGTTTTTTTTTTTTTTGTACAGCCAAAATGTGTTATTGTCCCCCCTGAGCATGTTTGTGTTTACAATGCTTTCTTCAAAACACTTCACTGTCTCAAAGAGAGAGAACAGAAACCTGAAGCTGGGTAATTGCATGTTTGGAGAAAGGACACTAAATTTTTAGGATGTGAGTTCAACTTCAATTTAAACACAGTTAATTTACTTCCTCCAAAGGACAGTATATTGAAGCGTCATTCATGATAAGCACTCTTTTTCAATGTGCATGATAATAATTGTAAAGACCTCCCATCGACCCAACGATGGAATCCAATGGTGTGGGCGAAGGTATGTGTGTATTGCACTCACGTGGCTACACGAAAGTGATACAAAATTCTGTATTATAAATTTTTCAAGGCTTGTACCTTGGAACCTACTTTATTTCATGGTTTGTGTTCTCGAGACACCAGTCACTGTTTTAAGTAAATGAGCGACCGGATCGCATTAGGGGTTTTCTGTAACGGTGTCGTGTTAGCGGCCCCTGAGTTAATAACTAATGATCGTTGCGACGGAAGTGAATCAATCAAAACTAACTTTAGCTGGACAATTATTCTAGAGCTGATGTAAAGCTACAACAATCTCTGTTAATTTTTAGAATTTAGTTTAAATTCTACTTTAGCTCGGTCTGTTTCTAATTAGAAAATAATCATAAATATTGATTATGATTTCATTTAGATCTTTGATTGTTCTTGGTATCCCATACTTTCAATTATTCGTTCATTAAGGGACCCGGTGTCGCTTTGAGACGTCACGTCGTGAATCGTGAGCTCGCGGACACAAACTAGTCAGTTCTGACATTAGTACAAGACTCAGGAAACTGACACAGCATTGCATCGGGTGCGATTACAGATTTCCAACGACTGCTCTGCCACTTTCCCTTAAATACCCAGACCAGAACAAAAGGTTGTAAATATTTTCTTCACAAACACCTGGTTTCGGGGTAGAGGAGAGGATTCTCAGATATCTTGAAGAGACACCATTTAAACATTTAAAATGATACCAAACATGAAAGGGAATAAACAATAGATACATCATTTGTGGTATATAGATATATTCTCAGTGAACTTTCTGTGACTTGAATCAGGGGGAACAGAGGAGGAAGAGGGGAATGCATGGATAAGGAAGGAGAAATGTTTGGACAAGGAAATGTCCTGTACTCTTTATTTCAGATATTCTCCAGGGTGTGTTTTATTGCTTTATTGCATGTTTTTTTATCTCAGCTTTTATCTGAGGAGGAAAATCAAGTCTTACATAATCCATTATACTGATTTATAAATGATCAAATATAAAAATAGTTCCAGAGACACTTGTTTGCTGTACCAATTTTATCAATTATGTCTTTAATGGCTAATGTTTGCATTGGAGGTCATGAATGGTCATTTTGATTTGGAAAAATCTATATCTCCTCAGCCTCAGCAGTTTGAAATTATACTTAAAAACATTTTGTTGCAGTGTTTTGCTTTAGTATGTAACATTAAAAAATATTTTTTTTTCAACTGTTTATATTTATTATTTTTGTTTTTTCTATTATTTTATTACAGGAATTATTGTTCACTAGTTACATTTACAAATAAACAACTTAAAATGTATAGTGAGCACATCTTCACGATTTCTTAACATTTGCTTTGAAAACTGCATCCGATGTTTTCACTTTACTTAAAGCCACCAATGATGCATTTATAGAGGTTACAGGTTAGTAACTGTATTATTATCACTCACAATAAGTATTTATAAGAACACAACATGGCTATTATTAACAATATATTCACTTATCTTTATAAATACATTCATGGAACCATACGACTGACTAATTAATACTGTGTATAATGGATTATGAGCATGCGGATTGAAAAAGCAAATGCATGATATACGTATATAAATGCATCATTGGTTGTAGAAAACACGGATTAAAATAATATGACTTCACAATGTTTCACGCAAACAGTTTAGTATGACAATAACAACAAAACGGATCATAAAAAAATTTACTTTCTAACTTGACATTTATTTGGTAACACTTTCTTATTTCTAAGTACTATTAAATAAATATATTAATCCGTGTTTTCTTAGCTTCTAAAAGCCATAGCTAGCATGTGTCAAAGCTTTTGTGTAAAGCTAACATAGCAAGTTTTGCCACATACTGTAGGACAGTTGCTACATACTGTTTTAATCAATGTTGCAACTGCCCTGTAGACTGTTGCAGACGTCCCCTGTCACTCAGTTGCAACATACACATGTTGCAGCAGTGCTGGTGGGTAGCTGACAGATATGGGTATATTTTTTATTAAAATTTTGGCTTTCCAATACAAACAGTTCAATTCAATTCACATTTATTTGTATAGCGCTTTTCCCAATACTTATTGCGACAATTGTCTCATGACGTCACAGCGTGGACTCGTGAGTGAAGGTCAAGCGTAACACAACAACAACAGTCCAAATGGTGCAAAAACGAATTTCTGACTTTTTTGGGAATCCCAAACAAAATGAATAAAAGATCGAGCCTCGAGCTGGCGGATCAGTTATCGGAGGAGGAAGCAGACTTGCACTTACCGACCACCACACCTGCCCCGGGCCTATTTAAGCTGACGTCGCGGCAGTACCAGGACAGTTAGGCAGTTCCTAACTTGCTAGAGTTAATGTAGTTTTGGTCGAGGCAATCAACCAACTTCATTTTTCCTGGAAAGCAGTTTGGAAAAGATACTTTTTCTCATTCATTCAATGTAAACTGGTTCAAAAAATGGAAGTGGCTGCATTGTATTGAGGAAGGTGATCATGTTGAATGTTTCAGCATTGTGAAATCAATGGAGAAACGTCTCATCAATGAATATAGTGTATGGTTTGAAGGCAGTTTTGTCAAGGGAGGGTTTACAAACTGGCGGAAAGCCACAAAAAAATTAAAAGAGCATGAAATGTCTAAACTTTATTGTGATGCCATTCAAAAAATCGCTGCTCTACAAAACACCCCAGTTATACTACCCTTTTATCTGACGCTGCCCGCCAAACTCATCCTATGCTGTTGAAAGAGATACTTCCAGAGGTCATAGATCCTCTTCTTAATATCATTAATTCAGCTAAAGTTAAAGTTTTGATTGATTCACTTCCGTCACAACGATCATTAGTTATTAACTTGAGGTAAAGGGAAGGGAGGGAGGCCTTCACAGGGGAGAGACTAGTTGACACTTTAGGGCTGTGTTGTCGTCATGTCCAGGCACAGGTCCTTCATCAGATCTGGATACGGCAGACTGCGGTAAACCTCGGGATAAACAGAGAGACTAATATTACCGTAGACGCCATCCTTCTTATGATGTAACAAGTACATCAGGATTTATGAGAAGTGTTCCCGGTTCCGGCTGACCTAATCTATGCAGCTTAACATTGAGTTGCAGAAGTCTATAATGTGTTATGTGTATGCTAGGTCAAAGAGATGTGTTTTGCTTCCCGGACAATGGTTTTGGTGCTAAATAGGAAAAGGATATATATCGTTTATCCTTTAGTATACTCAACTGGCCGGAATTTTTTTGTATCTAAATTACGACATATGCTTTCAATGAAAAATGCGGAACAGTTAGTTCATGTGTTTATGACCTCAAGGCTAGATTATTGTAATGCCCTACTGGGTGGTTGCCCTGCACGCTTAATAAACAAAGTCCAGTTTGTCCAAAACGCAGCAGCTCGAGTTCTTACCAGAACCAAAAAAAGTATGACCATATTAGCCCCGTTCTGTCAACACTGCTTTGGCTCCCTATTAAACATTGAGTAATTTTTTAAATATTACTGACTACTTACAAAGCACTAAATGGTTTAGCTCCGCAGTACTTGAGCGAGCTCTTAACGCATTATAGTCCTTCACGTCTACTGCGATCTCAAAATTCTGGCCAGTTGATAATACCTAGAATATCAAAATCAACTGCTGGCAGTAGATCCATGTGCTTTTTTAGTACCAAAACTTTGGAACAATCTTCCTAACATTGTCCGGGAAGCAGACACACTCTGTCAGTTCAAATCTAGACTAAAAACGCATCTCTTTTACCTGCCATTCATATAGAACATTATACATTTCTATTATTCAAATCAGTTAAATGATTATTAGGCTGCATAGATTAGGTCAGCCGGAACCGGGGACACTTCCTATAACACCTGATGTACTCGTTACATCATAAGAAGATTGGCATCTACGCTAATGTTAGTCTTTCTGTTTATTCCAAGGTTTACTGAAGTAAGCCGGATCCGGGCCGTATCCAGATCAGATGGTGGACCTGCGCCTGGACCCAGTCCACAACGCATCCCTGAAGTGCCAGCCTCATCAACCATGTGAAGGACTCATCGACATGACAGCCATCGGCACCGATCCTCAACAAACTCGTCTCCATACCAGCGTGATGACTCCGACTTCCAACCAGATGGAAATGGATAAATACTCTGAATGTTCTGATCCAATCTGACTTCTGACCTGTAATGCTGCCTGAATCATAATCGTATACTATTCGTTTGTTGGCCAGAGGAGAACTGGCCCCCGACTGAGCCTGGGTTCTCCCAAGGTTTTTTCTCCATTATGTCACTGATGGAGTTTTGGTTCCTTGCCACTGTTGCCTTGGCTTTTGGACATTTATTATTCAACATTATTATTTACTAATCATTATTATCTGCCTTACTTAAGGTGGACAATGACGCAATTTTCTTCTAGAAACAAACTTTGATGTATTATTTTCATGTTATCACTGTGAAGCTGCTTTGATACAATCTGTATTGTAAAAAGCGCTTTATAAATAAAGGTGACCTGACTTGACTTTAATTAATAACCTTGTGCCAACACAGATGTTACCGAAAACACTGCATATTTTACAAGAAAATATATTTGTCAATGATGCTCTGGACCTGTAGCACTTATTTTAATCTTTAAAGTTAAAGATTTGATCTTTTATAAGCTGTACAAACGGAAAGGGTCAATAATCTGATCAATATGACTGTGAAATGTGTTCTGCTAATAATGACAGGGTAACACTTTACAATAAGGTTCATTTATTAAACATTAGTTAATGTATTAACTAACATGAACTAACAATGAGCGATACATTTGTTACAGTATTTATTAATCTTTGTTAATGTTAGTTAATATGAATAAAGCTGTTCATTGTTAGTTCATGTTAGTTCACAGTGCATTAACTCATGTTAACAAGATTTTAATAAAGTATTAGTAAATGTTGAAATTAACATTAACAAAGATGAATAAATGCTGTATAAGTGCAGTTCATTATTTGTTAATGTTAACTAATGTAGTTAACTAATGTTAACTAATGAACCTTATTGTAAAGTGTTACCAATGACAGATATTAGGAAAAACCAGCTTTCAGATATTCCAAGAGATGACAGGAAATTAACATGTTAAGTAAAATAAGAACATTTTAAGTAAAGATAGTTTGACTTCCCATTGCACTTTGCAAACAAGTGATTGTGTATAGGCTACTTTATTGCAGTTATGTTATCAACCAATAAGAATGTTTGGACCATTTTGCAAAAGGCAAACAAATAGACCTCACGATGAGCATATGCCCTGGCCAGGACCCAGTTAAACAGTTCACACTTCAACCCTCCCCCTATTCCTCCATATTCCTCCTAATAAGATATTTAAACTCAATCAATATTTCATGTCTAATTATTTACTTATGTGGTAATTAAATTACTCCGCTTTCGTCGGGGTCCTCATCACCTTGTCGTGGGTTTATTTTGAGAGAACAACCGGCTGGATGTACATTATCCCTTACTTATATTCAAGTCTGGATTCCAGTCTCAGATTCTTCTGTCAGTGAAAATCTATGATATTTTTTTCCACACTTTATGCACTAGTTTTTATTGTCTGTCTAATGAAAATCTTATTAAAATGAAAGCACACTTTTCTTAAACAAGCCACATCATTTGAAGAATGATTTATTAAAATCTCTTAAACAAAATACATAAAGCAAATGAGATGTAGACATGACCTGTACTGAGCGATGGTCACTATAGAATTCATTTTTGCTTAGTAAGGTCATAACACTTTCTGGAAGAGACTTTATGACTGAAACAGACAGAGAAAGAGGATCTGATGTCAGCAGGACACAGCGTGTTTAACTCATTATTGTTCTAGAGTTCTCTGTGAATGTCATGGAAGATTCCCACTGCCAACTAAGTGAGTAAAACCTGATGATTCCCTAATATGATATCTAACACTTCCAGACATTTGAAGGAATCTATCGCCCCCTGGATGACTAACGTTGTTACTGGCACAGTAGCAAAAGCATCAGCATGCAAGCACACTTCTTAAAGGAGAACTCCGGTCAATTTTAACATTGAGCTCAATTTTTAGTAAATTTGGAGTGCTGTCAATACAGAGAACAACGACAAAAATCGGTATTGCCTACACTGAGTTATCCTATTTTTAAAATTTGCACCCTATTGACTTGAATGGGGCACGTTTTAAACCTGCTTTTATTTCTCTTATCATCCTTGATGTGTCATTACAAGTGCCCAGCCATGTTGAGTGATTCCTTCAGAGTGAACACGAGTGAATCTGACTGCAGTAGATGTGAAAGATATGAGTTAACGCGCATAGGTTTAGTTACTTAGATCACGAGCGTGAACTCGACAATCGACTACTTTGGACTTCGACCGAAAACAGGAACTAAATACAGGTCTGTGCGCTGGCTGATATAACATCATTTTTATTAATATCTTTCACATCTACTGCAGTCAGATTCACCGTGTTCACTCTGAAGGAATAACTCAACATGGCTGGGCACTTGTAATGACACATCAAGGATGATAAGAGAAATAAAAGCAGGTTTAAAATTAGACCCCATTCAAGTCAATAGGGTGCACATTTTAAAAATAGGATAACACAGTGTAGGCAACACCGATTTTTGTCGTTGTTCTCTGTATTGACAGCACTCCAAATTTACTAAAAATTGAGCTCAATGTTAAAATTGACCGGAGGTCTCCTTTAATGCACACTTTGGTCTTATTTTGCAGGATTTTTTAGTGCATCTATAAGTGTTTGTCTTATATGTCTTAAATCTTTTATCTTTTTTATTTGTAGTGCAACTTGCTCTGCCTCTTGAACAACTCTCCCTTTTAACTGACATCACCAATCACTCTTACTATGAAACTTAAAGCTACACTGTGTGATTTTTACCCCCATCTAGCGGTGAAAAGGTATATGACCATCCAGTGAATATTAGTTTCTGTTCCTCTCAATTCCGATTTCGTTTTAACTCCTACGGTGGCCAATGTAGTCCAAGATTAACATGGCTTCCAGTTCGACCTCGTCCATGAATGTTCCTTCAAGTGATGAGGTTACTTTAGAAAACTATTATAATTTGCAGTAATTTAATTTGTCAGTTAACATATAGGTTATGACATCTATGTAAAATGAATAATAGTTTTATGTTTTCGTTATTTTTTTTACCATTTCATTGCTAACATCAGCTATCAGGTAACTATTGGAAACTATGATACATTTTTTCATGATTCTTTGATGAATAAAAAAATAAAAATAAAAGCATTTATTTAAAAACGAAATATTTTGTAACATTACACACGTTTTAATGTCACCTTTGATAACTTTAATGCATCCTTACTGAAAAAAAATTCTGACTAACCAACACATTTTTGAATGGCAGTGTACATTCAGTAGGTTATTATTTATTGCAATATAAACACTGGAGTGATCAACAAGGTATCTCTTCATTTACCAGTCGAAGACGGAGCAACTTTCTGCTCTTATGTTTACTCCGTGCACTGTCAAGGTCTTCATCGTATTTGTCGTGGTACCGGTCTTTGCAGGAATTATTTTACCGCAAATACTGCATCGCGCGCTGTTGGCATCGAGCCTGGAGAAATGTACCCACAAAATTTTGATAGACTTTTCCACATCTTTAAGGTATTATGTGTGTGTGCTCGCGTCTCATATGAATATGTGCGCGGAGAGTTTGTGTGTGTTTGTCTGTGTGTGCTCGCGTATCGCGTCTCATATGAATATGTGCACGGAGTTTGTGTGTGTGGGTGTGTGTGCTCGCGTCTCATATGAATATGTGCGAGGAGAGTTTGTGTGTGTGTGCTCGCGTATCGCGTCTCATATGAATATGTGCACGGAGTTTGTGTGTGTGGGTGTGTGTGCTCGCGTCTCATATGAATATGTGCGCGGAGAGTTTGTGTGTGTGTGTGTGTGTGTGTGTGTGTGCTCGCGTATCGCGTCTCATATGAATATGTGCATGGAGTTTGTGTGTGTGGGTGTGTGTGCTCGCGTCTCATATGAATATGTGCGCGGAGAGTTTGTGTGTGTGTGTGTGTGCTCGCGTCTCATTTGTCTTGTTGATTTGCCTGTTGCGTTGCCGTCTTAATTCTCTTTTTCGCTTCCTTGGCGACTGATACATATCCTCGAGAATAAGAGTCATCCTCCATCAGCAACAGACTTTCAAAAAGGTTTTTTTATAAAGCAGTCTCAAGCAATCCCCCTCTTCACATTCTACACACACCGTGGCACCCATCGAGTGTTAAAACGCGAAAGGCAAAGCTTGAATTAACGGGTATGTCCCTCTTTGGCTAATGTACTTTCAAGATGGAGGGGCAACATGGCGACCGGCATTCGAACCCCCCACCCGTATGCATTTTCAATGGCATATTATACCTTCACGAGAATACTTTATTACTTGAACGAAGTAAATATACATTAATGAGCACATATATTTTTGAAAGAACTAAGTGTTTTTAGCTAAGAATAAACTAAAAAAGTTACACAGTGTAGCTTTAAAATGATCCAATCAAGCAAATCAAGCATTTGTTTTCTTGAGAATGTTCTCAGAATTACATCATCAAGTTCATGTTAAAGGACGGGATCACGCGCATGCAATTGTGTTGTCCAAACATTCGCATCTGTGTTTGCATTTTTTCTGACCTCAACCATAGACAGGATGTGATTTGTATAGTTTTGTATAGTTGCTCAGAGCTGCTTGCTTTTGTTTTCCTACTGTTTTTTTCCTGCAATTATTGAAGACAATAGTGGATTTATGGATGTGGAATTCTGGACTGGATGCGTCGTTATTGATGGGAATTATTAACTGCTTTAATGGGCCATAACTATTGCTACTAATGCTTTGTTGTTTTCCCGTTTCAGTAATTTGCTATGAAACCTTACATTAAGCCAGTGAGATTAAGCAGGTTCCGTGTTATATTTCAGCCGGAAAATATTAACAAGTTATCGCAACTTTTGCACGAACATTTTCATAGCTTACATTCATTATCGAGTACAAATTAGATTAGTCATCATGGCTTGGGCGATATGGAGATTTGGCGGCATCACAGAAATGATGTCATAGATCGGAAGTAGCCAGAAGGAAAGTTCTCATTTGTTTCAGACAAACAAGCAAACATAACCTTGCACTAGCCCGCTGTGATGATGTGTTCTTCTGGCAAGGACAGCTCACCCTCTCATGGGGAGTCATGGAAAAACCGTCTGGTGTTGTCATCCCACCCAGAGATTTTATTTAAACAAGAACGCCCGCGCATACCTATGTCTGGGGGTCCAAAAAACTGCAATGACCCACATTGCGACTCTCTCTCACAGCTGCTGCTGCTGCTTCTGCACTGGAAATTGTGAACAAAGCCTGGGAATACGTCATACTTTGTTGTAAAGCTGCTGCTATGATAATGTTTATTTTAATATGATGATAAAATATGTTTATATCTCAATCGGGGCCCACTATGTCCCATAAATACCACTGATGTCAAAATAACTCAGCATGCATGTCACTCCTAAACTTTTAAATGCCCCATCGGTATGATGCCCTATTGCTCACGCTCTAGCAATCCACCATGACATCCTTGCAATAGGCCAGAGCATCAATGTTCATGCAACCAGCCAGAACACACTAGCGATCTTTTAGCAATTAGACACAACACAACATCATATGAACCTTATAGCAACTAGGATGTCAATTTCCCATAATCTATCATAGTTTAAATTAATGATTGATTAATCATGAACCTCTTAAATCCGAAGAGGGGGCGCTATAAGTTATCATGTTAATTAACCATCCCTTACTTAAAGCTACAGTATGTAAGATTTTGAGCCACAAGAGGGCGCTGTTTCCAACAATAACAAAGGCGAAGCTTGATGACGCTATGAAGGAGAGTGGAACGATGGGAGATGTCGTTTTTTAACATCCAGAGACGTATGAAATTAATGAATCATGATCACGGATGAGGTAATTTATTAGTTTTTGTATTACCTGTACGTCTGAACGCAAAATTTTATGTCATGATAATGAATTAACTACAAGGAACGCGAAATGTTATGCTATATTATCCTGTTACAGCTATTTGTCAAATGATTTGTTAGGTTAATGCTGTGTAGTTTTAGGATGTTTATAGTTAATGAAGTGTTGTTTTACGTGTTCAAACCAATCGTAGTAAAATTAAATTTTAACGGACATTTGCAAGTAATGGCTTAATATTTTTTAACAACAGATATCCGATTGTATTTAATTGCACTGCCATAATCTCGGTCACGGACTGGCCGGCCCACCTTGTACAGAATATAAAATAATGACGGAAATCATAATAGGCTATTACATGCGTGGGTGCGGGGACGCGGCCGACAATTTTGTATAATTTATAATGTTGATATAAGCTATCAAATCATGATAGTGTTCTTGGGCAAGTGTGCCATCATTTAACGTGGGAGACCCGAGTTCGTGTCCCAGCTAGATTAACTTTTTTTTACTAACGCATTTGTCCACGTGATATTGCGGAAACCAATGATAGTGCGGATATTGCGTCACTGACAGGCGACATTTTTTTCTGGGACGAACAATTATTTAATATTGGAATTTCTCTGAAATAAAAAATCTTTGGAGACTTTTGGGATATTGTAAGTACATAACTGCAGGAAATATATCACACTGTCCAAGTGAATTTTGGATATTTTATTACAAAATTGTTACATATTGTATCTTTAACCAACTCAAAAAATTCAGTTACTTAAAAAAAATAATTTTTCACTAACCACGCATAAATGTTGTTTTCTCAAAACTACTTGCTGTTACGTATTATTAAAGCACAGTTTGTGCTGAATAGTGTAGTCAGACTTTAGCCAATATAGAGAATATGGCCGTCACTTAACAAGTGGTTTTAAATTTGCTGACATAATAGAAGTGCTTTATTTTCATAGTGTGAAAAAATAACTGCTTTACACGAAAATATGATCTATAAAATCATTGTACATAACAGATAGACTTTCTTTGCTTATAATGGCTCCATTCAAGATCATCTCTGACTATCATTTAGCTCAGAAATGATGTAATGACAGTCTTGGTTTATAGTAAGACCCAAAACAAGGGGAAAAAAGGGGTAATATTTAAGAGGCCTCAGACGTGCCTCTGCTGGAAAAAACGCAGCTCTCCTCGGAAAGGGCAAGAGAGGGCAAACCCCTCAGGAGTCTGTTTCCTGCTCCGAAAGAGAGCGTGTTTTAGGAATCCACAGCGAGTAGTCCACTAACTGATCCTGAACATCGCTAGTTTATGAGTTCTCAGACAGACGGTATATCCGTGGACGGCCTCCGTTAGTCTGGAAATACGCTGTGTCATACATGAATGGCCGAGATGGGAATGAAAGAATGTCAGTGATGAATGAACACTGATCCCTCTAGTGAATTTCTCTTGACCGGTGCAGTTTACAACCTGTTTGAAAAAGTTGCTTATACTATGTAAGACTTCTGTTAGAGGTTTGGTTTTGGCTACTTACAGACGTGCATCTGACATCAGTGAGTAATAGTGTGGAAAAGACGTGTTGCTGAAGAAACCTTAAAGGTGTAGCTCATCCAAAAATGAAAATGATTTCATTCATCACTTATTCTCATGTTGATCCAAGCTTTTATTTTTCCAGGAAACACAAAAGGAGAATTTTGTGCAATATCTATCTATCTATCTATCTATCTATCTATCTATCTATCTATCTATCTATCTATCTATCTATCTATCTATCTATCTATCTATCTATCTATCTATCTATCTATCTATCTATCTATCTATCTATCTATCTATCTATCTATCTATCTGTAATTTTATAGCTATCTGTCTTTCCGTCTGTCCGTCTGTCCATCCATCCATCCATCCATCCATCCATCCATCCATCCATCCATACATACATACATACATACATACATCTATCTATCTATCTGTAATTTTATAGCTATCTGTCTTTCCGTCTTTCCGTCCATCCATCCATCCATCCATCCATCCATCCATCCATCCATACATACATACATACATACATACATACATAGCAATGCCAAGCAACTTTGGAAAATATTTTTTTATATATATTTCGTTGAAAATGTTACAGCATACCAGGTTAGAATGACATAAGAATGAGAAAATAATTACAGAATTGTCTTTTTATTTTATTTTTAGGTGCATTATTAATTTATTCCTACATTTTAACGCAAGTCGACTCCAGTTTTTTTGTGTATGTTTTCTCAACTTAGGGCGGGTGGCGACGTTCAAAAATGATTGTGATGAGTCTCAAGCATGTCAAATAAAAGTACATATCATGCTTATGTTATTGCGATATCTTTTCCAGTGTGCAGTACTGATTGATTGTTTCTTGCCATGTCTGGAGTTTAGAGATGTTACCGGATGTAGTTCAATGACTGACCCATGTGGAGTTCAAACCCGACTCAACAGGAGCGTTCACTTGTAGATTTAGTCAGACTGCTGAAAGTAAGAAGGACATAATTAAAAACAGACAACAGTGGTTTTCTGGAAGCGCCACTGTGTTTCATAAAGAGATATTTGAAAATGACAACGAATGCTGAAGATGCTTCAGGAGGAATGTTGTAAGCTGTATTCTGCTTTATTTTATTGCATTTCTTACCAGTATTTGGTTCAATAAATGATATCTATTATGCTTCTGACGATTTCAATGACCACTACAGTAAAACAAATACATGTGCATTTTGTTATATAATGGCAGCCACATAAAAAAAAACTGAAGAGTTTTAAATGAAAACTTTGCTCAAGCTTTTCAGACGTTTCTCCTGAGAGATTTCAATAATATCTCAAACTGCACTCTCAGATTTGCTCAGATTTTCACGTTAATACTCTTACTGTAAAATCTGAGATGATGCTTTAAGTTGACTGAGGACTCTTATCAAGCTGTGTGAACTATGCAAGAGCCACCTCTGAGCAATAAACTTTCTCTCTGCGCTGGTCTATTACTTTCCCTTAACTTTGGACTTTCATTAAAAAGGTCCCAGGGGTGATGGGCGAAGAACTGAACACAGACCAAATTTCCTTTGAAAATTTCTGAGAACTGCTTTGGTATCTTGTCTTCCCCTCATCTGACAGAAACATTTGGCATGGAACGACATTGGAAGTAAATCTGGGTTTCACAGATCTCAAGAAAAGCAAATATACAACTATGTCATTATTTTAAGGGGATTGAACAATAAATCTTGAATCTCTCCTCGACGTCTCGGCTTGCATGCTTACACTAGAAATGACTGAAGGAAAATTGCGTTTAATCCTCAGCACATATTTGAATGATGGTTTATTCTGAGAGCACTAAAAGAGATTTACTCCACCAGTGAGTGGCCCTTTCGTTTGATTTCTCCTGATGGTTCAAATTGAAACAGTCTGAGCTCCAAATGCTCAATGCCGTCTGTGATTGATTGGTCAGGCGCTCTACCAATCTGACCTCTTGCTTATTTGAACAAGAAGCTGTAACCCAATACAGTATATGTCAAGAGCTGAGATCACCGGGAGCTTGTGGGTGGTGGAAGCTCAGCGGTTAAAGATCAGGGCTGGAAGCCCAAAGGTCGTAGGTTTAAAGCCCAGAAGGAGTTTGAGTTCAGAACAGGAGGGTTGCTCATTTCAACTCACACTATTGAGCCTCTGAGCAAGACATCTGTGGCATGAAACAAACTTCCAACATGCAAACGCTTCTAGCAATGCAAGCTCATATTCATGATGTAACACAAGTTCCCTTACGAAAAATAAGTATACTTGAAGTTCATTTTATGAAGTATAGTAATGTTCAAGTATATTTTTAAGTAGGCTATACTTTAAGTATACTAATATAAATGTACTTGTAGTAAACTTGTAAGTGTACTATTTCAATACTGCTTGGGACTAAAAAGGCCCATTTTTAGTATATAAAAGTATACGTTTAAGTGTAGGTGTAACAGTAGTACATTTTAAGTACACAACTTCGTAATGCATCTGTACTACAAGTGAACTTATAAGTATACTAGTAGTTTACTATTTTAATACAAGTAGTACATTTTTTAGTTTATGAAAGTACACACTGAAGTGCTACTCGATCAAAAGTGTATAAATGGAGGCCGGACCAAAGGTACCATAACCCATTATCATAACAAAAAGAGTTAACACAACTACAAGCCAAGTATACTTTAAATACTTAATTATACTTTTAAGTATATCTCAAAGTATTTAAAATGTAGACTGAAAGTATACTTTCTTATTTTTAGTTTAAAAGAGGTACACTTGAATAAACTTCTTTTTCGTAAGGGTTTCTGCTAATTACGTAAACTGTCTACTGTCAGCTACTTGCAGTATGAAGAGATGTAAACGCTATTAAACTGTTTAATGGCACACATGTTTGACTCTATCACCCCCTTGAGCATTGAGATTTGTTACAGCAGAGCTAGAAAACATGTTCAAATCAAATCAAAGTTTATTTATAAAGCACCTTAAAAAACACAGTGTGTGCCAAAGTGCTGTACAATTCCAAACGGATTAGATAAAACACAGTAAAATACAAAGAAAGAATACAATATAAAAATGAAACCATAATAATACTATTAGAAGCATAAAATCAAAGCCTAGCAGTCCTTACAAAGTAGCAAAGGCCTCATCAAACACATATGTCTTAAGCTGAGTTTTAAACATTACAGAAGTAGAGGATCTGATCAACATTGGTAACCCATTCCACAACTTAGGAGCCGCGACCGAGAAAGCACGATGATCTCTTTTACTTTTTAGTACACATTCAAAAGTTTGCGGTCAGTAAGACTTTTTAAATGTTTTTGAAAGAAGCCTCTGCTCATCAAAGCTGCATTTATTTGATCCAAAATACAGAAAAACAGTATATTGTGAAATATTACAATTTACAATGACTAATTTTTATTTGAATATATGTTTAAATGTCATTTATTCCTGTAAGCAAAGCTGAATTTTCAGCATCATTACATTACAGTATAATATGATGATTTGCTGCCTTTCTAATATTTTTGATTGTTGGAAACAGTTGTGCTGTGAATTTTAGTGGAAACAGTGATACATTTTTTTTTTTTATTCTTTGATGAACCGAAGTTACAAAATTATTGTTTTTATTTGAAATGGAATTTTTTTGTAACATTTTAAATTCCTTTACTGTCCCTTTTGATCAATTTAATGCATCTTTGCTGAACATAAGTATTCATTTCTTTCAAAAATGTACAGACCCCGAGGCCTTGCACACTTTAGTTTTAGGTACCGGTATATTTCTTGGCTCAGTTTTGGGTTAGCAGCATCAGCTAAATAGCTGGAAACCACATGGAGGTTACATAGTGAGCTTACTTTTCACTTTCTTTATAAACACACACACACACACACACACACACACACACACACACACACACACACACACACACACACACACACACACACACACACACACACACACACACACACACACACACACACACACACACACACACACACACACACACACACACACACACACACACACGCACACACACACACACACACTTGTGGCTATGAACAAGAAGCCTGACTCAACGTGGAATCAATTTGTGTATTGTAAATTTTCCAGTGGCTGGCGCAAACGTTTGGCATGACGGGGAAAGTAAAGACGAAAAGACTTCACCACAGGTCAGTGGTAGTCCTCTATTTGCAGTTCACCATGCTAATTTAACTCCCAAAACTCATCTTAAATTACAATGAGAGGATTTATTTCAAATGATCAAAAGCATAATACAGATTCAAAGTATGATCTTTGCCATCATCTTAATATTGAGATTCATGGGACAAAAAATATTATGTAGCCTATATACTGTGTGTGTATACATATATATTTTTTTATTTTTTTTATTTAGATGGGACAGTGCATATGAATTAACGTACAATCGAAGTTGACGTAAATACGCCGGATTTAGCACAATGCTAATTTGCATCCGTAGTCCCAGACATACAAAAAACAACAAAATGCATAACAACTAATAAACATATAGAGCTAAAAAAACACATTAAAAGTACCTATACTATATAAAATACTAATAGTAATACTTATTTAAGGTGCGTAAATGCCTGTGAATAGACATCCCATGCTTGTTACTGTATACAAATATAAATAAAACTATCTGTCTCGAAATCTATACCTTTTTACCTAATGTTCACATTTTTGATTATTATTCAGCCATCTTTTAAGCTGTTTCTTAAATGATACAAAAACCAACATGTTATTGTCTTCAGGAGATTTTACAAACCTTGTGTATCACACAAGGTTTGTGTTACACAAGAAGACCAACACTCAAAATGGCAACCTTTTGTTTTGCAGCCATTTTTACATTAACTAAAGTTGCCAACAGACGTGATTTACTGACTACTTAATTCAGCACGCAGCAGTAGCTGTTCTTAGTACTGTACATCCTGATGAAGAAACTCACCAAATAGGTACAAAAAGAAGTTAATTTACTTCCTCTAATTTTACTACATAATAGTTGAGGGCTGGCTTCAAACTTTTACAACAACAACAAAAAAGAGTAGAAAACACCATTTGCATGTTCTAGATACTTTAGAAATGAGAAACAAACATGCAGACCAGCATGTGTGTGAGGTTTGTTCATGTCTGTTGAGGTACACATCCTCCCTGAAGGAAGCTTTCTCCGAATCATTTGAAGCTCCACCCCAAGCGTTAAAGATTTACATCTGATTCCCAACTACGGGATGCCACATTTGCGGTCCGCCAGATTTTACAGAATGATGTGCTCGGTGGAATTTCCTTTCGATGGTTCACTTCAAACATCTGAGCTGCATATGAGGCCGACAGCATGGGAAGGCCGACCTTTCACAACCTTCACACAAAATAAAAGGGCCGTGGAGAATTTACAAACACCTCATTAGAAGTCAGGGACCAAGTGCTTTTTCTATAACAATTGTTAATGTGGGATGAAGGTCTGAGTGCTAACCTCGTAATATACCCCAAGTGAGACTCACGCCCTGACCCTGAAGTCCACACCACGGTTTCTGGAGGTTTATGAGTGGTCGGTGATGATAAACGACTGCAATAAACGATTTTTCAAAGTTGTAAATAAAACAAAGATTATTGGAGCAGGGATATTCGTTAAGTGAAAATACAACCATAAAAAAACACTCCCTTGAGAAGCTAAATGACTTAAGCAATGAAGTCTTGTTTTCTGAAAAAACAAATCAAAATCTAAAGTAAATAAATGTAGCCTATGCTTAAAACAAGAGAAGAAAAATCTGCCAATTGAGTCGGAAAAATAAACTTAGTTTATATGAAAACTACTGTTTTCTTTTGGCTTGTTCTGTGATTTTGCTTAAACTTGCTGACTTTCTGACCTGCTGAAGGGACTTTGAGTTGAACTACCCATGTCAACTCACAAAACACACATCAGTAAATCAGCAGAGGCCGTGATGAGAAGCAGGACACGAAACAAGGCTCAAATCAATACAAGGAATGAAAATCAGAGGTCGGTGTGCACTTAATTTGAGTGCCCTTGAGATGTTTCTCATATCGCCTGTCTGCAGAGACATGACATGCCGGGCTGTAATAGCATCTAATTGGTGTGTGCGGACAGGAGCGCGCGGTGAATGATAGCGGCGGATGAGTGGCGCTCGAGAGGTACGGCCAGGTTTTGAAGAGGTTTGGCGAGACTGATTAAGGGTTATGACATCCAGACGCAGTCTAAGTCTGCAGGTTTGGATGAGTGATAGCTGACAGAACAGGTCTGATTCATGCTATTCTGGGATCTTAAGGAACATTGTGTCCTCTGTTACAGTCAAACACGTTTAGCGCCACATTTAAAGCTCATGCACAGATATGCACTATTATGCATTTAAAAATACTATTCTTGTCAAATATATTTGAATAGTGCATTTCACACTTCACTGTTTTGTTTGAAAATTACTTAAAGTTACAATATGCAATTTTTTCCCCCGCTAGGGGTCGCTGACCTCTTGCAATAACAAAGGTGTATGATGACACATAAGCATTAAGCGGAATTATGGAACTTGTCGTCAAGCTGATGAATCTAATAATGTTTATGGATGAGTGAATACATTGATGTTTTTATCATGACTGTGGTATGAAGCAGGGCACGATTGCTTATAAGAGGCAGACGCCACACGCGAGTCCCGCGGATATAAAGGAATAAGGACATGAATCTACCGAACTACCCGCAAGTGCTGAATTAATGCTCACACAGGACATTTTATTAGACGAATGAAACTTGTGAGGTAACACAGCACTGTCTCACTCGCTCTACACTATCACACTAAACTGCATTTGAGTGTGTTAGTTTGTTGGCTGTATGAGGCAGTAAGCTAGATCAACATTAGAATAATATACAGATCATATTCTAACATTTCATCATGTTGAACTAAATAACATTGATTAGTTTTATGTACATTTGCTCACCTGTCTAATAAAGTACATGCAAGAGTGGCGTCTCTGTCAAGTTGAAGTTAGTCGCGGACGCTAGCTCTCGGCATCTCGAAAACGCCACACTGATATTGTTTTAGTTTTAGTTCTCCTTTTTTCCCAAAGTCCATAATGTTTGAACGAAACAACAACAGCATGAGCGCGCCGCTATACATTACGCTGTTGTCCACGTCTGTCGTCATGGTTACTATGGCAGTACGAGTGGAAACCAGGGATAACGCGGATATTACTTCATTAACAGGCGACAAGGGAACAGGGAGTCCGGGACGGCCCATTATTTTAAATTGGAATTTCTCTGAAATTAAAACTCTTTGGGAAAATTTGGTATATTGTAAGTACACAACTGCAGGAAATATATCACACTGTGCAAGTGATTTTTGGATATTTTATTACAAAATTCTTACATATTGTTCCTTTAAGTTCTAACACTCTTCTTGGTATTTAAATTCTGTCATCCTGAATCTTATGCAACACTTATGCAGACACAAACACATCACAGCGATTTCGTGCAGTTGCACACACTAAAATGAGCCTATTTTGGTGCACGTCTGCCTGTGGGTGTTTGTTCACATGACATTTTGTGCATGAACATGAGTTGACTTAGCTAAGCTAAACAGTGTCATGTTACGCCCACTAAAAGAAAGACTTTCCAGTGGCTTTTATTGGGGGTTAAATGATGATAAAGTGGATGTGAACTCACTGCTCTGGCATGTTTCTGTGGTAGTTGGGTTTTTTCGCATTCTTGAGCGTGCCCTCTAAAAGCCACTAGTAACCCAATACGATAAATCTAAGCGATGCACTTCTGTTCAGACACCATTGTCTGTACGGATCAAAAGCGGTTCATGTGCTGACGCAATGCAATGGCTTGCAAACCATTAGAACGATTACAGAACCTATTACAGAAGCTTTGGAAAGCAGATCCATGAGCTCATAGCTTTAAAACAGAAAGTTGAGCGCAGGTTCAGTCATATTCTTTTGTTCTGGATGGGTTTCAGTTGGATGGCAACATCCTGACACGATTATGAATTTAATGACCAGCTGTTGTCAGTGATTTGTCAATCTTACCTCATTCCTTATACGAGGGCAATTCTATAGTCAGCTGGAGAAGTGTGAACATTGTGCAACAATCAATGCTTTTCAATCAATGCTTGGCTTTGTAGCAGGGGCTTTTGAAAGTGGTCAGTTATCTCAATTACCTTATTGGATAAAAAAAAATATGTAGCCTAAATACCAAGCTTCATTTAACTAGTGCATGCATAACTCGGCTCAGGACAAAAAACATTTTTTAGTTAAAGGGATAGTTCACTTTGAAATTAAATTTTGATATGTTTTAGCTTACCTCAAGGGCATCCAAGGTGTAGGTGTCTTTTTTTCCGCAGTAGTTTCAATTTTGATATTTTTTAGGTCAAACCGTTCTTGTCTGACAGTCATATCATGCAGGTCTATGGTCAATGTCTCAAAGAGCATACACAGACAGAGTCCAAATTAAAACAATTCCCCATCGTCCAAATTCATCAATTCCCCATCGTAAGTACACATTGATGGCCTAAGACACGCAACGAGAGGTTTGTGTGAGAAAACGAACAGTATTTATATCGTTTTTACCTCTTGTAACACAGCCACGTCCAAGTGATCTGAGGGCGCGGGCGCATCCTGGTGTGTGACGTGTGCGCAGACTGGTGCATAGATGTATACACTAGATGTCGCCTTGGCTACGGCAGTTCATTGGAACCAGGGGGGCAGTGTTCCGGAAGAAATTGAAGCTTCCCCGGGCGCCGCCATTGGCTAGCGGACCCCCACCTGCTGTTAGCATTCCATTGACTCCCATTCATTTTGGCGTCACTTTGACAGTGAATAACTTTACATCTGAGGCGTTTAAAGACACCATTTGTCCATTGTTTATTTCTAAAGAAAACGAAAATGTATAAAAGGCTCCATTACCTTGTATCTTACGTTATGGCCCCGTAGAAGCAGTTTTTGTAAAAATAGGCTAACGATTGCGTCATAACCGCGCGACTCTGTCGCACAAGACGAGAAATTACCGTATGGACAGGCAGAGAAGCTCGCAAGCAATCGGGAGGACGTGGAGGCATAAAGTCAAGGGAGAAGCCCATAGAGAGTGATAAAGTTGCTCCCGTTGCTAGCTCATGGACAGCTAATGCTCACGCTCTCCGTCTCTGCGAGATTCGGAAGGGAATGATTCAGATTTCTCTCGGCACAGCTACTAGAAGACCTACAGGTTGCTCACGTCACATCTACGTCGTCAAGCTCAGTTTGAGTCTGCGCAGTTCGCCTGACGATCAGGAAGTGAGTGCTTCTAATTGACTTCACTTCTCTCCGTTGAAACCTATGGGGTCGCTGTGTCCAGTTTATATACTGTCTATGATTGGAACGAATGTCTTTAATGCGACATCTAGTGTGTATATATCTATGCACCAGTCTGCGCACACGTCACACAGAAGGAAGCGCCCGCGCCCTCAGATCACTTGGACCTGGCTGTGTTACAAGAGGTAAAAACGATATAAATACCGTTCGTTTTCTCACACAAACCGCTCATTTCGTGTCTTAGGCCATCAACAGACCAACAATTAAAAATCGGAATTACAACTATTGTAATTCCAATTTTTAAATAAATAAATAAAGATCATAGTGCATGTACCATTCAGGAAATGTAAAAATATATATTATTAAAAATTATTAGTTGTTTATATGGTAAAATGTATCATGCTTAAGTAACACATGAACCATAGTGTAAATTAAATAACATGGTATTACCATTATTATTATTATTTTGCACATTTAAAAATGGTAATACTGTGGTGGTGGTGGTGTTGTTTTACATTTAGTATCATTCACATTCATAAAGGGCCATGTCAATACCATGGCACATATACCCTGGTATAAAAGAATCTGTACCCTGGTATTGCGACTGATACAAACTGTTGGATGTATCAGATGGTGCTTCGATTTTTAGTATTTGATGGTACTTTTTCCATAATCTGTAAAATGTGTATCAGCACTTTTAAACGCTGTGGCCTTTTGTCACTCTTCCGTGTCTCTTTCTTTCTCACGTGCAGACTATTACGCACGGTCGTGCACACGGCATTGCTATTTACGTTCTTCATACCATCTTTATTGCTTGTCGAATGGGATGTGTCCAACAGCTGGAAGGCCTCTGGAATACTTTCCGAGCCAGATATGTGAACATGGCCTATGGTTCTGTTTTCCACTTATTAAAAAACAAGAGCTCACTCGTCATAAATCCAGTGTCATCTCGGTGCTGCTCACTTCTGGAGGTCCAGGAACCGTGGTTTGCCGTCAGCATGAAGCAACAGGTTAATCTGGTCTGTGTCGAGCATGTTCACGTAATGCCGGAGGGACCGTGCCGTCACTTCATAACTGTTTTTTTTTTTTTTATCTTCTCGTAAATCAACACTGTTCTTTAGGAGCTGTTGAGTGTTGGACATCAGGGGGTTCATTTACAAAGACGTGCGTATAATTATCCTAATGTGAACGATTTATAAAACATTAGTAGCCTAAGCAGTTAAAATGTTGCTCAATTGTGCATATAATAACATTAATACATATCATGATTGCCTATTTATCTTTAAATAAACAACGTAAATTAAATAGCTGGTAGCTATAAGAGCAGCAAAAATTCATAGGGTATGCATATCAGTTTCTAATATAAATCCGATTTGTTCCTCAAGTTTGACATATAGGATCAAATCCGATCATACGTGCATTTTATAAATGAGGCAGCATGTCTTGAGCCAATAGCAAATGACAAAACAAGCATCAATATTACTGCTCCTCAGGGATTTGAACACACCCATTACCGGTTACAATCCTCTGAACTCTTGGTGTTTATGTGGGTGGTCCGGGTTCAAGACATGTCCTGATCCCATTTCCCCCTGCTAATTTTTTTCTGGCACTGTCGCCCACATCAGTAAATCATACTATGAGAATGAAACACCTCAGTGTTGGAGTGAGTGAACTGTCTTCTTCTTTTTTTCAGAACTAGAAATTACAGACAAAAGCAAATCTGGAGTCTGAGCCATTAGCAGGAAGAGGAATCTTTGAATTGTTGGATGATGTTGGGTGTGATGGTGGCGCCTCGGCGGTCCAGTCTGCTGATACCACAGATGGGAATAGATTTCTCCCTCTGAAAACTTTGCATAACCCTTTTCCTGATTCACCATAAGTGTTTGTTTGAGCCGAGTTTTCTGGCACAACAGCGGATTGGTTACGGTAAAACAGGTGGATGAACTGGTTGGAATTGTGGAATCATAAATATTGGGAGGAGAAGGAATGCATCCCCCAAACTAAAAGGAGAAATCACAATAATTAAAACAATGATGCAGAGAGCTTGATGAGAAAATGTACCTTCAGATTTAAAATGTTTTAGACTTTATTTTACTCTTAAAGGAACACGCCGACTTTTGGGGACTTTAGCTTATTCCCGTACCCCCCAGAGTTAGATAAGTCCATACACACCCTTCTCATCTCCGTGCGTGCGTAACTCTGTCTGACGCACCCACCGCTAGCCTAGCTTAGCACAAAGACTGGAGGTAAATGGCTCCAGCTAGCATACTGCTCCCAATAAGTGACAAAATAACTCCATAACTTTCCTATTTACATGATTTGTATAGTCACAGCATGTACAAATAACAAGATCACATGAGACACAGCCATCTTCTAACGGTATACATACTGGGAACTATATTCTCAGAAGGCGCAGCACTGCTAATTCTGCGGAGTGATTTACTCGCAGCGTCTGAGAAGCCCCGCGGTGAGGAGACGAGAGTTCGCTCAGAGTGTTGCGCTAATCACTCCGCCCAAGTAGTGCTTCGCCTTCTGAGAATATAGTTCCCAGTATGTATACGGTGACCTTGTTATTTGTACACGCTGTGACTATACAAATCACAACATGTAAATAGGAAAATGTTGCCGTTATTTTGTCACTTATTGGGAGCAGTATGCTAGCTGGAGCCGTTAACCTCCAGTCTTTGTGCTAAGCTAGGCTAGCGGCGGGTGCATCAGACAGAGTTAAGGCACGCACAGAGATGAAAAGGGTGTGTATGGACTTATCTAACTCTGGGGGATACGGTGAATAAGATAAAGTCACAAAAAGTCGGTGGGTTCCTTTAATTTAGAATTTCTTGAATGGAAAATTTGAGAGGAGAGAACAAGACAAACACAGACGGTTAACTCTAAGCCTCACAGACTTTTCTCAGTGGATATTTTAAGACGGTCACACCTGTGTGTGTTGTGATTTTGTGGAGATAGATGTGTCCATTCTGCGGAGATGAACCAGGACTCAGGAGGAGGATTCAGGTTTGGGCATGAAAAATTCTTCCCCTGCAGTCAAAGAGCTTACGTAAAGGGGGAGAACAAACACAGATGTGATGCTTCAGCTTCTTATATTACACACCGCTGTGTTTATAACCGTTTGACTTCATTCACAAGAAGAATTAAATTAAGACTAATCTTGCATTTATGCTGGATTCACATCATGATGTAATTACCATAATTACATATTTCAGCTCTTGGCCATGGAAACGTTCATGATGATAAAAATGGATCCATATGCAGATTTGTTGATAATGGCAAAAAAAAAAAAAAAGGTTTTTGATAACGTAAATCAGGCTGCACTGGCTGTAAATGTCATATCAAACAGAAATATGTACAGGTAGCTACATAACAGCCCATATGTTTTTATTTCGGTGGACTAAATGCATAATAAGCATGTGCATGCTGTCGCCGGTTGCACATATTCACATTTTTTAAGTTTACACAGAGATGATAACGGTATCGTTTTCAAAACTCGTTGTCAAAAACCTATTTCGAAGTTTGCGTTCTCTGGCCATCAAAACACCGTTGTCGTGTAGATGAATGGCCAGAGCGCATAAAAAGTTTTCTTTTTTTCAGTTGTAAACGGTGTCGTATAAGCAGCCCTTAAGTTAATAACTAATGATTTTTACAATGGGAATCAATTAATCAAAAACGTACTTAAGCTGGAAAATGACTTTCGTCTAGAGCTGTTGCACAGCCAAAGCTTTGTTGCATCAATTTCCTATTATCAATGTAAAGCTGCTTTGAAACAATCTATATTGTAAAACGTGCTATATAAATGAAGGTGACTTGACTTGACTTTATTTGGCTTAAATTCAATTGTGCGCATTGGTTCCACATATGAAAAGATTTTTCTTAACATAAAATTACTATGTTGACTCAACTCAAATACGTTAAATGTGAACTGAGTAGCAATATCACACATTTTCATGCTAATTTCATATATTTCATTGAGATGAACAAAACACGAGAGATAGATGTACTGATTTTGTACAGTATTTGTTCATTCTATGGTGAGTTGAAAAAACGTTGACCTCTCGTTCGCCATCTTCATGTGGTTGAAACATTAAATGACACGGGCAGAGAGAATAGCTGTGCTTCGTGATCATCACATCAAAGAAAGCGGATCTAAACAGTAAGAAACATTTCTAACAAAGCATATCAAAACAAAACTGTAATCTGTGCCAATTAAGAATCATGTCCGCCATGTTGTTCGGGTGTTGTTTTAGCAAGGGCTCTGCATTTTCGAGATTTCTTTGTTTGAAAGAGTGATTCCCCAACAGGTCAACGAGGGTTCCCTAATGGCATCATAGTTCCTGTCCCAAATGGCCTCCTAAACACTGGAGGTCTTCCTACGAGTCCGTGATGAATGAGGCTGGCCCTCTTTCTGTTCACGGACATGAGGTAGGCAAGGAAATTCCCGTGAGATCAGACCCGACAGCTCTAAATTCAAATTGGATAAGATAAATTTAATCAGATTTTACGTACTCGATCAATAAAATAATTTCGTTTATTTTTTTTAAATGTACAAAATTCTGCAGCTTTAATAGAAAGTAGAAAGTCAGTATTTTCTCAGGTATATAGGCCAATATGCAGGTGAAACTCAATTTTTTTTTAATATCGTGCAAAAGTTCATTTATTTCATTAATTCAACTTAAAAGGTGAAACTATATATTATATAGACTCATTACATGCAAAGTGAGATATTTCAAGGCTTTATTTGTCATAATTTTGATGATTAGGCTTACAGCTATTAAAACCTTTTCAAAATATTCTAATTTTGAATTTGGGGTTTTCATAAGCCGTAAGCCATAATCATCAAAATGATAACAAATAAAGACTTGAAATATCTCACTTTGCATGTAATGAGTCTATATAATATATTAGTTTCACATTTTAAGTTGAATTACTGAAATAAATGAACTTTTGCAGGTTAATTTTTCGAGTTTCACCTGTATATATATATATAATGTTTGCTTCAACTTCAAGTTTTTGTTACATAAATGTAAAATTTTTAATTTTTATCAAGATATTTTAAGATACTTTTATTTTATTAAGATAACTAGTGCTTGTCAGGCAACATATGACCATAGCATATTACTGTTTAAAATATATTGTGGATTAAATGCAACATATCTGTGTTTCACTTTGATTCAAGTTTTTATGTATTTCACAATAGGATTCCATTCTGAATATTCGGTCAGTTCCCGTTATGTGCGGCATCTTCTTCCAGTGTGCTGCGTAACCATCCCAAAATGATTCCCAAAAATATGAACTCATTTCTCAGCTATGAGGGAAAGACTGATGAGAACCGTACGCCAACCCATGCGCTGGGATGCGTGCTGCCACTAGATGTCAGGCTTGTTGTGTAAAGGAAGCCTCGCTCTTCTTCATATGGTGACACAGAACAGGGCAGCATATTGTTTCTTTCATAATATCATCATTTCTTTCTTGTCTCTCTGTCGGTCTGTCTGAGTCTCTCGCTAGAACATTCTAACAGGCTCGTCAGGGAAAGGAGGATATGTTTCCACTGCCACATTTCACCCCGGATCAACCGCGTCTGGAAACTCAATAACTCACATAAAGAGGTTGTGAGTCAGAGAACGAGAATCATGATCCCGACAGCTACCTATGCTGTTAAAACAGCACTATACTACATGTATGGCCATTATTAGTGGCGTTCGCTAAAGCAAGCATTGATTTTAGTATTGCTCATTGTTTGGATTACTGATCTTAACTAACAACTATAACCCTAATCAGTGTATTAGTTTGTGCTAAAGACACACTGTAAAAAATGACTACATTTTTCACTTGGGCCAATTGACCGTTCGCAAAGACCCAACTATCTTAGTTACTGTCGCTATGTCCGACAAGCTACGCCGCTCTCACACACACACACACACACACACCATGTTCTCACGCAGCGAAAAATACATCGCGGAGCAGAGAGGAGACTGACAACACGCCGACTTTTGATATTAAACCTATTAAACAAAGTCTCACCTTTCAAATTTGGTCATTTTTAAAAAGAAATTTAAACAATAAATTCCGTTTTGTGGCTCTTTAATGTGTCATGACAGATCGCTGTAGAGTCTCAGTTAAAGCCGCTCGTGAACCGATCATCTCTTCCTTCTAGTTCATTTATAGCATCAAATAAACATAAATGAACATCAGGAGGAATTTTGTTTTAACCGCGGAAAGGCGTCAGTTCACTCCGCTTCTCAAGTTCAAATCCTCCAACATTAATCTACTAACTCTCCTGACTGCTTTGTCCGACAAAATGGCAGATGGCGAAGTATGATTGGTCAGATCACCTGTCAATCAAGCTCCCCTGCGACGGGTCAATAGAGAGCCTAAGTCCCTCCCCTTCCGGTGGACCATGGGAACTTATTTCGGAAAAATATTGTATGGTAGTCAATGGCGAGAGACAACAAATATTTTGATCTCGTTTGAATTGTGCCCTGAATTACACATATGATGTTTGTCAATTTAAAAGATACAGTTTAAAGTCAAGAAAGTCGCAGTTTGATGTAAAACTGTTGAGGTATAAGACTGTGAAAATACGTAATTACAAAGACTGACCCAAAAGGCGCACATGTGACATCATACCTTTTCACTGAATGAATGAAGCTAACTTTACTGACGCTAACGTCTATAATTTTTTCTATAGTCTTACGTTATAATCGTATGAGTGTTTTGTACCAGACTGCACACATACGAGCAACGGTGACGTATAGTGCGAGACGAGAGATGTAGTTCATTTAGCGATTTCCACATAAAACTAAACGTTACTCTTCTGTTTTATGACAAACTGCGACTTTCTTGACTTTCATAATTATCTTTTAAATTGACAAACATCATATGTGTAATTCAGGGCACAGTTAGGACGAAATAAAAAGATAAGTTGTCTCGCGCCGTTGACTACCATACATATTATTTCCAAAATAAGGTCCCATGAGCCAGAAGCAGAGGGGCGGGACTTAGGCTATTGAAAAATTTAGATGTTACCAGTCACTAGAAAATTGAGTTGAGAAGGTTAGAATTTTTTACAGTGCATTAACTACACCTAAAATTATGCAATTTATTAAAGAGAGGTGCTCTGTTGCTTTTTTTATGATTTACACTGCAGTTTAGGCCTGGTGGATGATAAAAAGGCAAAAACTCTCACAGACTTGGCCTACTTTTGAAGGAGGGACAGACGCCATATCTAAAGACCAGAATATCACAGCGACCTTGGAATGAGTTATTTAGATTTGGACCAGTACGAAACCCCCTTGCAACCACCCAGGATATTCCAGCAACCACACAGCAATGAATTAAAATCCACTTATAACACCTTAGCAACTGCATCACAACTGAAACTTAAACACACACCTGTAGTTATTTAATATAGCTGTCATACGTAATACTTACAGTTATAATATTCCACACAGTTCAGTATATCTCAGATGAAATAGTGGAATCCTTCACAGAGAATAACGACAGTCTTCCAGCGAAGATTATACATACTTATACCCTTCTGCATGACTTCATTTATCAAAACACACACAAAAAAGATCTGAAATTAATATAAAGCCTGTTTTATACATTATACTTTAAGTATAACCCAGCGCCGTTGTAATTTGTAGGCCTTCGGAGTAGCTCTTCGTGATTTCTCATGGAAAAGGGAGTTATTGGAAAAAATAACAGACAGTGGAGAACTTTGAGGAATTACATCTCAAGCTCATATACGAAACGTCTTGTCGCGCATGGAAAAACTATTTTGGATGGATGTGTGTCGGTTCATCAGCATGCTTTGTGGGTTATGCAAATGCCTGGAGTTTCCCGTAATGGGAAGAGGGAATTCTGGCTGCGAAGTGACGTTCTCCACGTCTGTCTTTGTTCTCTATATTTTATGATATTTCAAAAGTTAAGCTTTTACTAAAGTATTATGGGACAGTCCAACAAAAGTAGGTTAGGTTCATGCTTTTCTTCAGAGGAGGTAACAGATCACAGAAAGTTCCCAAAGTTCACAGAAATGGGGATTCTGTGAACTTTAATTGTTCTTTGGTGTTTGTGAAGGTTATGATTTCAGATGAATATCTAATGTATTTCCATTCATCACGAGTCACAAAATAGATTTTATGAAAATTACTTTTCAAAATTGTCACACAGACATCTTTTGCGAATATTCATTTACAGAATATTTTGTTCAGAAAATGGATTTTGAGACATGCTGGGTGTATTTTGTCTATAAACGGTGTTATCATGTCAAGTCACCTTCATTTATAAAGTGCTTTTAACAGTATGGATTGTTTCAAAGCAGCTTTACAGTAATAATAGAAATTACCGTAACAGATTGTTTTGGCTTTACAGCAGCTCTAGAATAAAGTTATCGTCCAGCTAAAGTTAGTTTTGATTGATTCACTTCCGTTACGAAGATCATTAGTTATTAACTTACTAACACGACACCGTTCTAACAGAAAAACTCTTAACGCGATCCGGCCGCCCATCCGCACAAAACAGGGCCTGGTGTCTGAGAACGCACTCCCTGAAATAGGTTCGAAGGTGCAAACGATTATCCGTTATCTCTGCGCAAACATCAAAAACGCAAACCAGCGAAAACGCAGACAGCGTGCATCACGTGTTCAGTGTTCACGTTTGAATATGTGCGCAGGCGTGTAGTCCTTCTTCATCAACCCTCAACAAACTACTTGTCTGATCTTAAAAATGTATAATACAAAAATGTGTCGCGTCTGCGTAGCCACGCAAACCGAAATCATCCCGACGATTGATCTGTACAGGGGTAAAGGGAGGGAGGCAACTCTTAATGTATTTGTCATGCACAAATCTTGCTGTATGACAATAGATCATCTTCTGTCAGTCTGATAGAAAAAGACAAAAATCACAACCGTTGTTGCTTCCAGTTCATTAGTCAGACTAGAAGTGGAAGCTCATATTGAGTGCATTGCATTCTGGGATACATTATACAATGCAGTGTGCTCTGTTGTATACTATGCTGTATATCCATGTATAAATAATGTGCATATTGTATATACCGGAAATACATTAAGAGTAGTATGTCATTGTAAACATACAGTATGTGTCACTGGCACTTCATTCCCACAACAGCCTCTGGTGTTTAGACTTGTTTAGTGTGTGTAAGTGTGTGTCAGAGAGGGTTTGTCTTTTCTCCAGAGCGGCAGGTTTGGACGTGATTAGTAATGTTGTGTACAATGATGGATCCCCCCTAAAAAAACGGTTGTTTTACGTCAGTCGTCCTGTGGAAAATATCAGCATTTTTTTGATGGTGTTCCAATGATTTAGTTTTATATCAAATCATGTTTTATAGTTAATATGCATTGCTGCTTATTAGTACATTCTGATTGGTCAACCACTGCACTTTTCAGTCAAAATCATTTAGTCGTTTTTTACATATCTGTGCCAGAATCACATTTCTTGTGTCACTCTGCACTCTTTCTTTTCACATAATAACATTTAAACTCAAATAAGGGCTTTATGACAGAACAAACCCCTTTGATTTGGGTCCTGAATGATCATCCTGTAAAAGTAAAAGCACAAATAAACATTCAGGTTACGGCTCCTCAGACAGCATTAGGCAGATTATTACATATAATATACTATCAGCTTTCATATCAAAGGCTTCTTTTTACCTCTAATTTGACTTTTTCGTAGAAACCTGTAGCAACAATGGAAGAAAGACGGGGGAAGTGTTTAAGAAACCTTGTTTGAAAACCGTCATTAATTTCACAAATCCCTTTGGTACAGCAGAAATTACACAATATTTATCTCTAGTCCTCCTTGTGGGAGTGATAAATGAGCACACCAGTTTCTGGGTCATTGTATATGATTGTACAACTCACATTTGAACATCACTTGAAATATATTCCGTGCGGTTCGCATGGATTCCCTTGCGCAAATCTGTTTGTTCGATATTTTCTTTTCAGTATATTGAGTGATATTTTCCGTAGCGCTTTCTAGTAGTAGCTTCCACCATTGGCCGTCTGCCGAACGCATCAGTCTCTGACAGGAAGAGAATATCTGCGGCTCAGCTGTCGTCTTCTAGACATAACATACGCTTGCTCAGATCTGTCTGACTGGCTGACCTTAAAGAACCGGAGGCCACAGTGACTCCAGAGGAGTTCAGGGTTTCTTCTTCACGCTGGAAGCTCACACCTCCCCCTTTATAAACACTCCTTCAGGAGATCTTCCCAGGGGCTATTCCTCTGTCTGTTTCTGGTTCTGGTTAATAGTATGTATTGTTCTTTGCAACTCGCTGGCGTGTGGACTCACCTTACTGGTGATGTTTCTATCATATGCAAGCAATTTTCTGCTGCTCTGACTGACTTCAAGCTCTTTCTTCTTGAGCTGCAAAATACTTTTATGGTACATTTGTGAGTCTAGGATTTGACATTATCAGCTGTTCTTGCTTTTCAAATGTTGGCTATGACTGTAGAAGTTTCCTGAATTACAATTTTGCACCTATTGCACTCAATATTTCCACAAACATGTGCTGTCTCCGATATAAGAGATTAAACTAGTCTTGAAGTTACCATGAAATTAAAATGGAAAATTCTTTTTTTTTTTTATGGTATAGGCTACTGTATTGCATAAATTATTTATCCGTGCACATATTTATTTCTTAAATTCATGTGCTTCGTAATCTTTAATCAATCTTTTCTCTGATGACGTGTTCACTGGTGCAAGGGTGGGTCAACCTGTCACTCAAATTAGATCAACCAATAGCAAACCACAAATTCCCCATGGACAAAAAGTCAAAATATTTCGATGGACACATTTTTTTTTGTAGCTCCAGAAGCCGTTTCACTCGAATACATCACAATTGGGAAGAAAATATTATCGTAATTTTGGTTTCATGCTTATCGACTTCACAGCAGCCAAAATCCAGCTCTTAACAACTTCTTAACAACCAGACACTAAATCATTTAACTTAGCAAAATCTATATTCATTCAAATTAAATCATGTCTTAACCATATTTACACTGTGTTTTATTTGTTATACATTCTGCTATTAAAGAAACATTTTGCCCTGTCAAATCTGTGCACTTGGTTTATGTCTGAAAGCTACGGTTCTCTGTTGGAAGAGCTGTATATACTATTAACTCACAAACGCGGCTGCAAGCGGTTCAGGGACTGATTTGTGAACAAGTTGAAACGACTGCAAAGAAGAGTTAGCAAAAGCAGACACCAGTTTTTAGGATTATATGAATCCACTTTGAGTCAGAGTGAGAGACTCGTAATGTGAACGATTCAGTTTAATCCAACATGATCTCATGGAAGTGCGTATCTATACCACAAATGTTATTTCTTGTGCCATTTATACGCATTTTTTTTTTTTTTTTTCGTGCATATGCTATGAAAACCCTTTGTTAGGATTAGGGGTGGGCAGTGCGTGCACTCAAAAACAGGTTTTGCTTTTTGTTCAGTTTGCTTCATTAAAATCTATGAGCAATAGCTGTACCAATATGATATTATTCAATAAGGATGCATGATAAAAGTGTCAGCAAAGACATTTATAATGTTACAAAAGATTTCTGTTTAAATAAAAGATGTTCTTTTGAATTTTCTATTCATCATCCTGAAAAGAAAATCACGGTTTCTACAAAAATATTAAACAGTACATCTGTTTTCAACATTGATAATAATAAGAAATGTTTCCTGAGCAGTAAATCAGCATATTAGAATAATGTATATATCAATACATATATAAAAAAAATTGGGTTTACTGTAGGCCTAAGCCATGGTTGTTTATTTGATTGTTTGTTAGATTTTTAGTTGAACATGTTAAACTAATCCCAGTGTTTCCATTGTGTAGCCTATAGCAACAAAATTAATCTCAGAGTTCTAAATTGGAACCCTGATCCCAAATCAAATTCTGAAAATGAATCACCCCTTTTAACAAGCCTGTCTTTTCCACGCCTTGCAGTTGTTAATGGATACATAAGAGCAACATAAAATCACACTGAGGCAATAAAATTGCATTTTCCAAGAAGCTTTACATCAGAGAACAAAACGAGGTGGAAATGAAAGCAAACATCATGGAACGAACCATAAAATAACAATTGACATGAATGCGGAGAATTTCTGCGGTGTAAGGCCGGACCTCCCACATTTACAGAGTAGTTTAGCAGATCTGCTGTGGTATTGCTTCTTTTGAAGTGTATTTAAGGTTTTACAAAATCTGTAGTTAAATTAATCAGCCACCTAATCAGCCGCACAATGTCATAATAACCAGATATTTAACTAGCCACTAAACCATTACAAGCGCATCAGCATGAACTCATGAATGTGAATCAAAAAATTACATCATATCTTTTATGGCTAATGCAAAAGACACCGGGTTAATTTATTACACCACAGACACAATAGGGTGGGAATATTGATCTTAAAGAAGTTTACAGTGTCTGTTTATTCGAGTATAATTGTCGTTTTGCAGAATTGTTGATTGTCATCTGTGGTGTTCTGAACAAACTTTATTTAGCCGGTAATACTGTATAAGTAAAGTGAGGTAATGAATTTTTATGCCCAAAATCTTCAAGGGAGAATTCGAGTGCCCCATGAGATTTACTGCTTTCCTAAAACTATTATTTTTCATTGTAATAGAGCTGCATAAAGTATTGCATAAGCACTAAAAACATGTAGTGTAAACAGGACAACTGAAAACATATGAGGCACTGAAACCTAAAGTTAATCTGGGATACGTTAAATCATGAAAGCATGTCTAATTTTTACCGGTAAACTATATCAGCAGCTTTACAACTGTGGTTTATCCTCGGATTATGTTACTGGCGAACAGGGTCAGAATTGATTGTTCAATTGTAGTGAACTTTACATTTAGGACAGGACATTGAGGGTATAAGGATAACAAAACCAGCATGCAAAATATAATAAAATTCAGATAAACCGATCAATATTTAAAAAACTCTGTAAAAGAGACTTGAAATTCAGGAATTGATTTAAGAGTTTCCAAAGTAATCTGGGGCAACCAAAAGAGCCAACAACAAGTGTTAAAACAACTCTAAAAAGAAAATAGTGTCAACTCAATTAGGTTCAATGTTGATTCCTTTATTTTGTTTCTCACTTTCTTTGTTCTGGAAGGGTTTGTGTCCAGGGTGCTGATTGGCTCCTGCAGGCTAATGAGTGGTCCGTCCTGATTGGTCAGTTCCTGCACACCTTAAAGCCCTGATGTCACTTCCAGAAGTCCGAAATCGCAAACTCTCTTGAGTAGGGACATCTTTTGAATAAGTATTAACTTCACAACCGTAAAAAAAGTATGTTCTATATAGTATGAGTGTGAATATAATCCAGACGTACTACATTAACCATGTTATCACTGTCATGTGACCTATAGTGTCCCTTGAGTCGCTTCACTGCCATTCATAAATCCTCTCCCGTGGCCTCATGGGATAGTAAAGTGTCCCTCATATGCACACTTCAGGATCTCGGCAGAAGTAGTAGTTCATCCTGGTACTTTTTTCCTACTGTTTTATGAGTACTGTGAATTAGGACATACTTATTTTGTCACATACTGTTTTTCACCTACTATATAGTGGGAAGTATGCGATTTCGGATGCAGTCGTGTTTTGTGAGGAGTGTTGTTTTGTTGTTTGATTAGACAAAGTGTTTAAGATTGTTTTTGTTCTGCGTGTGAGTTAGAAATTGTAAGTAAGAAACTGTTTGGTATTTTGACCCCATTGCCTGCCTTTAAATAGTGTTTGTACATTGTATACAAATTGGGGAAAGAAAATAATTTGACACCATTTTGTTTGTTGACTTTATTCTTTGTTTTTTGGATAGGTAGTTTGGGAAGTTGATTGTATTTTTCTTTACTTGTCTTGTTATGTTAAGTGTTGAACTCTGTTTGTTTTGGCCCAGTCAGCTGCCGAAGCAATTTCCCCTATTCATATGTTTGCTGTAATCTCTCATTTCATGTCACGTACTTCACCCCTAGATGGGGCGTAACATGAAATTAGGGGCTCATCCGGGGTTTGAACCCAGGAACTCTCGCACCCCCAAGTGACATTCATACCCCTAAAACAGGATAATAGTGTCATTATGCAACACAATGCAAGGACATGTTGCATTCTCAGTGTTGCCACAAGAGGTGCTATATTAGACGTCGTCTTTAATAGTTTTCTCTTTCGGCTCTACTAAAGCCATGGCAGAAGCAGAACAGTTAGAAGTTGTGAAACACAGTACGTTAAATATGTTTAATGGGACAGTGAGCAATGCAATGCACTCATAAAGCAGTTTGCATCTGCATGTGTGTAGTTGCATGTGTGTATGTTCTTGTTGCACAGTAAACCTACCCTGGAAATCCAGAGGTCTCGCGAGAGCACACGTTGAATTTGCTCAGCGAGTTACTCTGGTGTCAAGTAATGATGCTTATTAAATATGCCCTTGTATCTGAGCTGCACCAATCACATCGACGGGTCTGATATAGATGGGTCATAGACGGGTCATAGACTGATATAGGCGGGCCAGAGGCGAGATGACGACGGCGCTGCGACGTCGAAGTCATTAGTAAACATTGCAAGATGGCAATGGATTTGAAACGGCTTTGGGCGCTACAATGAAAGATTTAGACTTGCCTTTTACTCTAAAAGAGGAACAGAAGACAGCGCAAAATAGTTCCTTTCCGTCGCTCTGGCTACGTCACCCCCTGTATTGTTGTGATTGGTCGTAGTGTTAGCCAATTGCGTGCAGTGAGATTTTCAAATGCATGCTTGGTGCCGCCCCTCGATCTGGCCGATTTTCATTAGTCGACGCCAGACCATTAAAGGGGTCATGACATGGTTTTTTTTATTTTATTATTATGTTCCCTTAGGTGCAATTATAGTATTACTATAGTTTTTTTTACCAAAAACTTTTAAAATGTAGTGATTTATGACCTTTTCCCACCCTGTTTCTCATCCTCTGATTCAAACAGTCTGTTTTGGGGGTGTTTCCCCTTTAAGAGTTCAGTGTTAACGCCCACTGTTATGATTGGCTAACGTCAGTGCCTATGCATCAATATTAACGCCCCCAGCCAGAACGTTTGCGGATTCGGCGTAACTGTTTAATAGCGGGTGATGCATGCGAAGCGATGGCTCTGGCAATGATAAAACCTTATTATGTTTGAGCCAGAATCAGAGGAAAATGAACCATCACCACAACAACGAAGACTGGATCAGCCCGTGTCCACATGGAAAGTGAAACTATTTTGAATTAATAAAAAAAAATTAACCCGAGACACTTGAAAACGGATTATTGTTGCATAATTATCCAATAGCTTCATTTGCTAACAGTTTAACATTATTTAACTAATTCCAATGAAATGATAGGGTGTACCACGGACAAAAATGCATGCACAGACAGGCCATCTTAGAAGATGCAGCATTGATAAAGGCAACATTTTTAATTTTCTATCACATGTAGGCCTACTAGAAAGGCGACATATTTTCAAGATTCTCTTATACAAATGTGTTTATATTAGCCATGGTAAAAAGTAAGTTTGCGTCGTCGTTATTGAGCCCATAGTCGGCACGGACTTATCTTTGAGCATCCGTTTTCTGGCAAAGCCAAGCATCATATTGGGATTTTTTCCTCAAAACAGTCATCCTTAAATGTATAGAACACTGTCGTGACTGGGACGTCCGCAAAAAATAAAGTGCATCCATTTTTCCCTGACGACTGGATCTTTCAGCGTATTTAAAAAGTAGTTTAAAGTTTTAAATACATTACTTACAGTTTGCGTCGTCGTTGTTGAGCCCAGAATAGACGGCACGGACTATTAACAGTCATCCTTAAAATGTATAGAACAAACGCTTAAACTAACACTGCCGTGACTGAGACGTCCGCAAAAAATAAAGTGCATCCATTTTTCCGTGACGACTGGATCTTTCGCAGCGTATTCAAAGATGTTGTTTGTCCACAGCCAGGAACAGCACATCTGCGGCGTCGTAATCTCCCTGTACACAGACCCACTCGCTGTCCGTCCACTGAACACTTGTGAGGCGCGCGGCGCGCGGGCGCGACAACGATATACGAAGTGAGCGTAGTTGTCTTGCGCTTTAAGCGTAACTGTCTTCTGCTGGAGGCGGTCATTATGCAAACGCTGGTACGTCACTTCGTACCGTGACGTCACTTCTTACCATGGATCCAGAACGAGCTGTATTTAGAGCTTGATTAAATAAATGATTCGTTTATAATGGGGAGGGCGTCTTAAGCTATGAAACTTGCAGGACGTTTTAATGGTACAAAGACCTCTTATATACCAAAAGATCAAGGCAAATTTGGTTTCTCATGTCATGACCCCTTTAATCTTTCAGATTTAGGTCTGGATTTCCAGGCTACAGTAAACCGGTCAAGCGGTCACAACTTAGTACACATTCCTGGGCTTATCTAGCATGATTCAATTTGTTTTAAAAAGGGAAAGGTGTTCTGCGTAGATCACATTTTATGTCTAGACAATCATTCAACTTTTTTTCCGCAGCCTTGTGTAAAGAACACAAAATCCTCAACGATTTTGAAAAAGGAACATCGTGTGATGAATTGTTTCCTAGATCTGCCTGGTTCATATTTGTGGAAAACAAAAGGATGCCTTCAGCCCGTAACGTGTGTTGCCAACTGTTAAATGCTCAGTATGGTTATGGGCAGATACCTTATAGCTCTCATTACATCAAATGATTGCTGTGTATGGTTGTGTAATGGCCTCAAATGAATATGAGATCATTTTTATAAGACCAGCTGCATCCTACATTATAAACACTATTCCCCGATGATGAACAAGAGTTGTTGCAGAAACGCCTTCAATCACTCACCACATCTAAACGTCACTGAACCTTTATGAGAAAACCTTCACTACACTGTGACGACAACCTACACTGCAAAAAATGATTTTCTTACACAGTTGGTTTTATTTATTATCGTTTGTCATATCAAAATCAGTTAGTGGGCCTCAAAATTTAAAGGTTCAGCGTGTAACTTCAGAATTACATTTGGTAATACTTCCACTGTACACTGTAGAAAAATATTGTTGGGTTAACTTAAAAAAGTAAGGTAAAAAAAATGTGAGTTCATTGAAATTAAACAATTGAGTTAATGCAAGGAGATTGGTTTAATCAAACGAAACTCAAAATATGATGTTATCTGAACTACATTAACTATCTAAGTTGATTTGACAAAGGAAAAAAAGTTGTGATTACAAATAATATTTTTTTTTTCCAGTGTAGACATTCTACTGACTATACAATAAGTAATGTTGCAACTACATTTCAACTAACTGTCATTAGAGTATTAGTAGACTTTATGCTTAATATCTGCCAACACTTTATTTTAATGCTCATCCAACAGAAATTCTTCTGACTATAAGTAACTTGGCAACTACAAGTCAATTTATGCTCCTAACCCCAACCCTAACACCTAACCCTAACCTAACAGTGTACTGACAGTCTGATAATCTTATGACAGTTAGTTGACATGTAGTTGCAAAATTACTTATAGTTAGTAGAATGTCTATAAAGTGGACTATCGAAATAAACTGGGACCTTATTCTGTTTGTTTCAACAGTTTGCATCAGCCAACGGTGTAAAAAAAAAAAAAAAAAGATGCATCTCGCCTACCAGATGCAAATTCAATCACTGCTATTATATAAAAACTCTTGAGAGGAGGTGGGAGGGTAGAAAGATTTACATTTACTTAAGAGAGTTTAAACTCCCTGTAATTCATCAAGTGAAGCCTCACTGCCTGAAGGAAAGGCTGTTCTGACGCTGAGCACTTTTACATGCTTTGAGGTGGATTATCTGAGCACTTTAATCAGCCCAGCACACAAATCCTGTCTGTCTATCTCCTTAACCTCCTACTTCCCTTACAGGGGCCGTTTTTCTTGCTGTTTTACAATAGAAAGGGGCTTTCCTAGTGGCTATACTGTTGGTTTCACTCCTACTTGACTGCTGAACCCAACTGTGATATATCAGGTGGCGGATCGCATGAGCTTCAGTTTTGCAAAAAGATAAACTTCAACTTGTTGCATTGCCAGTGGTCACCTCAAATCACAACTTTTTTTCCTTTGTCAAATCAACTTAGATAATTAATGTAGTTCAGATAACATAATATATTTTTAGTTTCTATTGATTAAACCAATCTCCCTCATTGCATTAACTCAATTGTTTAATTTTAATGAACTCAAATTTTTAAGGCAACCAGGTAACTTACTTTTTTAAGTTAAACCAACAATATTTTTTTTTTTACAGTGAACAGACATAAGCAATCAATCAGTGTATGAAACTCAATGGTGGAAATCAACTAAACAGATAAACTGCGTATCTATACCACGAATGTTATTTCTCCTGCCATTTATACGCCAAAAATAGTTTTTGCGTGCATATGATACGCACTTTGTGGCGTGTAATATGCACACACCCCCCACCCCTAATCCTACCCAAGGCACAATTCATCTGCATAATTTGTTCATGCCACAATGCATGCTGAAGTTTTGTACTATGTAGCATGAAGCATTTTTGATTGTCACGACTGTTGAGATTTATAGTTGATCAGAGCTTTTTGGGGCCGTTTACACAATACTGTTTTAGGGTGACCATGCACGGGACAGTCCCGCAATCGTAATCAGTGTCCCTCATTTCAATTATGTTAGTATTATCTCTTCCCTGAAATTACATACCACAATAATAAATCTAAAAAATGCATTTAAAATCCATTTGCACAGCTGTCATGTTGTAGCTTAAGCGAGGAAAAACAACAACCAACGCATTCGCAGAGGGGGACGTTTCTGCTGATGATGACTGCGAGGATGAAGCACAGCAACCATGTGGACCTCATCACAAATCATTAAATATAGCTACACCAGCCAGGACAACAAAAGCATACAAGTTCAAGATGCACTGAAACCGGTAAAAAAAGGTTCATTATTTTTAGTAGACTGAACAGGTCCAATAGAGTAAATTACATTTTATCACTCAAAGCAAAGTGAGTGCCAGGCAGTTACAGAGCCGGTCACAATTAACAAAGCTTATTGACTATTTTAAACATTATCATGATGGCAAATAGGCTTTCCAACTATTGTAAATCAATATTATAGTATAATAGTAGTACATTTATCTTTCAAACACCGACACACCTGCAAAATCACAAATACTGTCCTTCAACAGAGCAATAACCAGGTCAGGTGGTCACCCTACTAAAAACAGAAAACTTTTAATGTGTTTTGGCTATTCACTTACACGACAACGGCATTTTGGGGTATGCAAAAGCAAACTTTTGCAAAAGGGTTTCAAAATTAAAGTTTTTTAAAATTATGCTGTTATCGTCTACATGTAAACTACAAAAAACGTGTGACCAATTCTATGTTTTTCCTCTGATATTTATATTTTGTTTTTATTTCATTTAGGCCTGGTTTCTCAGACAGGGCTTAGATTAAGCCATGATTGTATAAACATGCATTAGAAGAAGAAAAAAACATTACTGGTGCGAATCTTGAGACAAAACAATGGCACTTACATAATTTAAGATATCTCAGTGCAAGTTGCTTTCAGTTAAAACATCTCAAACATGCATTTCAGTCTGGGACTGGGCTTGAGCCTTGTCTGTGATACCGTGGGTTAGCATTTCAATTGACAACATAATTAAAAAATATATTTTTAGTTAACGATAACAACATTGTCACGTTGAAGATTTTGTTGCTTGTGCTTAGATTGTGGCCGACTATGGTGTCATTAGTTGTGTGTTGTTTCATTTAATGAGCAACAACTGTGCTAACGTCAGTAGTGTAGTCAGTCTCTTCTCAGTTGTGCATTTCATACATGATCCATTATAATTAGAGAAATTATGTTTATAATTCTGCCATGCACTTTTGCTAGCTAATAGTAATCTGACACAAGAAGGTCTAAATTGGCTTTTTGCGCAGACATGCCTGAACCAATTCAGAAAATGAAGGGATTAAGTGATTGACAACTGGTTTGAAATGCAAGAAGTGAGCTATTAACAATTATTACTTTCGTTAAATAAAATGTACAGTTCTATAACCTGAAATGAATTAGTACTTTTGTTTGCAGTTCCACACAGTCATCAGGACTTTGAGTTCATGAACGGCCCAAATGTGTTTGTCATGGCACATTCGGTATATTATGCCTCGCAAAAAAAATGTATGGAAAGTTTACGGACAGTTTTGGATGCACAACTGTTCCCTTCTAACATGAGTGATACCCTGGGAAACTACCCATGTCCTCAGTTTAGTGTTTCCCTTTTTTCCAATTGTAGTGAAGGTGTGCCAGTATAGCTCGAAGGCAAACCTGCATTCTCCACAAATATCCCTTAGCCAGGAAATAAAACATGATAATAAGCGTATTTCAAGCCATGTACTCATTAAAATTTATGCAGCAGATGTATGGTTTTATGAGTTCTGGAGCATGAAAGATGCAGACGCACACATACACACACATACACACACACTTGAATACTGCAAATGCCACTGTTGCTCTTAAGCTGGCTTTGGCCTTTGTAATGTTTACTAGTTCACATAGCAAGTATTAAATGACTGATTTATTTGCTTGCGTCAAACAAATCACTTTTATGAGAACCAAATTCTCAAAGGCCAATCGGACGTGAAAATGATGTGTATTATAACGTGGAGCTTTGTTACTATGAGCGCTCAGAAGTATAATTTGCCCAAACGTTCACACATTAAGAAGGAAACGCATTAAAATAGCATACAGTAATACTACTGTTTCACAGATTTCACATAGAAAATGATGCCATATTTAGTAAAAGACCCATTTTACTAGATATATCATGTACTGCTTAAAATTAGAGCATCAAATGCATCATTTAAATGTGACGTTGTTTTTTTGGCGTCATTGCAGCTTTGTTGATTTCAATGTAAGTGTTCTGTGTTTGTGTCGTGTTGTGATTTTGCTTGAAGAGTAGATTAGTTGTTAGGGTTAGTGTGAAATGACAGTATATTCTAGGCTAATAATTGCATTACTTTCACAGTAATTTCACAGTAGGACTTCTCTTGTATCTGCTTCAGTCTTGTGCTGTTTCTGTTTCTGTTCTTGTGCTTTCCTTCAGAAGACTCATTTACAGCAGGTATCATCACTAATGGCCAATCATCACTTGTAAAGTGAACTTAATTGATTAATTGACCGTTCGCAAAGACCCGCCCCCTTTAGTTATTGTCGCTATGCCCGACAAGCTACTCCGCTCTCACACACACACACCATGTTCTCACAGTGAAAAATACATCATGGAGCAGAGAGGAGACTGACGGACAGACCAGGTTACTTTTCGGTTACTTTTGATATGATTTTTTTTTTTTTTAAGAAATTTAAACAATAAATACCGTTTTGTGTCTCTTTAATGTGTCTGACAGATCGCTGTCGCCTCAGTTAAAGCTGCTCGTGAACCGATCATCTCTTCCTTCTAGTTCATTTATAGCATCAAATAAACATGAACATCAGAAGGAATGTTGTTTTAACCGCGGAAAGGCGTCAGTACACTCCGCTTCTCAAGTTCAAATCCTCCCATGTTAATACTAACTCTCCTGACTGCTTTGTCCGACAAAATGGCGGATGGCGAAGTATAATTGGTCAGATCACCTGTCAAGCTCCCTGCGACGGGTTGATTAACTATATTAATAGTTCAACATTCAACACTACAAAGAGTAGATTCAACTCTGATCCAGTGTTAAACACCTGTGGGTGAGACTCACATTATACATTTGACAGCAGTGATTGTGCTGTGTAGCTGCTGTGTAAATGTCTTGTAAAATCTACGGTACTTTATTTTGGTGAAGGTTTTACAATTGTACTGTAAGTAAAAGCTTGCTTTTACTGTGAGTTTACAGTATTGGAATTTTTTTCTGTAAACAGGCATCATCTGTATTTCTACAGTGCATATGAATATGGCTGTTTACACCTGGTATTAAGATGCGTTTTGGTCGATCGGATCACAAGTAGACAAGGGAGACACATTCCCGTTTACATGGGTTTTTAATCCGTCTCTTTTGTCCACTTTCATCCTGATTTCTTCAAGGGAAGGGTCTATTGGCGGGTTAATGTATGGACTTTTTCAGATCTTTCGATCTAATGGATGAAATAAGCTCACGCAATTTACACATGAACACGAGCGGAGAAAAGAGAAAAACACACGGAGAGCAGAAGCTTTCATTTCTGCTCTGACAGCTGGGATTTTGTCGGGATAATTTCGGTTTCGCGTATCTACCCCGAAGTGATCAAATTATGTCTAAAAATTTTTAAGGCCAGACAAGTCGTTTGTTAAGGCTTAGATTGTAGGGAATTACAAACCTCCGCACATATATTCAAATGCGCATATCTATAGAATTAATTCTTAATGTGCACGTGAGCGTCATCAGCGTTTCTCACAGGTTCGTCTGTAGAGTCTGTAGAGAGAACGGTGTCGTCTTAGCGGCCTCTATAATTTAATAACTAATGATCATTTCGACGGAAGTGAATCAATCAAAACTAACTTTAGCTGGAAAATATCTTTATTCAAGAACCGCTATAAAGCCAAAACAGTCTCTGTTACCTTAAATTATCCGTTTATCTCTGTAAAGCTGTTTTGAAATAATCTACATTTGTTAAAGGCGCTATATAAATGAAGATGACTTGACTTGACAGCCGCAAGACCAGCCGAACGCTGTGAGTGTGTGTTAGACATCAGGAATGGAGAGAGAACATTGTGCTTGGTACGTTTTTCATCTTCAAACCAAACTTTAGTCTTCAGCCGACAAAGTTTACTCTAGCCAGAGCTCTTCTCATAATGTTTACTCATCAGATCAGTAGACGGAGAGTAGACGGTCTTTTGAATGTTTCGACCACATGAGTGTTAACACTATGAAAGTAATCTGGTCGAATGTGTTTTTTTTTATCTTCCTCTGGAAGTGGTCGAAAGTGGACAAGCTCAAACATTTCTAGACCAAGTTTACACCTGTATTTAGCATCGTCCACTTGTGAACCGATCGACCAAAACACAATTTAATACCCGGTTTAAACGGGCTCCCAGCATGCAATGCATCATGTATAAATTACTGTGTAGAGATATTAGATAATTGTTGGTTTAATCTGTGCTGCTAAACTTATTTTTGGTTCTCTGTCAGCGGCTCTTTTAGTAATGGTGGTTTATGTTGTGGCTTTGTTTTATTTGTTGAGTGTCACCATTGTTGTGTTTTGTATGTCTTCGCATCATTAGGAAATGTTTATAAGAAAAAAAGCCTTGTGTTACAAGATGACATTTCAAACATGTATATTATGAACAGTTAAAAAGCACCTACAATCAGACAATTAGCCTTTTTTTCATGAGTGGTGCAGGGTTATGTATTTTTTAATTGGACATTGAGACACGTCAACACACTCATCATACAAACGGCAACAATTAACACACTATTCAGATGAACAGATCAACTCTGAACAGCACAAAATAAGCCATTAGAAGTCACAACAAAAACAACAGCAAAAAGAAAAGAAAATATTCATAAAGAAAAGTATCATTTATTTATTCATGCTTCAATGCATGATGGGAGTTTTGTACTATGCTGGCACCCAGCATGCATTGCGGCATGAAGATTTATGTTGATTGTCACCATTGTTGAGATTCATATCCTGATTGTTGATGTTTGTGTGTGTCTGAATCATCCAGTAGTTCAAAACGTTTTTTTAATGTGCACAGCGTGTTTAAAAATGTATCATAATATCTGATTGCTGCATCACTGTTGTATCTGTAATATCATTGAGTAAGAATGTGACGACACACTTATGAGTATTTAGACTTCAGATGAGATCGTTGGATCAGATCTCTTTTTATAAATGTACAGTTACAACAGCCAGAGATGATAAAAATAAAAAGTGAACGGTCAAGAGTCCAACTAAAGGACACACCGATCACTATAAAGGTGACGGCAACTGAAAAACATTAGAACTGAAACAATGTTAACTGGAAGTCATTGTAATTGTTGTGTTTTTGGGGTGCGTTTCCCAAAGCCAACTATCGTCGCTTTAGACTTAGAGATTACTATACGACTTTAGAGATTACTCTATATATAATATACAGATTTCGTGGCCCAGATAAGGTACAGCTGTGGTTTATTTGCCTTGCTCTTGGCTGACATGCAGCATGACTATAGCTCGCTTGTGGAAAAATATGATACTAATAAAATATGATACTCAACAAAAACACATGCAATCTTTTTATTTTATTTTCTTGAAGTATTTGTCTAAAGCTTTAATAATGGACTATTATTTCTCGTCAGGCTTAACAGGGTTAATGTTTTCCAGTCAAAAACTGCAGTTGTAATTTGTTAATATGCAATTCTGAATCAAGTCACGATGTTTCATAGAGCTATTTGTGTAATTTGCATTTTAAGTGTAGCACAGAAATAAAGTCCAGTTCTCTGTAACGACAGCAAACATAGCTTAAGATGTGCACCATAAACTTTATGCTTTCAGCTTTTGTTATTTTCAGATGTTATTGGTGGGACTCCACTTCACAAAATGGGTTTATAGTTCAATTTACTCTGCCTCCGCATCCAAAGTCTCCCTGTATTTGAAGAAAATCCCATTGTATTCGGTCTATGGTTCTTTCTTTGAACGACTAAAAATGTACATGTATTGCATGGAAAGGTTAAACTAAACATTTTTGAGCAGAAATTTGGCAGGAGATGAAAGACGTTGGTCAAGACAAGGAAACGAAATCTAAAACTGATGTTGTTTAAAGAAGTGTTGTTTACAGCACGTTTATCAAATATTTTATTGATAACACAGCATGCATGCTCTTAATCATGAAGTACACATGAGATCTGTCCACATGTTCCTCGGCTCATCTACAGCTGTGCTGAATGACTCAGACCAGCGTCACAAGTCATTCTGGCTCGAGGTGTGTATAGATTTTGAATTTTTACGTGAAAGCTCGCAGAAGCATTTAAACCATATCTGGGCTTTACATGTTTTTATGTACTCGCTGATTAGACATATTCATCTGAACTAAGCCCAGTGTTGTCAAAACAAATAAAACATCTGTCAAAACGGATTTTCATTTTGTTGTACGGCTCCACAAAATGTCCACCACATGTTTTCGGATAGCTTTTTAAAAACAAATATCAACAATTTTATAAATAAAATGTAATAATAATAAATAAATAATAAAAAATATCCAACATATTTAATAATTGAATTTTCAATTTATTTATTTGTGATAACATGAAACATGCCAAATTGAAACAAGACATAATATTTGGCCAGGCTGTCATACAAAGAAGTTATGAACACATACTAAACAAGAGAGAACCCACAAAATATTAATAACTGTAGTTGATGTATGATTTTTCCTGTGAGCTTCTTCTTTTTTCATGGTAAAATAAAACTTGTAGCTGTAGTTTGCCTTTTTTGCCATTTTTTTTGTAATTTTGTCAGATACCTTAACCCTCTTTTTTATTTTTATTTTTTTATCTATTTATTGATTGATTGATTTATTTGTTTATTTATTTGGGACAGTGCACATTAATGAACAAATTAACATTTCTGTAAAGACTGTAAATGAGCCAGGTTATAGCATAAATGCTATATTTAAAATATTTTCCTCATATTTTGAAGGTTTAATTGAACTTGTAGGGTCATTAAACACAAATATCCCCTCCGGGCATCACTTTTGGCCACTACTGTATAATATATGTCTTTCTTCATTATGTAAGTGCTTTAAGTTTAAGGTTTGGAGTTAATTTTAGCTTAAAAATCCTGCACATTTCCAAGAATATGCACATAATTACACTGGACCTCAACATTAAAAGGAGGCAGCATTCTGTTGATGCATTTGATGATGATTCTGAAGCACTTTTAAAGCGTTTGCTATAATCTTCTGACAGAAACTCTGCAGTTGCGTCAGATGCTGACTCAAGCAGAAGAAAAGATGAGGTGTGTCGTCTGGCAAACGCATGCTTTTCCTTCTCCACAGCGATCGCAGGAGAGCTTTCTCACAGCAGACAGCTTGCCTTGTTTCACGGTCAGATTACTAAATAAATATCACCACCGTTTATATCAGTAACTTCTGTTTCTATTGCTCTGTCTCTCCTTATACACTAGACACTGGATGTGTTAGCCAAGTTTCCATCACAGTGCAGGTTGAGTTTGACTTTACAGTTGTGGAAGATATTTTATCCAACAGTTAAAATACACACAGACACAATTATTCACACACAAAAAGTGCTTGATGACTCACTTACAAACTTATATTACACCTTTGCATTTGTACTGAATGCATAAAAACTTTGCAGATTATAAAAAGGAGATTTTTGCAATGGTTATCAATGGAGAAAGATGAAATATGTCCAGTCTTCAGTGTCACATGATCCCTCAGAAATCTTTCTAATACGCTGATTTGCTGCTAGAAACATTTTTGATTATCAATGTTAGAAGTTCAAAAGAATAGCATTTATTTGAAAAGGAAATCTTCAATAGCACTTTACTGGCATACCTTGCATAAACTAAATAAAAAAATGTAATAAAATAGAAATTTAATAAAAAATATATATACTGACCCCAAACTTTTGAGGAGTATTGCATAAATGAAAATGTATGACACATATTATATATATTTACAATGTGGACTGTGATGTAACTTGAATCACACTTTTTTTCGGTGTTTGGGTGGCAAAAATAATGGGGTGTGATGTACCCACACACACATCCACACACACACACACACACACACACACACACACACACACACACACACACACACACACACACACACACACACACACACACAGTCTTGTTTTTGCACAGCATGCAACGAAGCGCTTCCTTCAGCATATGAAAGCATTTCTGCGCTCGGCCTTTCATCTCCACAGATGTGAACGATCGAGGGTGAGACACGGCTGATCGACACCGCATGTGCACAAACACAGCATCCTAAATAAGAACACAAATAACATAATTATTCATCTCTAAATAACAACCCATTCCACTGAAAACACACGGGGTCACAGAGGTCATGAAGGAACTTTTGAAACAAACTTTGAACTTTTGAAATTTTTGTGCGGAACTTTCGGAGTCGAAATCAGAATAATTCTGATCCTTTCAACCTGATGAGGAAGAACAATATCGTATATAACATTGCAGCATCCGGTCATGAAAAATTTCCATGCACATGTCCAAATAAATCTTTATTTCCTAATTATTTATTATATTAATTATAACAAAAATCAGAAATTCTAAAGTTTATTATAACAAAAAGACACTAAAAACACATATTTTTCTAAGTTGTAAATTAAACAAAGATTATTGGAGTATGATTCTGGCAAATGCTACTTCAGTCTTTCTACTTTAAAATTTCACGTTTTAATAAGTGAGTAAAGTAAATCCTACACCAAACATTTTTCACTGCAATTTGGACCAGTGTTATTTTAGTATCTTTGAGATACTAATAAGTTTTTATTAATATTTGTATCTGTTTTTAGTTTTTAATAGTAGTTAAAAATAGTAGTTAATCTATCTGTCTAATCAATGCTTATTTATATTTTTTCATATTTTTCTATTGAAATGTATTACAAGCTTCAAACAATTGTAATCACTAAACAAATAATGACACGATGGACTTGTGAAGTGATGCGGAAAGTTACTTTAAAAAGTAATGCGCTATAGTATTGCATTACTCCATAAAAAGTAACTAATTACGTTACTTTTCATGGAATGTAATGCGTTGCTACTTTTGCTTAACTTTTTCTTATATAAATTTGTTTTGTTTTGTTTTTTACCATTTTTTTTGTTCTATTTTGGCAATTGTAAAGGCCTTTTCTCACCAAAAGTGAAACAAATAAGCCTGACGTCAGGCTGAAGGAAATGCAAATTCATTTTGGATTGCAGAAGAATAGGAAGCAGAAGTTCAACACTCTTACTTCAGCAATGCAAAAAAAAAAAAAAATGTTTTTTTAAATGTTTATCTAAAGTCATTTTGCTTATTCATATGGTTGAAATGGATTATCGAAGGTCAGCAGCAAATGTTAAAAAAGTGAGAAATAAACCAACATTGGTTAATAAAGTGAGATTAAATGCATAAAGTACATTTGTGTTATATAACATTATTGCAGGTTTGAGTTATGTTCTGAGTTTGCATCATGGTTTTATTTATTTTGAGGAATACTGAATCTGTTTTTGTGCAAGTGAGATAAGTAAATGCTCACATATAGTCTAGAACTACAATAACCATCATGTTCACACACACAACGCCTCCGCATTCACCATTTCTCTCAATATTGGGACAATAGGGCTGAACATTCATTTAATGGGAAAACAAAGTAACTCAGATATTTAGTTGTAAGTTCAAAGGTAATGCATAAAAAGTAATCTGATTACATAACTCGCACTACCCCCTAGAGTTGTGTACCAGCTGTTTGCATGCCAGCGTGTGCCAGCGGGAACGACGGATCATGGAAATACGGCTCATATCAGCAGGGATGTCAGTTCACACAGCAGTCAAGCTAACATTTACCCAGGAAGCATTAAGTTTTATGTGTTTGTTTATAAAACTCGATCGTGGGTACAAACAGAAGTATTTTAAGCATGTATTAGAGTCTGCTTGTAAACGAAAGATGTTCCTGTTCTCTCTCCCTGTGCCGTTTCCAAACGTTTAGTGCTTTCACTGATGCACGGTGGTAGAAACTAGATGATTTACGGGGTACGACACTACCACAAGCCATCACTGACTTCATTCCCACCATTAACTGCTGCTTTGTGTTCAGGTACTGGAGCCATCGGACAGCAGTGGGAAACCCAGTCTGGAACTGGAGAAATTATTAACCTTTTGAGTTGTTGGGAAAGTTCAAAACATACAAATATGATATATTACACCAGTAACTGGGTTGCAGACTAGGTTACAGTAACACCAAGTAGACTTCTTTTTTTTTTTACTTTTTACTTTAAGCCCCACAAAATGATAAAATGAAATAGCAAAATTTTAATTCAGAAATTGAAAGCATGCTCATTATAGAAAATAAGCCATAAGTCATTCTATATGCATTGCATTTTTAGTTCAAATTAACTAATTCATATCACCATACCTTATCACAGTACATTAAGACAATTGTTTTGTATTATACATTTTCTGAAATGTATAGCCTACTTTAAATATGCAATTGACACATTCTCTAATTAAATATGTATTAATGTGCATAGAAAGACAGCCTGTAGAACTAATATCAGATCTGAAATCTCGTTTGTTGCTGAACCGTTGCCTGCGAATCATTAATTTCTTCACCGCCTGTTTCTAGTCGGTCTCAGTGAATGCGTTTAAGAGAGAATGCATTTCCTTTTGTAACAGCTTGTAAACCTGAAGGTCTGTCTTTGAGTTTCTGCTGAATTCGAAGCAGATCACACGTTCCTCTGCAGTTCACCTGCGTTCGTGTTCGTTTGCTACCTCTCCCCTAGGGAATTATTTTGCCTAACCAATCAGTAGTGCTGCAACTATTTACATAATTGATTAATAATCTACGTCCAAAAATGTAAATTTTATTTACACAATTTTATTAAAAAAGCATGCCGTTCTACATCTTGCATCTCCTCGGGCAACCCGAGCTTAAGTGTCTCGATCAAACCTCAATCCTTCAGTAAATCAAGCCAGTTTGCAGCCGTACATTTAAGCACACTGCCTCACGCAACCAACAAGAGTATGCAAGGGAAAAGGTTTGACTTCCTTCACTGATCCGCTTTGTTTTGGAAAGAATGTGGCTGTACTCAATCACTAGTTTTAGTGCAACAAGATGGGAATCATTCTCACCTGATGTCTTCCAACGAGCCAACGAAAATCAAAACACTCGAGAAATACAGCAATCAAACATGTCAGTGAAAACAGAAGTCAGTGTGGAACCAGTTGCTGGTAACCTAAAGATGTGGTTGCTAAATAACTCGGGTGGAAAGGACTTGAAGAAAAAAATCATTATGTTCTTAAGGTTGCACCGCTTTTGTGTACATCTTGTGCATAACTATCCACTAAATTGACTGAAATAGAGCTGTGCTGAATTTAAGTGAAATAATTGTCACATTTCAGCACAAACTTGCCTAAATCAAAACTAGTTTTATACTGTGCACTACTCTTTAAAAGTTTGGGGTCGGTACGATTTTGAAATTCTTACTAGTCACCCTCAATTTTGGCAAGTGATGCATTCATGACATACCCAAAATAAAAAGATTTCTGCTCAGAACTCATTCTGAATAGACACATAACCAACATATATTTAGAAAGCCAACCCTTGAGAGTTTACAGTTCAAGACTCAAAATTCATCGAACTGTTATAAACATTGAGATATATAAGGTCAAACATAAAACAAAAACAACTTGCCAAAAATCTTTGAAAAAAATACATGAATACACTTAAAAATATGAAGCAGCACAATCGTTTTCATCATTGATAATAATCATACAAGTTTCTAGAGCAGAAAATCATCATATTATACTGATTTCTGAAGGATCATGTGATGCTGAAGACTGGAGTAATGATGCTGGAAATTCAGCTTTGATCACAGGAATAAATTACATATTCAAATAGAAAACAGTTACTTTAAATAGTCATAATATTTCACAATATTACTGTTTTTACTAAATAAATGGAGCCTTGGTGAGCAGAAGAGACAATTTAAAATCTTACTGACGCCAAAACCCCAAATGATTCCCTTCACCATTAACGCCTGAATATGATTCAAGATTCCAAAGTTATATGTACTTCCAAGAACATAGACAACCAAAAATAAAGTTAAAATACGATAGTCTTGTGCCAAAAGACTATATAAGACATCTGTGTGTTTTACCTGACTGATGGAGTCCTTTAAGTCTTCAACGTTCTTGAAGTTTCTTCCTCTCCTGGTTGTTGGCCTTCGGTCACTATTTGCCGAATCTGCATGAAACATGAAATCTGTTTGTCTGAGGTTCTGCACAAAAAATAATCCAGATAATGGCGCAAAATAGCAAGATGGAGCGCAAAAGCAGAACAGGGTTCGTGAGACGTATTTTTAACAGCTGAATGGCATCTGAAAAAGTGCAGAATGATGAAAAAATAAGTGTAGTTGCAATTTAAAAAACAGCATGCAAGAACACTTTCTGTGTGAACCCCAAAGACAGTTTGACAAACTCAATGAAATGCATGGACATAAAGAATATATTTACTTCTAAAACCAATTTTTGTCCATTTTAATACTTTTGTCTGACACAATAACTTAATCATTTGGGTTTTGCCATTGAGCCAACCATTCCCGAATCGTCTCATATGGACGTTAAAGGGTACCCTTTTCGTCGTATGTTGCCGAATGGTCAAGACGCGTCAGTATGTGACGTTTTGGGGTGAGACTGTGTTATTTCAGCACATAACAATTAAACTAATCAGGCAGAAATACAATTCCACAGGGACTTTTCTCCGTTGTCCGTAAATCAATTTTGTACAAACATCTAAACCATCATGTCCAGCAAGCACTTCATAACCGCTTGATCTTTACTGAGCGCATTGTTCTCTCAGTCTGTCAGTCACCGTCCGTCAGCTGTTCATTTATTCATGTGTTCAGTCTTTCAAAAGCTCCAGCAACCATTAACCTCCCAGTTTTGATTTAGTCATCATCAATATTCTGCTACTATGTTGCAGATCTGGCACGAATCAACTCGCTCATGCCAAACTTTGCAACATCACGATGAAATACGAAATCAATTTGGTATTTTATGTTTACTTTGTCTAGCCTAATATTTACCTAGCCTTCAGACTCTATGAGAATAATGAATTTACGTTCTTAAACGATTGACTTGTTATTGCATCTCAGACATCATATACTGTAATTGTACAAGCACATCCATATTTCTAGTTTACATTCTTTGGTTTAATGTGTCCTCAAGACTCGTTGCATGATAAATCGTGACCGTTTCCCATGAGGGACGTGCACATGCAGTTTGACACGTGGAATAACAATGTGCCAATGCAGGAACATCTGATGCGTGTCAACACTTTATTTAAGCTTTTATAATGCATTTTAAAGGTATTCATGATGTAATGAAAAGTGAGCAAATTCCTTGATACATCTTAAATTGGTGGTCATATTTAATGCATTATACTTTCTAGACAAGACTTTCTTACAATACATAATTAATGCATGACATTTGCTTTTATAATGCATTATGGATGGATGGATGGATGGATGGATGGATGGATGGATGGATGGATGGATGGATGGATGGATGGATGGATGGATGGATGGATGGATGGATGGATGGATGGATGGATGGATGGATGGATGGATGGATGGATGGATGGATGGATGGATATTAAGAGTAAAACCAGCAAAACTCTTTTTCCGCCATTGATGGAATTTTTTAGTCATTTGACACACCGCTTCTCTGCCGTTGACTGACTTTTTCCGTAGGGGGGCGCTATTATGCATCTCCTCAAAACACAGGTGAAGAACAAGCAGAAACTAGTGATAGAAGCATCGCTGACGCACATGTAAAATAACACGATCATTAAAACAGCTAAACTGCCGAATGTTACTGAATGAAATGTCGACCCAGGACGAGTTACAGGACTGTGCAGCTTTGAGTGTGTTGAGGGACTCGATCGACTCCATCTGTGTTTTGATCACCGTTCTGAATCCGATCTGGATGTAGTTTTTGACAAAAACGCAATTTTTTCATTTTTTTGTTCAAAATGTTGCATTTTTATGAAACACACATTTAAGTGTTGATAAAAAAAGAATGCATGAAGCTTGACACATTTTTGTTTTGTGTAAAAGGCTCTTTCTTTCTATACAGTGAATATGAACATAGTTGACAACTTTTAAAAAAAACGCTCATGGGGAAAGAGTTATTTCACCTTTTCCAAAACAATAAAATGTCCTTTTAAGCTGTCGTCCAGGATGCATTAGTGTTTATAGGGTGACCATACGTCCTCTTTTTCCCTGACATGTCCGGCCGGGATCTCGAGATCGCCCAAAATGTCCAGGATTAGGCTTTTGCTTTCTACAGTCGTCATTCATTACATTATTACATTATTTGACACTGACACGTACGTGCCAGCTTTGCAGGTCATGCATTCTGCTTCACACGGATCCCGACAGAGACGAAAACACTGGAATTTTCTTAGCAATGCTAAAATGCACATCAACCGATCACTTGTTTAGCGTTCATGTAATTCAGATTCACCAATCGGAACGAATTCAGTCCGATTCAAACCAAATGTGTGCATGAAAACATGAATAGCGACAGTAGAAAGCAAAAGCCGAATCCCGGACATTTTGGGCGATCTCGAGATCCCGGCCGGACATGTCCAGGAAAAAGAGGACGTATGGTCATCCTATAATTACAACATAGTCATGTGCATTTATGAATGTGGATTGCGTGATCAGATCACAAAGCATGTTTGACTGAGTTAAGTTTACACCTTAGCACCGTCCAGTTGTGTTCGGATCCAGTGTTAGTACCAGGTATAAACGTATCCGACTAACCCAATCCCAGCAGGACGATCCCAGACACAATCCTAGAGCAGCATCTGGTCTCCATGCACAAGTCTGCGAGTCTGAGGACATGTGCTACGATTATTTTCCACCCCCCTCTCAGCGCCTAAGAAAACGGCACAAATGAAGATCGCTGTGTCACGAAACTTAACATTTCATCGAGTTAAGTTAAAGTGCGTGTGTGTATGTGTGTGTCTTCTCTGTCTCTCTCTCTCTCTCTCTCTCTCTCTCTCTCTCTCTCTCTCTCTCTCTCAAAGCATTTTGCGCCCGGTGACAGATTTGCAATGGTGTTTTTAATGTTATACGTTTGAGAGTCCTCTGTGCCGAGATGACTTCTGAGATGTAAAATTTGACGGCACATCTGTAAACACTTTCAGCGGTTGGGAAAACAGCTTTGTTTCACCACTGTGGAATGCGTTCACTTCCCTCTCGTTTGCCGACAGACACCTCGAGCACCTTCAAACAATCACAGAGGACGTTTCACTCTCTCCGACGGACCTCGAATCCATCACTAAAAAAACACGACCGCGATACAGGAGGTCTGTCTCATTCAGGACTCATTACCTCGCATCACTTCCCCGTGAATCACGCCTCCTCTCAGGGTAAAAACTCAACCTCATTTCCATATGGCTCGCAGAGACATCAGTCTGAGTTTTCAGATACATGATAACGGAGTGACAGCTACGCCGTCTGTCTGTGGTGTGATGGATGTCTCTTTCTCCGAGACCGTCGGCTGAGACCGTCAGATTTAAGAGCATGCTGGCACACGTTCATGTTGATGGAAAAAAGCCTCTAGCTCAGGACAGAATCGGAAAGCAGAGTTCAGATCAGTAGGGGGCACAATTTCCTTTTATTACTCCACAGAAAAGGCTCCTAATCCTAGACATTATCTCAGACGTCTGCGCACATTCTTGCATTTGTCTTGATTTTTGATCATTTTACAGAATTAGCTGTCCTCTCTCGAAACACATCTATCTATCTATCTATCTATCTATCTATCTATCTATCTATCTATCTATCTATCTATCTATCTATCTATCTATCTATCTATCTATCTATCTATCTATCTATCTATCTATCTATCTGTCTATCTGTCTGTCTGTCTGTCTGTCTGTCTGTCTGTCTGTCTGTCTGTCTATCTATCTACGGTATCTGTCTATCTACGGTATCTATCTATCTACGGTATCTATCTATCTACGGTATCTATCTATCTACGGTATCTATCTATCTATCTACGGTATCTATCTATCTATCTATCTATCTGAAAATTTCAACAATGAAACTGTTATTAAACAGAACTGAATCAACACTGAACTAAATTGAATAAACTGAAAATTAAGCTCTTTCATAATTTAGGAAATTTGCAACATTAACACTTTTTATAATGCTGATAGATAGATAGACAGACAGATAAAAAAAAGAAAACCCAGATAGACAGAGCCTCAGTAACACCCTGTGCTGGTATGAAAGCAGATTTCTAAATGCCGTTACACAACTGTGAACCACTTGGCGTTCTTGGAAGAGCCATTTTCCATGAAGTCTCACATAAAGACTTGTTGGTAAACTGCTACAATAAAATGCCGTTTCCTGAGGCTGCAGAAGGAGTTATAAAAATGCAGCATTTATGAAGTCATGAGGGGGAAACGGCCAGAAATAGTTCTTCTTAATTCTTTAAGCTTCCCATTATTGAATGATGTCACAATACCAGGAGCAATTATGCCGCTTTAAACGGTCGTGTGCTGGCATCGGTTTACTCACACGGAAACAACATGCAAAGCAGGAATCCTTTACTGGAGCCAGATGCTCAGATTTCTAATTACTGATGCAGTGAGACTCCACCAATTAAAACAGATTTAAACAAAGTCGATGTTTGCCCGTGCTGAAGCGTTATGAGTGGTTGTTGGTTTCTTACTGGTTCAAGTCTGTATGGCTATGGTATGGCCTCCTTCAATGCACGTTTGTTATTTTGCTGGCTTTATTAGGTGAAAAACACAAGTTCAGTCACTTTGAAATATAATAGCATAACTTTCCTCAACAAGCTGCATGACTTGATATATCATTCATGTCTTTAGTACAATGAAAGTGTGCCAAATTTTAATACTTAAACCGTGTCCAAACCTGATACAATTTAATGCAGTGACATTATCAGGTATCTATTTTCAATTCATTTAGAAATGGTTTATATTTCTGCAACATTGCGGACAACATGCAAAATACGAAGAAGATAATCTCAGGCACTGCTCATGTGCTTTATTTAATGTGAAAAGCGTCTAATGTGAGTTTGAATATAATTTATAGCCAATAATTTATAGACCAGTATAGCCAACTGAAAGCGACAATGGATACATCTCCTCAGATCTTGAAAATATAAAAATGCTGGGTTGTTTCAACCCAATTTTGGGTAAAATATGGACAAACCCAAAGTTTGGGTTAAAAATGTAATGTAAAAATTTAACCTAACGGGTGGGTTTGTCCATATTTTACCCAAAATTGGGTTGAAACAACCCAGCATTTTTTAGAGTGTAGATGTTCAATGTTCAAACTGGCTGTATTCTGACAACGTCTGTTTCAGTAACTCGGTGTGTATTTTTTAATCATTTAAAAATGGTACAGTACTTATTAATTTGATTAGTTGTGTGCTTGCAGAGAGACTCCGCCCACACACTCTTCTGATTGGCTATTATTTTTAATTGATTTGTCGTGTCTCATCGCGTCTGGTGTGGACAGACAAATTGCTTGAATCTTTTTGCATTGCGTCTGGTTACAAATGAAGACGAACCCTAACCCCTGGTTTCACAGACCAGGCTTAAGCCCAGTCCCAGACTAAAATGCATGTTTAAACTGTTTTAACTGAAAGCAACTTGCACGGATACATCTTAAAATATGTCAGTGCCATTGTTTTCTCTCAAGATGCACAACAGTAATGTTTTCTTCCAAAGCACGTTTATAAAAGCTAAGGCCTAATCCTGGCTTAATCTAAACCCTGTCTGTGAAACCACCAGGTCTAAATGTCTCACCAAAAAAATGTCAACAACAAATCTGTATCTTCTTTTTCAAAGGAGCTCCGCGTTCAACTGATCTCATAGTGTCTGATACAAGAACACGCGGGAAATCTCTATCAGTGTTTCTGAGATGAGAGGCGGTTACTGAGCTAGTCATCAAGAACATGTTTCTGATTAATCCAACCGCCATTTGTCTAAATTAGCACGGCAGCTGTCATCTAAATTAAACAGAAGAAGTCGCGTGAGAGTATAAATGTGAAATATGGAGAGTAGTGGCAACCATATGAACCGTCTCTCTCTGTCTGTCTGTCTCCGACATGAATTAGCTTGATCTACTGCGCTGTCACTTTCAACACTTAACCCACAGTCCTCCGCGTGGTCGAAGCTGGGACGGTTTTATAGACACGTTTGTAAACAACATGGAGAGCCGGTCTCAACTTCAGCGTTAGATTCAAGATCTTATTCCTAAATGTTTACTGTAAACTACTTTCCGGTCGCTTCGGTAGTATAAATAGCCCAATGTGTGGATGACTATCAACTGTATGGGCAATTTTTAAAAAAATGTGATGAAATATCTTTGGAAAAAAATGTAATAACTGCATTATTGATATACCAGGCTATATAATATGTTTATAGCTCTGAGATTTCTCTTTTTAGAACTCAGGAGGCGTATATACTGCATTCCATTCCATTCGGAATGTTGGAATTTCCAACTTTCTGACACGAAAGTCCTGCGGAAATCCCCCAATATCTACATCTGATGATAAACATTCACTTTTAAGCAAATAAAATGCATCAGTGAGTCTAAGTTCCCGCATTATCTTGCGATTTTTCCGTCGATCATTTTTCCACCTGCAAAACAAACGCCAAAACATCTTTTATCCTCTGCAGTTCGGTGGCCTGAAGAATTCCTTGTTGATAATCATCCACATGCAAAGCCAAGCGTTGTGCACTGGAAAACCTTCATGATCCGACATCAGAGATTCCAAGGAAAATCCCACTTCCAACTTTGGATATGTGTGGGGCTCTTTAGAGTATCAGCTTCATTGCTCCTTACAAAAATAAGATAGACAAAAATGAGATGTAAATATAGAGTTATAAAATGAATTTGGATATCAGAGATGTTGGTTACAGTTTGAAACATTGTTGAAACTCTAAAGTCGCATGTTGATCTCTCTAATATCTCTCCATTTTCTTCTGCTATACTACAAGAAAAACATTTGTGAAATTTGACTCAATTAAAATGCTATTTCGTGCAAGATTCAGTGTCTTCCTTGTTTCAATCTACAGTGGGCCGAATGAGTAAATAAGACCTTTAAAGCTCTCGGGACGTTTTGTGGTAAAGTCATTTTAGGAACATCTGCTTAGTGTAAATTCTTCTCAATGCATGCAACAGTTTTGGCAATAAAACACATTAAGCTTTGACAACTCCTAAGACTTTGCGGACACATTCTGGAGATGAAACTTACTTGATGCTGGGAAAGCTACTTGGCAACGACGCAAACAGCAACACTGTTTGGATTTAAATAGGCAAATGCTTAAGAGTCTATGATTGGATAATTATTGCAGTGATTATTATGTTTCTAGCGTGTTATATGTTTGGCAACAGTTCTTCTAACCCTAATTGATGGAGTGTTTCATTTCTTAAACAATATAAACATACTTCTTGTGCGTATGAAGACACATCATGGCCAATTGTCACCTTGTTACACTTGTGGTGTTCCCGGTCAAAAATGACCGGCCTACAAAAAACAGCTTATAAATCACTTGTTATGCTATATTATCACCCAATATTGGTTTCAACCTTTTTGTCAACTTGTTCTCTTTCAATTAGGACTGGTTTTATATTTCTTTTTGCATCCGATTAATCATAGGCCCCATTTATCTGAGAGTACACTGTAAAAAAATATTGTTGGTTTAACTTAAAAAAGTAAGTTACCTGGTTGCCTTAAAAATTTGAGTTAATTGAAATTAAATGCAATGAAGTTAATGCAATGAAGGAGATTGGTTTAATCAATAGAAACTTAAAATATTATGTTATCTGAACATTAATTATCTAAGTTGATTTGACAAAGGAAAAAAAGTTGTGATTACAAATAATGAAAATATTTTTTCCAGTGTAGGCATCTCATTTTTTGAGTTAAAAAAAGCGTTATTTATTAATAATTTTCACAATATTAAATAAAATATGAAAAAAAAGTGCACTGTTGATCACACTAGTCTACTTTAATGTTTCACCAGGAAGTTTGTTTTGAAAAACTTTTATTTTGTACAAAATGGCACAGTTACACTTTGTGGTGTTCCAATGGGCCATTGAAAGTGAATGGGAGAGACTGAAAATAAGAGAAAAATGTAGTTTTCAGGAGCATGTTCATTATGTTTATGTACACATGTGCTTGCAAATATCGAGCCCTTGGACCTGTGCATGTGTGGATACATGCATACACACGCTACACACACACACGCGCTACACACACGTTAAAACACACAAAAGTGTTATAGGGGTTTGAACACCACACAAGGGTTAAAATAAACTGTCACCCAAGTGAGTGTTTTTATTAAGCTATCGCTACTTGTGGGCTTTTTCCTGAAGAAAGACTTCTGTTGGAGAGTAACTACTTGCTAACACACTCCTTCCTGTCATGTTGGCAATGACAGATCACTATCAGCACTCAACAGAGTAAATCCCCTTTATATTACATGACAACACACTGGTGAAAGAAGGAATACTCCTCTTTGTGTCAAAGCCAGCAGACAAGCATACCTGAGCACTGGAGGGATTAAGCGGATTTGTTCAGAGGTATGCATGCGTGTGGACGTGCACACCAATGTCTGCATGTGTGCTTGTTGACGTCTTTGTGTTGGTTTAGCACATCAGAGGCTTGTAGTGTCGGATCAGTTGTAAAATCATCATTCTGATTCACAGCATCCCAACTGTGTCCCGCCTCCAGCACATGGGACAGTTCAGCAAGAGAAGAGCCTTTGATCCGCACACCACACATTATGCGGCGAGGGGTGTTTGCTGGAACTTCACACAACAATTTGTGATTTTAATCCAGTTCTTGCACAACATACGTAAAAAATAACATGACTATTATAGATGTCCTCAAATCGAATCAGAACGCTTCTGCTCATTTATTTTGATACTCTTCAAATACTGTTAGCTAAAGGTAATTACATGATACTTTATATCAACATTACATTTGTATTTTTCATATTTATAATTTTTAATAAAAAATATTTTAAATCAAATTAATTTTTTATGAAAAATATTTCAAATCTTAATATAAAATATTTGAAATATATATATTATGTAATTTTTCACATTTATAAATTGTATTACAAATTTTTATGAATCTTAATACAAACTATTACTACATTTCTATTTTATACTTTTTCATGTTTATATTTTTTTATTAAAATAGTAATTATATATCTTAATATAAAATATTTCTACATTTCTTTTTGTATGTACATTTTATTAAAATATTAATAATAAATATTAATAAAAACATTACACTTGTATTTAATGTATTTTTCATGTTTATAATTAAAAAAAAATATTAATTAGAAATCTCAATATAAGATATTATTACATTACAATGTTTATGTAATTTTCCATGTTTATTAATTTTTATTAGAATATTAATAATAATTCTTAATACATTACTAGATTTCTATTTTTATAATTTTTCATTATTTTTTTTTCTAATCTTAATTCATATAAAATATTACTAAATTTATTTTTTGTAATTTTTCATGTTTATGGTTTAAAATTAAATATCAATTATAAAACCTCCAATAACAGAAAACATTACAAAAAAAATATTTGTAAGTAATGTTTCTTGTGTATAATTATTTTATAAAAAAAAAAACAATGTCAGCAAAGATGCATGCAAATAATACATGCTGCAGTTATGAGGAATGCATCATAATAGGTGTGAATAGCATGCAAAAATATTGGTTCACTTCTGCAAATTAGGATGATTGTTTTTAAATAAATTGTGAAATGTACCAGAATAAACCAAACTGCTTTTGCACGAACCAAGAAGACATGAGGGGTTTAAACAAGCCACCAGCTCGTCCCAAAAACGATTGCCGTGCTTTTGCCAGCAGGATTATGAAATTCCACATACAGTACAAATTAATCTTTTTTTTCTCTTTCATTGATAATATGCAGTGAACATGGGAACTGAGTGTTGGCTTGTTTTTTGGACGTGTCCCGCTCTGTAGTCAGTCTCACTGTTCCACTTTGAATATGGTGGACAGGAAATGAAGAATAAATGCTCTTTTCTCACTGACCACGGCTTCACTTTTCCTTTTTTCACCAAAAGGAAAAATCCACTCTGGCTGCTTCTCTGGGAACGTCTGTAGTTTTCCACATTGCAGGAAAAATTACATTTACATTTTTTTTTTAAATAAACATTAACTTCTGTATCTGGATTAAAAACATTCAACAAGTTAATATAAAACTGCATAATTATTTTAGCATTTAATTATTACAGCAAAATAAACATGAAAAGATATTGTGTTTTTGGCCAGAAACATGCAAGTACTTGATGTGAAGAGATGTCATATGTCAGATATTTTAAATTGCTGTTCCTCTGAAATGAAGTCATATGTGTATAAATCTTTCCAAACTGTTGTTTCATCTGAACTGTTGTTTGATCTGAAATAGCAATAAGAAGAACATTAATAGTCCATCGCAGCAATGCTGAGAATCGAACGTAATAAGCATCATGCATTATGTGCATTATGAATTGTGATCTGCACTTTAAAAAAATAAAATAAATTAAGATTATCAGCATTTCTTTTTCTTCAAAATGTCATGTTAAATTCAGTTTGTTACTTGCAGTTTCTTTGTATTTTTACAAGCAAATTAAAAATAAATAAACAGATAAATAAATGTAACAATTGGAAAAAGAAAGAAAGAAAGAAAGAAATTTATTTTTGTATTACTTTTTTCCCTTTATTTATTATTTTCTGTATTTAATTATTCATTTATTCTCATTTATTTTCATATTTATACATTTATTTATGTTTCCATATAAAGCATCCGATTTAGTGAAAGAGATGCAAGTTTGCTATGGGATGTGGCAAATCAACTGATTAGTTGAAGACCACGGTGTACTTTTCCTTCAAGTTTTTTACAAGCACAGAAGACAATGTTGTTAAAACGATTCCCATTCACGCAGATCCGCGAAAACGACTGGCTAGCAGCCAGGGGTGCGTTTCCCGTACAACTATATAGCTCACTGCTTAACTACCATAGTATGAGAAATCAACTAGCTCGTCACGGCTGTTTCCCGAAACCATATGTCGCAAAGTATCGTTCAACCACGCTGGTTTATGACGTCTCGCACGTGGTGGACTAATAAATTATTTTAATTAATCTGTTTAAGATCGAATTAACGCTAGATTTTGTCATATAAGTTACAGACATGGCATCTGAAGACCATTTCTAATTTTTCTCAGTTATTCTGCTTTATTACCAGACTCAATATTTGGCTCGTTCTTACATAAGCCTAGTAGAGCGCGTTCGCACATGCGCAGTCTTCAAAAACGGTGTTTTAAATCTCTTGACAAACTAAAAGACGTAAATTACATTTGTATGTATTCTAAATAAATAACACGGGTTGTACTGAATGTCAGCTTGCTTATTTTGCTAAAGATAAGGATTTATTCAGTCTACATCTCATGTAAACTAGAAACTATGCTTCTAACCACAGCTCGAGAGCTGTCGTTCCAACCACACAAGTTTGCGATGCTGTTTGCGAACGTTCGTTGGAACGATGGTTTCGGGAAACACCAAATCGTTGAACTATGCTGATAACGACGGAACTTGCGACCATAGTTGGCTAACGATGCTTTCGGGAAACGCACCCCTGGGGTGCGTTTCCCGTACAACTATATAGCTCACTGCTTAACTACCATAGTACGATGCATCGTTGGAGAAATCAACTAGCTAGTCACGAGTGTTTCCCGAAACCGAATGTCGTAAAGTATCGTTCAACCACGTTGGTTTATGACGTCTCGCACGTGGTGGACTAATAACTTTTTTTAATTAATCTGTTTGAGATCGAATTAACGCTAGATTTCGTCATATAAGTTACATACATGGCATCTGAAGACCATTTCAAATTTTTCTCAGTTACTTTGCTTTATTACCAGACTCAATATTTGGCTCGTTCTTACATAGTTGAGCACGTTCGCACATGCGCAGTCTTCAAAAACGGTGCTTTAAATCTCTTGATAAACTAAAAGACGTAAATTACATTTGTATGTATTCTAAATAAAAAATACGGGTTGTACTGAATGTCAGCTTGCTTATTTTGCTAAAGATAAGGATTTATTCAGTCTACATCTCATGTAAACTAGAAACTATGCTTCTAACCACAGCTCCAGAGCTGTCGTTGCAACCACACAAGTTTGCGATGCTGTTTGCGAACGTTCGTTGGAACGATGGTTTCGGGAAACACCAAATCGTTGAACTATGCTGATAACAGCGGAACTTGCGATCATAGTTGGCTAACGATGCTTTCGGGAAACGCACCCCAGGCTAGTAGTTGCCGATGTCACTTTATAAAGAAAAGCAATGTGCCTAAAGTGTTATGCGGCTAAAAGTACCGTTTTTACAAATTTGCGTTTTTGTAGTTTACAATGACACGATGGCAGTATGGTTTTCAAAAACTTGCACTTTGAATCCCGTTTTCAAAAGTTTCCGTTTTTCGGGCCCCCAAAACGGATCCAATGCATCTTGTGATCAGATGCTCTTAAATCATATCTGAGGTTTCGGCCACATCGCATGTGTAGTGAAAACGCTGATGCATCAACACTGAAGGCCGTCAACTCATCTCACATGCAATCAAAATTTGCCATTTTAAATGAAAGCAACCACTCAATCTACAAAAATCTAAACATTTGAGACATGTTAGTGCCAGGTGTAAACAGCCATCTGTCTCGACTGGCATGTGATCGGATCACCCGAGACAGATGTGTAAACAGGGCCTAGTGAGATTAGGCTGCTATTTGGCTGATATGATGCTTGTGGGCTTCAATATACAGTAAATGCAAAAACAATCAGGTTAAATCTCATATTAAATTTCATAATTTCCTATCATACAATTTTATTTGGTAGATGAGATAAAGAGATGCATCACAATGTAAAGAAGTTTGTTTATTTCAGTGATTACATTCCATGTGTTCACACATCTTGCTCTAGTTTGGCGGGGACAGTGTCATTTTGGAGTATTAATCTAAACTGTGGTCCTGGAGTGCATCTGTCAGAGCGTAGAATCACTTATTCCGAACTATGATGGATGCAGTTCATCCTTTGGGCTTTAATATTAAACAACTTGATTTATCATTTTCTGAAATGTGAGTAATGCGTGCATGTGCAAAACTCGACATTCATCCGATCTCTTAAAGTAACAGCACACCTCCTCAAAAAGCGGCATAATTTGAGATATAGACCAAAGTTGAATAATTATTCTTCATCTGAAAATGCATACTTACTATTTCATAAGGCAACATGAGAACGGATTTATATGACACACATGTAATAGGCTACTTCGTCAGTGGTCTATTAGTAAGACCATTAGTGTGTCAAGTCAAGTGAAGTCACCTTATATAGCTCTGTATACAATACAGATCGTTTCAAAGCCGCTTTATAATGATAACAGGACAATTATGCATTTCGTGTTGCAAGTCAGTTCAGTGTTGATTCAGTTCCGTTGTAAAGATCATACATTATTAAATTAGTTTATTTCACTCCATGCTTCCTAATGATATCTCCCAAGGGGAGCATGTACAGGGTGAAAAGCAACGGTCCTAGTACTGAGCCTTGTGGTACTCCATACTGAACTTGTGATCGATATGATTTCGATAGCATTTACTGCTACAAATTGGTAACGGTCAGATAAATATATGATTTGAACACAAGCTAATGGAATTCCACTCATGCCAACGTAATTTTCGAGTCTATTCAAAAATCAAATGCAACACTAAGATCCAGTAACACTAATAGAGAGATACAACAACGATCTGGTGATAAGAGCAAATAATTTGTAACTCTAATGAGAGCAGTCTCGGTGATATGATACGGTCCAAATCCTGACGGAGATCCTCACAGATACCATTTCTTTCAAAAAAAATAAAACATAGTTGTGACTAAGGATAGAGTGTGATAGAGATGCTTACCTTCACAAAGAAATCAACCGGTTGTCATGACTTTTCTTATGAACAAACCATGTTTAATGCTTGTTAAAGAACAAATAAATAAATAAAACAATTGTTTACACAGCAGAAGTATACTTCCTAATTTGGTCCGGCCTAAATCCTGGCAAAACTACAACTGGCTACTGAAGGAATTGCAGTTGCATTGGATCCAAACCTATAAAGTAAAGACTTCAACTGTTATTAATGAAATAGACCCTTTCCTTGTTTTTGTACATCACTTGATAAAGCATCTCAACCACATCTTTCCAATCCACATATTTCCAACTAATGGGTTAGGAATGGAGGAAAATATCACTCTATAAATCACTTATATCCTCACTTAAAATAAAAAATAATTCACTAAATTGTTTTTTTCATAGAAGTCTATATAAAGAGACCAAGATGATTCATTTCTCGGCTCATCTGGGATTTGAAAGCATCACATTTACAGAAGCCCTGCAAGGCTTTTCTTCTGCTAATGGATTAGAGGTTTCCTTGGAAAGGAGATGTTTTTTTGTAATTATAAAATTTCCAGAGAACGTCTGCCAGTACATAATGTGTTATGAAATATCACGCACATTTGCTAATTTATAGAAATGACTTGTTATTTTGAGCTTATTCAGACATTAAGAGTAAGTAATCTTTATAATTATATTCTCTACTGCTACTTTGGGTGTTTAGATCATTCTCACACACAAACAAAATCATAAATTTACCCCAAAATTAAAAGAAGAAATAATCGACTATATGTTGCATCATGAAAATGAATCCAATTTCTAGTATTAGTGAATTTCTTTCGACTGTAACTCTAGCCACATGTGAGTCTCATCTTCTGACAATAACGATGTGTGTGCGTGTGTGTGTGTGTGTGTGTGTGTGTGTGTGTGTGTGTGTGTGTGTGTGTGTGTGTGTTGAAACACATGGTCTTCGAGATGTGTGTAAAACAGTTGAACGTTTTTCTGGTCACGATAAATAAAAAATGGCTATTTTTTTTCATGAGCAAACAAATTCTTGCTTTTAAACAAAGCGGAGGAATGTGTTCACTACAATTGATCATCGTCAAAAGTTGCATGTGGTCAAAAGCGAAAGTCTGCAGGGGATGGACGAAGCATCTGGCTGGCTGACAAAGATTAGCGATAAAAGAACGTAAACTGAGAGAAAATGTAACTCAGATGTTGGAAAAAAATACTTCAGCCTCCAATAATTATCAGCGCTTTCTCAAAACTGTCACAGATGGCATGTTGAAATCAGTTCCCTACAGACTCAACAGCTTCCTGATTACATTACGTGTCATTTAGTCTATGCTTTTATCCAAAGTGACTTTATTAAGACATTAAGTTCATGAGAACCTGTGATTCTGCCAGCAAACTTCAACAAAAACACCTGGTCAGTAAACCCTGAACCTTCACACACAAGCTCTGAGCTCAAAACTCTGGACTGTACTAGAACTACTTGAAATGTGTAAAAATGTTATGTCATTCCTCGATCTCAACACAATGCTAAGTGAAATCTGCAGTAAACTGTTCAAGGACCATCTGGTCCATATCGTACAGAAAAATGGCAAGCTCTAATCTGATCACCAGGTTTATGCAGGATTTCCGGATGTTGAGGTGCATGCGATTTTTATTTTTTTTACAATGAGCGCTTGAAGAAAAACTAGTAGCTGGATTTGGCAATGTTTGTGACCTTGAATACACAAGATATTCATGTTTACAGAATTGTGTCCGCAATGAATCACCAGTTGATACAATACATCAATGTATAATAAAATGTTTCAGAACAAATTCTCCCAATACATTTATGAAGCGAACTATTGGCTGGTAATGGTTGACAAACAAAGCAATGTGCATTTATCAGTATTTTACAGAAGAGTCAAAACAATCTCTTTTATCCGTTACATTTTTCATTATAAATATGATGCAAGTCAACTGAGGTTGGTCGTGTTACTTCTAAGTCAGACTATTCTTGTCCAAGTGGTTCTTTTCCAAAATAAGAAGCAAAATGGATCGAACTTTACGCTTATGCCATGTCAAAAAACTGTCTACATAAATCTCCATTACTTGTGAGCAACTTATTGTACCTCCAAAACAAACCGATCAATATATAATTCTCTTAATAGAGAAAAACCGACCAATATTATATCTTAACAGAACAAACCGACCAGTATTTAAATCTCTGAGGTTGGTCGTGTTACTTCTAAGTCAGACACTCTTCTTTTCCGAGTGGTTCTTTGCCAAAATAAGAAGCAAAATGGATCAAACTTTATGCTTAAGCTATCAAAAGTTTATCTACATAAATCTGCATTTCTCACGAGCAACTTGTTGTACATCCAAAACAAACTGACCAATATTTAATTCTCATAATAGACAAAACCGGCCAATATTTAGATCTCTTAATAGAACAAACCGACCAGTATTTAGCTACTTGTTGTACCTCCAAAACAAAGAGATTTTCATAGAACAAAGAAAAAGAAAAGGAAGGACGTGTAAATAGTCTCTTGCAATAAGGGGTCCTGAACATCTGCAGTTTGCTTGGCTCCCGAATGCTTTTCTCAGTCCATCGGGATCAGTATTCCAGGCATTCCCATGCAACGGTCTCCCTCAGAGAGGTCATGCCCTCAGAAACACAGAGGCCACAAACTCTGGCCTGCATTACACCACAGGAGTCGTGTTTCGATGGCCCCCGGAGCCTCGGCGTCTGCTGTGTGTGAAGAGCCCAGACGCTGATGGATTAAATGGAGACTAAATGTCTTGGCCCCTCGTCACACTTCAGGGATTCTGCTGATTTTCTAACTTTACTGCTTTGAGAGTCATGGATATGCAAATTGTGAAAGCTTAACTCTGTAGTTAATCCTAGCAGCATTCTAACGTGCAAAATTCAATCATATTTTTATTTCTACTTTTTGAGAATCGGTTACTCTCACTCTCAACAATAATGACAAATTTTTTAAATTGCGCATTGCGCATAATTTTACCGAAAGTGCGTGAACATAAAGCCGCCTCTCAGTACTAAATTGAGTTTGTTTTCACTATTTATGTGCTTAAACAGTCAAATACACACAAAATAATGTCTAATTGCCGGTCTTGAAGAGTATTCACGTGAACGCATTCAGTCATGTTTTAAAGGAACACTCCAGTTTTACCGTTTTCGAATCCATTCAGCCGATCTCCGCGTCTGGCGGTAGCACTTTTAGCATAGCTTAGCATAGATCATTGAATCTGATTAGACCGTTCAAAAGAGTTTCAATATTTTTCCTATTTAAAGCTTGACTCTTCTGTAGTTACATTGTGTACTAAGGCCGACAGAAAATAAAAAGGTGTGAGTTTCTAGGCCAATATGACTATACTCTCATTCCTGCGTAATAATCAAGGAACTGTGCTGCCGCAGTGCCTGAAAATAGTACCCAGTTCGGTAACTTCCAACGTGACCGGCACTAAGTTTGTAATATCATTGCGCTGCTGGTACGGCAGTTCCTTGATTATTACGCAGGAATGAGAGTTTAGTTCCTAGTCATATTGGCCTGGAAAATAGCTACTTTTTATTTTCTGTCGGTCTTAGTACACAGTGTAACTACAGAAGAGTCAAGTTTTAAATAGGAAAAATATTGAACTCTTTGGTAATTTTTTTTTAGCGAAATGCTAACGGTCTAATCAGATTCAATTATCTATGCTAATGCTAAAAGTGCTACCGCCAGACCTGGACATCGGGTGAATGGATTTGAAAACGGTAAAACTCAACTGTTTAACTCTAGGGGAGTTGGAAAATGAGCCTATTTCCAAAAAAAGTGGAGTGTTCCTTTGAGTGAACGTAAACAGTTGAGAAAGAAAACGCATGTGTAACGGTACAATGGATTCGTGCGTCAGGTCTTAAAGTGACAGCAGCCTAATATACCGGCTGCCAAATTATGAGATCATATTAAAATATCTATGGTAGTTTTCCCCCATGGTATCAATGTCAAAATTGTGGCCAGTGAAAATACTGAGTGGCTAGTAACTTTGGAAAACCACTAGCCACAGTGGCTTGTGAGCAAAAAAAGTTAATGTCAAGCCCTGCTTGTATGTATCATCGTTTAATCTTGTCATATCGCTTGGCTCTAAACTTGCTATGGTAAAGCACTTAGACATTATTGACATAACAGAACGACTTAAAGCTGCTTTTAAATGATGTGTATTGAAGGTGGTATACAGCAAATCTGACTTGACTAGGACACTGGCAGCATGTTTGCAAAAACAAATGATTGCCAATAAACATTTTACACAAATTATAATATCAGTGTAAAAGAAGCAACCATCTTAGTTTTTCATGAAAACTGAATGCGCATCTTAAATCCTTTGTGAACGTCAAAGGTGTTCTAGTCGAGAGGAAACCTTCTGAGGAATTGAAAGAAATCACTTACCTTAATGAAAAGAAAACAAAGAAGAAAAAACTGGATCCTGAATCAAAACTGTAACTTCTCCCACATAAACATTCATCTTTCTGCTCCACCCGTCATCGCATTTTCTCTTTATCCGTTTGGCACGACGACTATTCTTCAGATCTGACCTCCTGATGAGAGGCGAAAAGATGAATCGATGAAATGAACTTAATGATGAATATGCTGTGATGAAGGTTTCTCACTCTATTATTCACCAGAACTTCACTATTTACCCAACAAGCTTCCTTAAAATTGTTATTTTACAAATTAATCTATGCCATGAGGTTTCATCCAAATACTAAATGCATGACATTTTGCAATGCATTTCACATTTCTGACATGGTATATTTCTAAGTGAAACAGAATATTTTGTACAAAATCTTTATTTTGGATTTGCTTAATATTATTTTTAAGATTTCTTCCAAGTCTCACTAACTGGGTTACAACACCATAGAATGTAAAATAAAAGTATTTTAGAGTTTTTTTTTTATTATTAAAAACGAATCATTAAAAGGATTCATTTTTCTGTTGAATAAATTTGCACTGATGATTGCACTTAGACCAGAACCATTTATAAGGAAAGTAAATAGAGTCAGTTTTGGTTTTATGTTGACTTTAAAAAACAAAAGCAAGCAGACAGCATCCGAGCTCCACTTTAGATTATAGATAGTGCAATTAGTTTGTATTTAATACACAAGATATTCATGTTTACAGAATTATGTCCACAATGAATCACCAGTTGATAAAATACATCAATGTATAATAAAATGTTTCAGAACAAATTCTGCCACGTAATACATTTTTGAAGCGAACTATTAGCTGGTAATGGTTGACAAACAAAGCAATGTTCATTTATCAGTATTTTACAGAAGAGTCAAAACAATCTCTTTTATCGTTTTGATTTTTCATTATAAATATGATGCAAGTCAACTGAGGTTGGTCGCATTACATCCAAGTCAGCCTATTCATGTCCAAGTGGTTCTTTTCCAAAATAAGAAGCAAAATGGATCGAACTTTACGCTTATGCCATATCAAAAAACTGTCTACATAATGAGACAGCTGATGAGAGGCGAAAAGATGGATTGATGAAATGAACTCAATGATGAATATGCCGTGATGAAGGTTTCTCACTCTATTATTCACCAGAACTTCACTATTTACCCAACAAGCTTCCTTAAAATACTTATTTTACAAATGTATCTGCCATGAAGTTTCATAAAAAATTTTTTTTTAATGCATTTCACATTTATGACATGGTATGTTTCTAAGTGAAACAGAATATTTTGTACAAAATAATGTAGATCAGCTTTATTTTGGATTTGCTCAATACTTTTTTATTGAGCAAATAAGATTTCTTCCCAGTCTCACTAACTGGGTTACAAAACCATAGAATGTAAAATAAAAGTATTTTAGAGTTGTTGTATTTTTATTAAAAACGAATCATAAAAAGAATGAATTTTTCTGTTGAATAAATTTGCACTGATGATTGCACTTAGACCAGAACCATTCATAAGGAAAGTAAATAGAGTCAGTTTTGGTTTCATGTTGACTTTAAAAAACAAAAGCAAGCAGACAGCATCCGAGCTCCACTTTAGATTATGGATAGTGCAATTGTGTTAGACTGTTCATGACTCAATGAAGAGTCAAAACAATCTCTTTTATCGTTTTGATTTTTCATTATAAATATGATGCAAGTCAACTGAGGTTGGTCGTGTTACTTCTAAGTCAGACTATTCTTGTCCAAGTTGTTCTTTTCCAAAATAAGAAGCAAAATAGATCAAACTTTACGCTTATGCGATATCAAAAAACTGTCTACGAAATGAGACAGCTGATGAGAGGCGAAAAGATGGATTGATGAAATGAACTCAGTGATGAATATGCCGTGATGAAGGTTTCTCACTCTATTATTCACCAGAACTTCACTATTTACCCAACAAGCTTCCTTAAAATACTTATTTTACAAATGTATCTGCCATGAGGTTTCATCAATATACTAAATGCATGACATTTTTTAATGCATTTCACATTTATGATATGGTATATTTCTAAGTGAAACAGAATATTTTGTACAAAATAATGTAGATCATCTTTATTTTGGATTTGCTCAATATTATTTTTAAGATTATTTTTAAGATTTCTTCCCAGTCTCACTACCTGGGTTACAACACCAACGAATTTAAAATAAAAGTATTTTAGTATTTTAGTATTTAGTATTTTAGTATTTATTAAAAACAAATCATAAAAAGAATGAATTTTTCTGTTGAAAAAATTTGCACTGATGGTTGCACTATAAGACCAGAACCATTCATAAGGAAAGTAAATATAGAGTCAGTTTTGGTTTTATGTTGACTTTAAAAAACAATCATAGGCTCCTTAATTGTGAGCAAAAGCAAGCAGACAGCATCCGAGCTCCACTTTAGATTAGAATTACCAGCGCAATTAGTTTGTATTTCCACATAAAAACCAACAAAAAACACAAGCAACACAAAGCAGCTGCAGCAAACAAACACAGCAGGTGCACAGCAAAGCAAACGCTGCAGAACACACGCAAGTGCCAGCCATTTCCTACACCACACCATTGACCAGAAACTTAGACTAGAACAAGAAATTGTTTAAATGAGCAACCTTTTTTGCATTGTCACTGCTGGTAATTGTCATAACTACACCACCTGGTTCTAAAGGCATCTCTCTCCATTGCTTGCCATTCAAAAATGGCAAACAAAACAACAAAGTCTGTTTTTAGATCTAAGTTAAAAAAAAAACTACCTCTATCTATCTATCCATCCGTCCTTCTATCCGTCCATCCATCCATCCATCCATCCTTCTATCCATCTATCCATCCGTCCTTCTATCTATCCATCCATCTATCTATCCTCACGTCTGTCCGTCCCTCAGTCTATCCATCAATCCATCCATCCATCCTTCTATCCATCCATCCATCCTCTCACCCATCTATCCATCCATCTATCTATCCTCCCATCTGTCCGTCCCTCAGTCTATCAATCCATCTATCTATCCATCCGTCCTTCTATCTATCCATCCATCTATCTATCCTCCCGTCTGTCCGTCCCTCAGTCTATCAATCCATCCATCTATCCATCCGTCCTTCTATCTATCCATCCATCTATCTATCCTCCCGTCTGTCCGTCCCTCAGTCCATCAATCCATCCATCCATCCATCCTTCTATCCATCCATCCATCCTCTCACCCATCTATCCATCCATCTATCTATCCTCCCGTCTGTCCGTCCCTCAGTCTATCAATCCATCCTTCAATCCATCCGTCTGTCTATCTATCTATTCATCCATCTTTACTTCCATCCATCCATCCATCCATCCATCCATCCATCCATCTATCAATTCTTTCACCCATCTGTCCATCCATCTATTTGTCCATCCATCCTTCCTTCAGTCTATCTATTCACCCATCCATCTTTCCATCAATTGGCCGTCCATCCGTCTATTTATCTATCTATCTTTTCATCCATCCATCCGTCCATCTTCAGCCTGTCTATCTGTCCATCCATCCATCTATCTGTCTATCTATCCATCTATCTGTCGTCCATCCGTCCTTCTCTCCTATATGGGCCTAATATTAAACAAGCATGTATGTATTGACAAACTTTGAAATTTAAAGAAATTCATACAGTATAACACATTTTTTAACCTTAATTGAGGTTCCCAGACACCATTGCAGTCACATCACTACGACCGGACATGGTCTTGATGTCCGCAGCAAGTAAGCAGGTGGTGTTACTTGAACTAACGGTCCCCTGGGAAGATAGAATGGAGGAAGCCCAGGAAAGGAAGAGGGCCAAGTACGCTGATCTGGTAGCTGAGTGTCGGAGGAATGGGTGGAAGGCCCGCTGTGAGCCTGTTGAAGTGGGCTGTAGGGGCTTCGCAGGCCAGTCTCTATGGTGGCTCTGGTTAAGGAGGGGGGACGCGTGGCGTAGAGCGCTATCTGGACAAAAGTCGGGGCCTGATCACCCCCGGCTGGGTCCCCGGGTGAGGGTGTCTGATGTAAGACCCGAAACACCCTATGACCCCGGGAGTATCACTGACGATGTGTCCAGGTTGCACCACAAGGTGTATTCAAGTACTTTAACTAGAAACTCTAATTATTTTAATTCTTCTACTTTTCATTCAAACTCGAATGGAAATTCTGCATCATGTTTACAGCCTTTATTTAAATTAATTTAAAATGCACCATGTGAACTGGAATTCTCAAGTCAAACCTGAATAGGGCATGACCCTTATTGTTAAGCCCGTCTAAAACCACCGGTATGTGTAAAATCTACAGCGGTGTCTTTGTAGTATTGCGTCCTTATGGTCCACATGCTGGAGAAGATCATAGACAAACATGAATCACGCCGGTAGGCCGGCTCATCTATCTCACCTGGAGAATCGTTTGATCTGTGGTTTATTATTGATGGGAGAACTCAAGATACATTGAAAATGACATTTATGGCCGACGGTCTTTCAGCACATATCCATTAATCCAAACATATTTGAATCTGTAGGTAAAAGGAAGCATATGGAAGTGTGTAGACGGGTAAAATAACTCCAGCACTATTATGCAATGGCATAAACCACACATCAATGCATAACTCAAAATCACGTGCGCTAACTGTTTAATAACGTTCACTGTGCCATAAACCAGCTGTGTATTATTATGTAAGTTACTGAGCTATTCAGTGGAGGCGAGCAGTATAGCGGAAGCCACATCACATTTTCCGGGTCTCACTTAGACACATAAACCACTCCTGTGGTCTATCCTGTCTGTTACGTTACCATACTTTAATGTTCTTGGCTGCCGTTTTCTTACCAAACTGCCTCAAAAGAGTGGGAAACGTGGCCTGGTGGGCTCTACACATGCTCTGACATGTTGCCTGGTGGTGCTTATGTTGTGCATCTGAATCAATCACCCCGCTCCTTTCTCCCCATGGACTCCTGTTACTTCTTCACTTTCCTAACAGATTAAAGGCATAGAGAAATTAAAACAACAACAACAACCGAAACATGTCTGAACTTTCAAAACCAAGAAACTAAAGATACAGTTAAAGAATACTATAGTACTCACCCTCATGTCATTACAAACTCATTTGTTACTCAGGTGTTGTTGCTTTGGAGTATAAAACAATTGTCATGTCATAATAAGCATCATATATCAAATAAAATAAAATCTTTTAAAAGTACTGTAATAATCACTATATATATACATATATATAATTGTGCGTGACAGATAGGATTTCTCCCGACTACAGACCTTGCATGCATATCTTTAAGAAATAGCCTCATTCTCTATAATCAATGAAATTAGGCATGCATATTCATTATAAAGAATGAGGCTATTTTTTAAAGCAGCAGAAATGAATGCAATTTCTGTAGTCAGGAGAAATCCTATCTGTCACATGTCTTGCATGAGCGCAATGTGTGTTTTTGGACCGTGCATTGGCTGTGGACCACAGATGCTGATTTTGGAACTGACAGCTGGGAAATCCAGCTGGCTTCAAACTCTTCAAAACATTCTTTGAGGGGTGTTTTTGAGGTGACAGGTCAGGCTACATCCTGATTTTATTGTGACTGTAGAGGTGTTTGAATAGCGAAGCCAAATAAAGTTATTAACAGATGAGGAAAAGCCAGTAAAAAGGGCTTGAACAGGCTTGTTCGCTCAAGGTCTGGACACGAGTGAGAGCTAAATAATTGAAGGAGGTATCCAAGCCTTGTCTAGAGACCAGAATATCTCAGAGACTTGAAGCTTGAATACTTTGGATTGAGCCAGAAAACAACCACTTAACAACAACCACCCAGAACACCTTAACAACTGTATATTGAAATCAGTTATCACACTGCAGCCACCAGTAGAGCATCATGCAAGATCACTGACTGTTTGCGGAAGCTCTCATTTGTCAGCACAAGTCTCTTAATAGCTGCTCTGTTGTGTTGAACAGTCATTCTGCCCTGTAGATTTCCCACATATTCCACATATGGTTGGAATTAGTGGCGATATCTCCGATCTGGAATTTTCCTGATATATACAGCCAGTCAGCGTTCCTCTCGTCCTTTACTGACAGACCTGAGTGGAAAATCTGTGTTCTCTAATGCTGTAAAGAGTTTACATCAAACTTAACTTTTTCTCTTTTATAGAGGAAAAATAAGATGGTACAATAAACCATTATGAGGTTTATGTAGTTGTCATAGTAAATTACCCAAAACAAAATTTGTGTTGCTATAATGGTTTCCTCCAAATATAATTCTTGTGTCTGGCTTCTTGAAGTTAAAAATTATTTGAAGGAAAACCTAATTCAATTTGAAGGTTACGTATATCATCTGTCATCACAAAATTTATAATAAGTACCTTAATATATAGATATACATATATGAAGTTATAATCGAAATGATTCAACCCCCATTGCAAATCAGGTTTATTGGCAAAATTTACAGACTTTCAGCTGTTTGCAACAAACAAATCAAACAAAAGTAATTGAAATAGCTCAACACAACTAGTGGTTTCCTCAAATTCAACTGAAAATGCAACTTTTAATGACTTTTGCAGTCTCAAAATGATTCAACCCCTTCGTGGCAAGCATCTTTAGTGCTTAGTAGAACACCCTTTTACTGTTATAACCTGCTGAAAAGAAGATGTATAACCATACACCCGCTTCTGGCAGCGTTTCTGAGGAATCTTAGCCCATTCCTCATGTGCATTGTCCTCCAGTTCAGTAATATTCTTGGGTTTGTGTGCTGCAACCGCCTTCTTCAAATCCCACCAGAGATGTTCTATTGGGTTCAAGTCAGGTGACTGTGATGCCACTGTAGACTCTTCCAGGACTTCTTCTGAAACCCAGCCTTGGTAGAATTTGAGGTATTCTTGGGATCATTGTCCTGTTGAGAGGTCCAATGACGCTCAAGCTTCAGCTTCCTCACTGACAGCATGACGTTTTCTCATAGGATTTCCTGATACTTCAAATGAATCTGCAGCCATATTTCTAATATGCAGTCAAACGTGACACTCAACAAACCTAGCCAATTCAGATATTATGCGTGTTCTAGCTCAAGCACACCTGGTGCAACTAATGAAGCCCTTGATTAGTTGCATCAGGTGTGCTCGAGACAACACCTGTTTTGCAGATTTGTGCTGTTCAGGGGGTTCAATAATTTTGAGACTGCAGAAGTCATTAAAAGTTGCATTTTCAGTTGAATTTGCAATAGCCACTTGAAACATTTGTTTAGTTGAGTTTGATTTGTTCATTACAAGCAGCTGAAAGTCAATTTTTGCCAATAAACCTGATTTGCAATGGGGGTTAAATCATTTTGATTACAACCGTATTTATTTATATGAATGTGAATAAAGTACTTTTTTTTTTTTGTCCATACAATGAGTCAGAGGGCTCCAACACTGTACCAACTGCATAGCAACATGTCAAAACCACCCAGAACACCATGGCATAGTCATTTCATTCCACCAGCAGGGAACAGTCAAGGTAAATGTTCGTAAAAGTGATTTTGTGCCTCTTTGTGATGCAGTAGTACTAAAGTAGTGAGTTAAGGTATAGGGGTGCAAAGCCAGTGTTCTGTAGGCAATGCACATCAGTGCATTGAATTTGATGCGATCGGCAATTGGCCACCAGTGCAATTTTATGAAGCGAGGTGTGACGTGTGTCTCTTCGGCTTGATAAAAAACACACTTGCTGCAGCATTCAGGATCAGTTGCAGAGGTTTGACAGTGCATGCTGGATGGCCTGCAAAGAGAGCATTACAATAGTCCAGTCTGGATAGAACAAGAGCTTGGACAAGGAGTTGTGTCGCATGCTCTGACAGAAAGGGCCTGATCCTCCTAATGTTGTACAAGGCAAATCTGTAGGACCGGGCAGTTCTAGCAATGTGGACTGTGAAGTTTAACTTTTCATTAATCACAACTCAAAGGTTTCTGGCTGTCCTGGATGGAGTTATGGTTGACAAACCTAGGTGAATGGAGAAGTTGTGATGAAGTGTTGGGTTCACAGGCAGTGCTGAGACTAGAAGCAGTTCTGTCTCGGTTCTCGGTTGAGTTAAAGGTGTTGGTCCAACATCCAGCAAGAAATGTCTGTCAGACAGGCTGAGATGAGAGTAGCTACTGTCAGATCATCTGGCTGGAAGGAGAGGTAGAGTTGTGTGTCATCAGCTTATACGAAAAAACATGTTTATGAAAGAGAAGTGGTCAAAGTACTGAGCCCTGAGGCACACCAGTAGCTTGGTGTTACAACTTAGACACCTCACCCCTCCACGACACTGAAGGACCCAAGGGTGTTAAAACTCACCCAAAGACTATAGCAATTGCATACCAATATTCTCAAAATCACTCAGAACACTAAAATATTTTAAATATATATAAAGCTACACATTTTAAATATATATACATTACATATAAAGATATTCTGAAAAATTTCTGTTTTTTTTTTAATTCAGTCAATCCAATGTTCTTTTGGATCCCATTGAATTTCACTGTATGCACTCTTAGAAGAAAAGGTTCTATATAGAACCTTGAAAGGTTCTATAGGGCGCTTCGTATTTGGAACCCCTAAAAGGTTCTACACTCTTAGAAAAAAAGGGTTCATTGGGGTTCTATATAGAACAGATTTTCCTTGCTGAAATAGTTTGAGTCTGTGCTATAAACATATACTTTCAGAAGTGAAATCGCAAACCCGAGTTCACCCATAACCAATTGAAATACTGATAAAGCGGCTTTACTGGTGCTAGTAATTATAAACAGCAAAAGTCGCTAACTAATAATTGCTTCCTACATGACACAAAATGGTCTTTCTCAAAAGGAAGAATTGCATTTCTATTTAAAATATAATTTTATTTATTTAAATATAAAGTTTTTACGTAATTGTAAGTTAAGAGTTGAGAAGAATTTTTAAGCAGATCTCAAATATTTTAACTGTTATCATCTGAGGTCATTTATTCAAGTGAATGATACTGATATAAGCAGCTATTCATCCATATTTCATAGTAAACGGACAACTTTGATGTTGATTGAAACCAAACATAACACTAAGCCTTCATGTTTCTCTGCTTGATGTGTCCAAAAAAATGGAAGGTGTTGAAAACTAAAGATGAATGAACAGATGTACTGTAGTACGTCCTCCACATAAACGCACAGGATTTGTAATCCAGACATGCTTCATCTTATAGAACTCCCTCATAAGAGCAGTTCTCATAAAAGAAGGCTATAAAACGACATCAATATTAGACATAGTCTTAAAAGTTATAATTGTATGAACAAGGACAGAACATGGTGGTTTAAGAGGCCTGACGTAGCTGATTGCTTTTTCCATTGAGGCGGAGAGAGTGATACGCTGTTCCTGCCATGAACTATGGAAAGATGCTCTGCTGCTCGAAGGTCAATGTGGTTGAAAAGCAGCTTTGGACAGCACAAATCTGAACTATAGAGATCTTGTTCTCTCTTCCTGTGCGGTCTGACCAAGATCTTACTGTAGACACTACACAAAAGGAGATGTTGTGCAAATTGTCAGACCTTCAGTTTTTACACAAGAAAAGTGGATGTGATTTATACTGCCAAGCCCCTAAAAAGACACACACACACATAACAATACCATAAATGTAATAAAAACAACTATATTCCAAGGCATACGTTTTATCCAATATGCTTTGTGTGAGGAACAGACCAACCTGATCTCATGGGAAAACATAACTAATGAGATTGTACGAATTAGCCATCAATTTGCCAAAGCGGAAAATAGTAATGAATTGCCATGAGATTGTGTTGAACAGACCGACATTTTTGATGCTTTTTGCTGAAGATCTTCCGTCCATTATGGCTCACAAATTTCATTCATACTTGTGCATATACATATTTGCCGCAACACAAAAAAGCAGAAATGCTATACGCGGATTTTTTTTGTTGAAAACAATACAATACACTCATAAATTGCCAGTACATTTCACCAATAAATGGTAGTAATACATTGCATTCAACGTGAAATTTTGAAAGACTAAAGTAGTATTTTCTTGTAAAAGGTACTCTAATAATCTTTGTATTATTTATAACGGCTAAGGCTATGCTAAACTATTAGCGCAGAATCAAAAATAATATTTTTCATAACCCTTTTGACATAGTTTTATACTCTTGACTATTTAAATACAATTTGCATTGCTGAATTTACTGGCTGACAGGAGCAATCAATTCAATATTGGGAAAGCGATGACAGAAACGCAATGGATGAGTGTTTTAATATTAAACAAAGAAATCAAATCAGGCCTGGTTGACAAACAAAATTTGAAATCATTTTTGTTTGTCAAATCTGACAAGGCGATCCAGACAAAGCACGGCACGAGGGTGGGCATATATGACTCCCAGAGCAGCTTATTGAGAGAAACCGTAAATATTTCCACTGACATCATGGCCATATCCAGAGCGGAAAACGTTGGAGTCGATGGATTTACTTGTGCTCCATGGCACAGAGATTCCGTCGGATCAGGATCGCTTACGGTCTTAATTAACATCAGCTGCTGGTCTCTCGGCCGGCATATGAGAAAACCCCAGCGTTGCTTTTTCCAGCCTTAACACTCAAACATCGAACCATAAACCTGAAGCTGCTTTCATTTAAGAGCATGGATTCTTCATGAGCACGACGTTCACAAATACACACATACGCATGCGGTTGAACTGTGCGGATGTCCTTGTCCTTTCAACGAACACGTTCAGCAACGTATGCGTGTCAAATACATTTACGAAGCCAGATACTTCCTTTTTAAACTTTTAACTGTAGGTTAACATCAGACGTTTGTCATAAAAGTTTTATTGGGTGAAGAGGGATGACTGCCTCGAATAAATTTCCATTCGTGCAGCATGTCTGGCCGAAGTCTCACCTGTAACGCTGTAAAGTGGTGCAAAAAAATTCCATTATCAAACTCTTGAGGATGAAGTTTACATAATGAATTATTAGACCAGCACTGTCTCCAGTGCTCCAGTATGGTGGCCTACTGGCCTTTCAACGGTACTCTGAGTCTCATTGGGTCTACGGGCAGATTTGCATGAGAACACTTAAAGTGTTGGCAAACATCACTATTACTTTAAGGTTAGGGATTCAAACAAAACCGTAAACATTCAACTTTGGGGCATAACCATTTGTGCAAAGGGTATGAATTGCACAAATTGTCCTGGATGGAGTTATGGTTGAGGAGAGGTGTCCTATTTTCTGACAACCGGACAAAAACCTGGCAGACGATAAAAAGACCTGTAAGACTTAATTTAAGCCATACCTACACAACATAAAAAAGAAAAAGAAAATCTTTTTTTATCAAGGTCTTTTTACAGTGTTTTCCAGTTAAAATATAATAAAAACTTGAGAAATAACACTGCATACTAAGAATTGCTTTAATACAATAGATTATGGGCCAGATTTACTAAACACAGCAAATTAGTGTGAGAGCGCAATTCCAAAAAAGTAAAGTTCTGCGCGTGATCTGACGACGAGACGCTAATTAAAGAACACAGACGCTGCCGCATCATTTCCATAATGACCAACACAATCTACCAAGAGCAGCGCAAATTAGCATCTGGTTTAAGACATGCTTTTTTGGGCGGTAAAAAATGGCGCAAATACTAGAAAATTGACAAGCACAAACCTTAGTAAATCACCTTGCACGATTAATTTTAATACTTTCGTCTGAAAGCGGAACTCCCACAAATGCATATGCAATAAGGTCAGCCGCAAAAATAACCCTGTCCACGCCTTTTCAGTGCTAATTTTTTACTGCATGTCTTTACAAAATCCTGACAGTAGTTTTTTAACACCAAAAGAGTGTTTGCGCCGGCGCAAGCTGTATATTTTAAATAAGAGTATTCTGCGCCCCGAATACGAATGCAACGTGCAATTTCTCGTAAAGCTTTCTCCATTAAAAACCATTATAAAGAAAATGCTTAACCATTTAGCGCACAGCTTCATATTCTGGACCTGTATGTAGTATGCAGTATGCATCATCAATAACGTATACTAAATTTGATCTTTTAATACCACTGTTCCAATATGTCCTGTGTCTTTTGACGTTAAGCGTTTTAGAAAGTGATTGAAATACCGCAGCAGGTGCTGTACATGGATCACAAGTGCCCAAAACTCACATATTTTTGTTTTTCTTCTTTTGAGAGGTAATCTAAAATATTCGTGACTAGAAACAGTAGGAATACAGGCCTGTGCTGTAGATCTATGGATGTTTTATCCTCCAGGTCTTCGCGCCAGTGACGTGACTGAAACTAAAACTTGTCCTGCACTGCACTCAGTTGCATCGGGTCATGTGGACATCTACTCCTGACCTTGCATATTGCATAACTGTAATTGCGTGATAAACGCTCTTAGTTTGTGAATAACAATGGAGTGTTGTTCTGCCTGTTTGACAGTTTCTATCTACAGAGACTGCTGGTTTACTGAGAGTTTACCGGTAGCGTCTGGATTTGAAGAGTTTCTATGAAAACTGTCTGAATGCTAAAATACTTTCCTGACAGCGAAGCTCTACTGGCAGATTGAGGGGCTCATTGGTTCATGGAGGCAAAAAACAAACAAAAAAAACCACCATTGACTCTGCCAAGACGATTTATCCAATCAAAGCTCTGACTGCAGACGCCAGGTCTCAGAGGAAAACTTTGCATCGGTCAGTGACTCTGATGGAAACACGCCATAACCGTTGCTGGTAAATGCTTCTGTTTGAGCTGTTGCTTCGAACCTGGTGGCGTTATTTATCATCTGTTGGTTAAACTGAATCCTCTACCTAGATACTCGCCAACACAGCCATTTTTGGGCTGATAAAATTATCTGAGCAGCATGGGAAGCCTGTAAAACGGCATGCTGCCTCACAAATGTCACCTCGTTCAGTCTCACAAATGGCTGAAAGCGGCAGTAACTCGCTCACGCTGACGTCTGGACTCTGTAACGTGTGACAGGTGTTTACTGCAGCCCAAAATTACACAAAACTAGGACAATGTCGTCACAATGCACGCTGTGAAAGTATGGCTAGTTTTGTCACTGAATACCGCATGATGTATAATGTACACTGCTTATTATTTTTTAGTATGGAAAACAGTATGCATTACGCAAAGCATTTCTTACTGTAATACTGTCACATTGGAGTCACATGACCTCATTATGCTACATTATGTTTCTTAGGTCATGTCCACACTAATACGTTTTCGTTTGAAAATTTATATTTTTCTCTCCGGTTTGGCCTTCCGTCCACACTGAGACGGCGTTTTTATTAATGAAAACGAAGCTTTTTTGAAAACGCACTCCAAAGTGAATATATATGAAAACGCTGCTTTCACGTTGTAGTGTGGACTGTGAAACCGGTGGCATTTAAAAACAATGACGTAAATGTAGTCATGTGATGCATATTGTACCAATAGATATTCATGTTTACCGGTATTGTGCCTGTTATGTGCTATTCACTTTCACACTGTTGCTAAAAATATTCTACATTGCACACTCTTCATATCACAGACCTGCAAAGATGACAGAATTTACTCACATTTGCTGTCCTGCGGCAAAACATGAGAGCAGAAGCGTTAGACCTAACATACGGTGACTGCGTGCGACCTGGACCGCATCAGTGGATGGTGAGATATTTTGCTAAATAAAATGATCCTGTCAGAAGAATTGCGTGATAACTTCATTATTTATTTTTTCCATCTGAATCATATCAGTGATCTTTTGTGGGGTTTTACGCATGCGCAGTAAAGGTGAATTTAGCGTTTTTTTAGGCGTTTTAAAAAAAATTCTCATCCACACTGAAACGTCCGAAAACGCCTGAAAACGCTAGTGTGGGCGGAGAGCGTTTATAAACGAAAACGCCGTTTTCAAATGTCTCCGGATTAATGTAGACGTAGCCTTAAAATATTGAACACTGAGTCCTTTTAAAATCACCAATGACAATTGATGTTACTTCTGGTTCATTTGTCACATTAGAGATCAGTGGTTGCCAACTCCAGGAACGTGGTTGAAACCACTGCCCAAAACTGCACATTTTGCACGTCTCCTTTGTCTGACACAGCCATTTGGCCTTGGAGTCTACTAATAAGCTGATGACTTGAATCGTGTGTGTTTGATTAAGAAGACATGCAAAATGTGCAGTGTTGGAGGCCTCCAGGAACATGGTTGGGAACCACTCGAATCCATTGCGTTTATTTTATGCTGTGTGTTTTAGTTGTATAACCCAAGCTGACATCTGGTTATTCTATGCAAACAGAAAATTCACACACAACAGAGATAGAAACTCATGTCTGAGACTAAACTGACTTGATTTGACTTAGATTTACAATTAGAGACTTGTGGGTTATAACCAAGGGATATGGTTACCCAGACAGCATAGAGTCGGCCCAGATGTGTACCAGATGTGGGCCGGATCTGGGCCGACACTATGTTGTTGTCTGGGTAGGGCTATTTTCTCTGAACACTATTTAGATAAACTTGAGTTTCTCTTGTTGTTGTTGTTGTTTTTTTCATCTGAAATGTTGTATTCTTCTGAAATAATACATATTTTCAAAACAATAAATGAGTCATCCTGCAACAGGGTTAGTAAAACTAAACTGCAAACTATTACCAAAAGGGATCTGAGACTTAACTTGGATGTAATGACTTGCACAGCGGAAATAGTAAAAGTGCTTTCCAATCCCATTATTTCTCCGCATGTCCATCCCTCTCAGCTGATTCAATGGCTGCATATGGAGAACTCAAGGGTGTTTATTTAATTCGTAAAAAAGACAGATGACCCTCACCATATGGTTTTGCAAATAGAACCATCTGCCTTGTCTTATTGGTTGACCTGCTTTTCCACAGAACGCACAAGCAAATGCACATAAACAAAGAGAGATGTCTATCTTTGATGACAATAATATTTAAACGTAGCACCTCTGGATATATGATGGCAAACCCGGCTAAAGTAGAAATGTGTCAACCAGAAGAGATTCTGATATACAATTTATACCACGGTATATACAAAGGTCTGAGACGACTAGTGCAAATGCTTCCCTGTTGCATTAAAAAAAATATATAATTTAACACAAATGTGGCATTACAAATTATATCATCGGCATATTTGAATTAGAGAATGTCTCAGTATTTCGTGTGCATGTTTTGCTTTAATAACAGCACCACTGGAGCTACAAAAAAACTGAGAAAAATCATGTTCTCCAACATGATCTAAAATCATACAAAGTGCATCTGAGCTTCAGTGGAAGGAAACCTGACCGTTCGTACGAAGAGTCACATGACCAATGTCACTCATTTACTTACATTTGATTATTCATCTAGAAATCGTGCATAGTCTGAAAACATCATTGTTTCTTTGTTGTGCAAATAATGAAATCTTAGATTTGTTGTGTGATCTCAGTATTTTTGAACTCCTCTGTTTATCTGCTTTAAGTAATTTACATGAAAAAAACAAACAATTAATAAACAATGAGTTATGTGAAAACAAATGTCTGAATGTGTCCCAAACAAGTAAAGATCAGAATATTAAGTGGTGTTTGTTAAACACAAGGCAGAGAATTTATTCACATTACGTTATGTTTACATCATGATTGCCAAGCAATGTCACCAATTGTTGCACTAATAAGTAATTGAACTGCTGATTCAATCACACACAACTACGTGGATAGATTCAGCAGTTTTACATTAAAAACCAGAAGGTGTATAAAAACAAGTATATTCATGCAATCTTCTTAGACAAACATCTGTTCCTCCATGCTTGACAATGTCTCTGTGAGTGTGAGGTCCGTAGAAATGCTTTACCGAGTCTGCTGTGGATAAACCTGACTGGCCTGAACAAAATATCAAACTTGCATATAATACAAAACTTATTTTTCCATTCATTTACTCTTCTCCAGTCTTTGCCCCAGCTATGAGAGGATGAGAACATACTCTCCCTGAGGACCGTGGATGCCAGATGACGTGTATAATGAACATTACCTTATACTTCAGATTAATGGATAGACTTCCACTTCCAACTGGAAGATTGTAACACTTGGAAAGACAAAAACCCATGAGGAAAGACAGCATCTCTCAAAGGAATGACACAGACATCTCATTTAATTGGAAGAGTGCCTTCCCCTTATTAGACGCACTCTTCTCTGGACACGGACAGAGACTCGCCTCACTCTTGAATAGCTGGCAGATGCGAATCGACTGGGGCCAGTGAACCAAGAACGGTGAAGGAAGAATGAAAACCAAAAGAGCCGAAAGCCAAAAGAGGATTTTAGTTTTGCATTTTGAGAAGGAATATAAAGATGGATGACTGATCCCAGCACCCGTAGATTACGTGCAAGTCTACATCTATAAAGCCGGACATGCAGCACATGTTGTTTCTGGCGTTGTGTTTGTCTTTGTGTTTTGTGTTTTAGAGTCAGTAATCCTCCCTCGAAACAATTCTACAGATGTTCCACTTCTTTGACCAATTCAATAATGTACCTTCAATGCCTAATAAAATAAGGATTGAACGATAGACCAAACATATTTTTCATTCAGGGGCATATTTAAAGTTTTGTCTTATCAAATTCTTTCTAGAATGTACCCTTCAGAGCTTCTTTAGCAATAGCAAATTGCAAAGTCCTGATTCATTGCTGTGGTGTAAAGTTAAGGCTGAGTGCTGCAGTGATGAGGTCATTTTGTAGGACAACCCGTAAGTTTGCATCACACGGGTTCAGACAAAAACCCAATAGGTTTTTCCATTTGCTTTTGGATTACTGCCGAAAATAAGCTCTGTGCCCAACTAAAGTTTATGATTCTGACACGTTTTGTTCATCATGACAATCTTCAACTTCAAGGCATTTTGAAGCCTATTAACAGAATCAAAAAGATAAACGTAGGCTATAAACAAACTACCACGGTCGCAGGACTGCAACATAACCAAGCTTTCGACAAGCCTTTGGTCTTTATTTAAACACATTTTCCCCTGAAAGGTCCAGTAACAGAGCCCAGGAAGTATAAAAAATAAAAAAATAAAAATAAAAAAAAGACCCGCAAATCCATTGCCCACTGACTTCAGGACACTCACTTTTTCCATGATGTATAAAATTATGTAATGCCTGCAGCACTGTATAATTTTTTTAATATATATTTTTTTAATTATAAAAAACTGATTTTTTTTTTTTTTTTTTTTTTTTTTTACAAATTGTAAGTCCTTTCTCAACTTCCTGTTTCAACATGTCAACACAAGAAAACTAGCACACCAAGCAATTTCATCCATTCGTTAAAGATACGACTTTAAGACAGACGCATTTCTTTGCATCTTAAGCCAAATTATTTAGTAGCCTAGTAGGCTATTTTGATGGTCAGGAGCATCATCTTCTTTAAAACGAACATCTGATCATTCAGATTTGTGGGAAGCAAGGCATTCTGCAATATTTTCCTCAAAGCATTAAATGACTTTTCACACTGAAGAAGTAGCTCACCAATATACCAGCTAAAGACATTCGCTCTGTGTTTCATTGAGATTCATCACTCCACACACAACTGCGAAAAACCGAAGTCTTTGATGTTTTTCTGAGACAAACAGTAGTGTTTAAGTAGTGCATTTGCTTAAATTTCCGGACCAATATTTGTGGTTAAGACAATTAAAAGCCTAGTGCACGTTTGGACTTGGCCCGTACACGCAGCTTTCATGTAAAATGCTCTGTTAGCGGATATTTTAAAGCAACGCTTTATGGTCAAAATTTAAGCAAAATTTCGGTGCATTACTAAATGAACTTAGGCCTACCTGAAGTAACTCGGCCCATTATGCGTTGAGGACGCGTCGCGCGAGATGCATTCGTGTTGTTGACTGCATGAATTCCGGTCGTTCACGAAGGTCAATGTTGCGCAACCGCAGACGCAGAAAATTTAGCCGCTTCAATTTTGTGTGGAAGTCGTGTCACAGGTCGAGATGGGCCAAGCCAGACTGCACCCACCCCTAGACCAGGATCACCCTGAGGAGCGTGTCAAAGGAGGAGGCAGGAGACAGGAATAAAAAGAATGACAGGCTTTATTAAATATAAAAACAATTTGAAAATCCTAATCTAAAATTCCTCTTCCTTCCTCTTCCCAGGAATCCAAGGCAAGTGGGGGGTCAGGCTCACTTCCTTCTGGCGCTGGTGCCAACTCGCAGTGGTAGGTACTGAACAGGTGGGTATCGCAGGTGAGTAAATGAGTCAGGCTTACTTCCTTCTGGCGCTGGTGCCAACTCACAGTGATAGATACTGAACAGGTGGGTATCACAGGTGAGTAAATGAGTCAGGCTTGCTTCCTTCTGGCGCTGGTGCCAACTCACAGTGGTAGATACTGAACAGGTGGGTATCACAGGTGAGTGGGGGGTCAGACTTACTTCCTTCTGGCGCTGGTGCCAACTCGCTGAACAGGTGAGTATCACAGGTGAGTATCGCAGGTGAGTAGGTGGATCCGGGCTCACAGGAGTTGTAAAGGGCGGGCACTTCGCACCATACAGGTGGGTTTCAGGGCTACAGCAGACTCAAGTCGCAAGCGGAGCGGGGCTTTGGCTGGCCCAGACAGAATCAATACTTCAAATAGAGGTGAATAGCTCTCACATGGGTGGCAGGAGACAGAGTCAATAGCTGAACAGGGCTTTCACTGGGACAGACAGCATTCAAACTTCAAGCAGAGGTAAACAGTTCTCACGTGTGTTGCAGGGGCCAAAGTCACAAGCTGAGCGGGCGTTCACTGGAACAGACGGAGTCAACACTTCAAATAGAGGTGAACAGCTCTCACGTTGGTGGCAGGAGACAGAGTCATAAGCTGAGCAGGGCTTTCACTGGGGCAGACAGCACACAGACTTCAAGCAGAGGTAAACAGTTCTCACGTGTGTTGCAGGGGACAAAGTCACAAGCTGAGCGACGTTCGCTGGAACAGACGGAATCAACACTTCAAATAGAGGTGAACAGCTCTCACAAGGGTGGCAGGAGACAGAGTCATAAGCTGAGCCGGGCTCTCACTGGGACAGGCAGCATAAACTTCAAACAGAGGTAAACAGTTCTCACGTGTGTGGCAGGGGACAAAGTCACAAGCTGAGCGACATTCGCTGGAACAGACGGAATCAATACTTCAAATAGAGGTGAACAGCTCTCACAAGGGTGGCAGGAGACAGAGTCATAAGCTGAGCCGGGCTCTCACTGGGACAGACAGCATAAACTTCAAGCAGAGGAAAACAGTTCTCACGTGTAGTGTGCGCACGGGGGCTTTTCCTTCTGACATCCAACAGGTGACTGCAATCGATCTTGCTAGACTCTTATGATGGACGGTAGACCAGCATAACACATGGGGAGTGCACGGCGATAAAAGGTAAATCTTCCACACACACACGACAGTCCAATTCCAAACATGCAACGTGATGGGAAACGTCAATTTCAGCACTACAAATCCACTCTTCAAGTGCAAAGTAAGGCCAACACTCACCCAGAGGTCTCGATCTGAAGAGCCGATGATAGTCAGAGTTGGGACAGATGCGGTGAATAATTTCCTCACCACTACAAGCGGCTTCACTTCGCTGGTTTCAATGGCCGAGGGGGAGGCTAGAGATCGACAAGGAATCAGTATATTTCACTCAGTGCGATGTATACAACGTGATCCAAGCACTTCAAACCAGTATCCAATTTAGTGTAGAAAACATGCGTTTATGAGATTCAATTTGTCAATCACTCATCTCACTCTTTCCCAGTCCAGACGACGAATTCCACTCTTCACAACTGCCCTCGGATCCCACAAGCAACACTCCGCTTCTTTCACGATGGTCCTTCAGCTGCAACACTCCACAAACATTTCCCAACAGGAGAGAACCACACCAGATCGCCGGGGGAAGACAAAGAAACAACCACACAACGCGGAGGGAGAACACACAGCCTTCTCTTTCTCTTGTGTTTTATCCTCTCCAAACACTGGCGCCACCTCAATCAGGCACTCAAAGTGAAGTCCCCACACCTGTTGCCAATCTGCCGTTTAGTTGTCATGACGACAGACACACACACAAGCCCGGGGACAGTGTTACACTAAAAGTGTCCCGGCGGGAACACTTCTCTGATGGGATTAGTTCCGGGGATTATTTGTCACCCCGTGACAGTCGCACATTTTTCGACTGCATTGATCAAACAGAAGACATAAATAATTTCCCTAACAAATGAAATCATCATCATCATCATCATCATTACTTCGATTCAAATATGCTGTGTCAAGACATCACACAGGTTTTACATCAATTATGTCAAACCATATTGTTTTGTTTCACAAGTGTCTCTGCTTTATTGACATTTTTGAACCTATAAAAAGAGCACATTCTGCTATATACCTTCTTTTGTGTTTCACATAGAATGTCAAATGGGCTTAGAATGACATGAAGGTGAGTCAAAATTATGACAGACTTTATTATTATTTTTTTAACGTGAACTATTCCTTTAACAACAGTATCAGCATGTTTAATACATAGGCCTGTTTTGACACTTCAGTGACTTGAATGTTGTAGTTTATGTTGCCCTCAACAAGCAAACACAGAACAATTTTCCTGAAACACAGGACCCCGATCTAGAGAAAATCTTTTTTTTCTTCAGGGGAATGATTACAAAATAGTCTCCGCTTCAGGTTTCCCCCTGAGGTTCCTGAATCTCCAGCTTCTTCTATTATGTAATTGCGGGCTCTCTCTGTTCTTCTGGAGCCAAACGAGATGATTGTGTCATTATTCAAAGGACATCTGAGGAAAGTCACGCCTTCCATGGACGAACAGGAATCTTGAACCGTTTCATGTCCTATGTGCCGAACATGAGTCACGTCCACGAGAAGACAAGCCTGTTGCAGTGTTTGTTTCTTCTGCAACAATTCAGACAGAAGATCATGCGTTTTCTTGATTTGTAAAAAGACAGATTGATCATTCTTCTCGTTTGCTCTTTGATGTCTTTTTCGAACATTCTTTTCCTCTGAATTTTTTTGAAAGGCTGTTTTCCAGCGTTGACTGTTTATGTTAGTGCAACACACAGTACTCTGATGGAGACGGATGATATATCCTGTTCTGTGACTTCATTCACCATGAAACCAGACAATTGTCAGACACGCTCATTAGCCCTGAGCTGTAATCACATCAGATTGGCTTACATTTCAATGCGCTCGCATCACATATACAGGTTATTAAATGTGACGTTGCATGTGTTCATATTTACAAAATCACACGTTATGCCCAAACAAAACTGTCAAATAGATGTGTTTTTTATTTATTACATTACTACTAAACAATTTGTTAACATGTTGAAACAGTTCATGCACTGGAAATCATGTACTAATAATAATTTTACAACGTTTATAAATCTAAATTAATGTTGTAATATATATTCGTTTTTTTAAAGAGATTATTAACTCATTTAAATATAGTATGCAGAAATTAATAACCCAATAAAGGCTAGTATTAATCATTGTTAGTCCACAATACAATACGTAAAGGGGCAGTTGATTATGATTTCACTTTTCTAACTTTAGGCTAGTTAGTGTGTAATGTTGCTGTTTGATCATAAACAACATCTGCAAAGTTACAACGCTCAAAGTTCAAAGCAAAGGGAGATAGGCTATTTGCTTTTAAAGAAATTACTTTTTAAGGACTACAACAAACGGCTGGTAGGAACTACACAACATTCCTCTAGGGTTAGTGACATCACCAACCCTAAAATTTACATAAACCCCGCCCCCTGAACATGATTTATAGATTATCATGACAGAATATGCTGATAAATAACTAGAAGATAACTACACATAAGCTTCATAAATTCATCAAGTAAGCATTCAGAAAAGTCCTGTTGCTTCTACATGTTGTCACTTCTTCTTGAGTCTCTCCATCATTGTCTGACTCCGGTTTGAACATAAAAGGCTAAACGTTTTTTAATTTTCTGTGCATGTCTGTGTGAGTGCAAGCTGTTAAGCTCCGCCCCCTGTGCTGGGAGCAGCAGCTCATTTGCATTTAAAGGAACAGACACAAAACGTTTTTGCTCACCCTCAAAAAGTGACAAGTTTAACATGCTATATAAAAATATCTGTAGGGTATTATGAGCTAAAACTCAATAAGATTTGTTTTACATATTGTGAAAAGGGCATTATAACACACTTTTAATGCATTAATTAAAGTCAACAAATCAAAGTGTTACTGATATCTTTGTGATTTACGATTTCATGCATCAGAGGGATAAAGAACAAAAATATGGACCATTGGTACTTTTGTGCTATTGAAGAAAAAAACAGATCAGGAATATGTGACGTTGGAAAGCATGTCTGCTCAGCCTCAGCACGCAGAAGGAATGTGAAGCTTTGATTTGTGTTTGTATCTGGAACATTTTTCAAATGGTTTCAAAAGATCAAAGTGACCTCGAATCATAATGCCTGTCCCAGACAATGCCTGATCATAATCATTTTCTAAGCTTTTGAAATCTGCCCTGTTTGCGCATTAACAGAATAGTTTCCACAGGAAATGTTAGGACGCAACCAAACGCATGCATCGCCCAAGACCTTTGCTGTTCCAGTCCATAAAGGACTTTGGTGTTCCTTCAGTAATATATATGGGGATCCAGGGATCTATACACTATGCGGCGATGTTATAATGACTAAAGCATGTGTGTTGAGGTCTGGCAGTCATTGTGTGCGTATAACTTTCAGGCACAGACACAGCACTTCGTTTAAACTTTCCATTTTAATAGCTTGAATAGATAACAAACCATGCTGGGTTCAATAACACAGGCTAGAGGTCATGGGTAATTTTTTAAGTGGTTTCTCCTATAGCGACCATTGTGCATGTGTTAAAATATATCATGTTCGAATGATCACATGAGATACAGCATCACTCAATTACGTATATGATGAAAGTTCGCACATCAACACCACAAGTCATCTGACTTTATTTAGATTCATTACTGCTGCCATGATCAAGGGAAAGTAAGCATCTCTTAAAAGTGCAATGTTAATTTGTGCAGTGCTTGTATAAACTGGATCGTAGGAGGTTTATGATGCAGATTTTTGTACTGAAATACCATGTGCAAAAATGGCATGGCGTTTTAGCGATTTTGCCCCATTTTACATTTGAAATACAAATTCTACTACATTGTAGCATATAGGACCTTTGACATTGTGTGACATTAAATATAAATATATATCCACACAATTCACCTCAGCTGTCGGTTTTTTTCTTTCTTTCTTGGAAGCCCCCAACCACCAAAAACATCTTTCATAAAAATAATCAAAATGTTCACAAAATGGAAATATTCCTTCTTGAAAGCAAACTGAGAGCTGGGGAAACAGTTGGTTTCTAACAGTGATCATACTTCCTGAAAGAACATTTCTCTTTTTGTTTGAGTGGTTTGACATGTCCACCAATGGTGTGAATTTTTTTGGCTATTTGTCTGACCAATGGCAGATGAGGGGCGGGGCTGTAAGTGTAGAAAGTCTCTCTCACTTTGAATTTTTATACCTGCACTGTTTCTCACAGTGTTTCTGTTTCTCACAGTATTTCTCCGAAGAAACAGAGTTTGTATTCTTTGGTAACCACCTTATTGGATGAATCAGAGTTTTTTTTCTTCCCCAGAAGACATTGTATAATTCATCCTTCTCTGTGACTACAACATCCAAACTTAATCTTCTCATGACCATCAGTCCAGTTTCTTACCTCACTTCACTCCATTAACACCACATGCAGCCAAACTCAGCCTGAAATGTACTCACCATGCAGACAAGATCTCCAGTGAGGTTTCTAGGGTTTTTTAGTGCATTGCTATAAATTTGCTTGGGAGTTCTGGGTGGTTGTTCAATGGTTCTGATATTGTAGTTTTGGATTATAGTGTTTTATCATCCGCCAAGTGAAAAGAAAAAGTCTGTTTATTAGAATGAGCAATAGTAATCGTGATGATTGCCTTAGCCAACACCATTTTGTGAAAGTGATTGATTGACTGATTTATTTCATTTCTTTCACATTCTTTCACATTAGTAATATTTTCTATTACAGTGTTCATGCCACAAAAGTTTGTATAAATATCATTAATTATTATTGAAAACCAATATTTAATCACAGACTCATTGAAAACAGTTAAGCATCATTGCTATTAAATATAATTACACTGTAGCACGAACGCTATTATGGAAAGTATGACTATACCTCTATTCAGAGAAAACTATTGTGTAGATTTGCGTTGTGCCGACGCACATTCTTTATGATTTCATTCCCATCGGAATCTAAATCTCTTTTTTTTCCTTGCACAACCTCCGAAAAAACACTGTTTGTGTTTGTGCTAACACGGCGTCCTCTGAGAAATCAAATCCCGGATATCTTATTTTGACAACGCTTTGTCCTTTTAACCTTTGTCAAATACAGTAACTAAAGTTGATTTGGGTTCAGACCGTTTCGCCAACTTTTCCAGACTATAGACACTTCCGTGATCCAAATCCCATTCCAATCAGTAGAAGAAATGACATTTTAAATATTGTTTAGGAAACTAATCCTGTCTGAAAAGTGCTTAAGACTTAAACTGTTTTTCTTGCACAATGAAATCCCTCTCTCGCTCCCGAAGAAATGTCTTTGGATCAGCGAGAGTCAAATATACATATCTGACAAAGCGCTTACTCAACGTCAGAATGAACCCAAATCCCGAATCCGCCCTAGACTTGATGAAAAATGAATGTCAGATATGTGTAACCTATTGAAAGTTCAAGAGTTGCCAAAGTCTGACCCGAGTATGAATGATTCAGCTTTATGAGGAAGGCACTTTTCCTGCCATTAATCAATGGAGTTTTCTCCATCAGACTGGGTCTGCAGTTCGTCTCCAAAGTCAACAAAACTCCAGGGATCATTAATCTCTCCTCAGGCCTTGTCAGAACATCGAGCACTGCTACTGATTTTGTGGACTTAAGGTCCTGATAACTGGCTGCCGTTCACAGTCCACTGCTGTAAAGTACACTTAATTGCGGTTTTGAGAGTTCTTCCTCTCTTGTGCTCAACTACCCTTGATTTATTACTAACTGTTGAGAGACACACCAAATTGTATTTGGGAAAATGAGTGGGTTGAGTTTAAACACATTAGCATCTCACATGCATCTTTGGTCTGGTGGTATGAATCCAATTCATGCTGCAAGACTAAATGCAATTATCATTGGTTTTATGTGATAATAACACATTTAATTTTGTATGATATATTTTTTATTGCTGTTTTAAATGCCTGTTTGGTTGCTTGCTTAGTAATGCATTTGCTAAAACCAGCTAGCAGTGCCCTAGTGTAACAGAGGCCAGCTAAGAGCTGTGTGAGTAAACCTCACTCCTCTGACTTCAAGAGGTGCGCTAGCAAGTGACACAAGAGGCTGCGGTCTTTAGCGTCCTTGTTATTGCGCCCGCTTCCCATGCTGGAGCCGCCGATTCGAATCACGCTCGGAGTGGGTCTAGAAGGACCAGTTAAGTTTGGTGCCGTGACCCAGATGGGAGTGAGCCTAATAGAGGCAGGCTAGTAAGAGCTGTGTGAGTAAACCTCACTCCCCTAATCTCAAGAGGCGCACTAGTGAGTGAAACTAGAGACTGCAGGCTTTAGCATCCTTGTTAGCACGCCCGCATCCCATACTGGTGACGCCATTTCAAATCCCGCTTGTAGAGGGTCGAGTAGGACCAGTTACATTTGGTGCCCTGACCCGGATGGGAGTGAGGTTTAGGGGGGTGAGTATAACGAAGGCCAGCTAGTAAGAGCTGAGCAAGGAAACTTCACTCCTTTAACGTCAAAAGGTGTGTTAGCCACTAAAACTAGCGTAAAACTTAGCGTCCATGTTAGTGTGCGTGCATACCATGCTAGTGACGCCGGTTCGATTTCCGCTTGGAGTAGGACTGGTTAGTAACTGTGTAGCAACCACTCAGAACATCTTAGCAACTGCATAGCAACACCCTGGCAACCACCACAGTGACTTTTGCTCTGGGAAGCACAAGCAAATCTATAAAAATCAAGTTCTATAAAAATTAGTTATGTTTTATTGAGCTGACCTTGTGAAAAACAGTTGCGTAACGTCTTAAAAATATCGTATCTTTCAATTAGTAATTTAGAATAAAAGGCCATTGATATTTCTGATTCACTCTTGTAGCTAATTGCTAGTACACATCACGGCTCAGAATGAGGCACACTCTTGCGTAATTGGGTGTTTCTTCAGCTGTGGGCCCTTGTATGTCCCAGCCTCCCAGGGGATCATATTCATTAAATCTTAACAGCTCAACTATATTTTTTCTTTTTATTATATGATGGGCATTAAAACTGTCTTGGAAACCATGCCTTCATCATAAAATGTTTGCTACATTTCAAATATCTTGTAAGATGCTAAATTTGCAGTTATCTTGTGATGAGACTCAAACACACACACTTGGTTTCCATGTTTTATGGGGACTTTACATAGACATAATGATTTTTATACTATACAATCTGTATATTCTATCCCCTTACACTAACCCTACCCACACAGAAAACTTCCTGCATTTTATTTTTTCAAAAAACATCACTACTTATGATTTATAAGCTGTTTTCCTCATGGGGACCAAAAAATGTAAAATGTCGGATGTTGTCATCTTTTTTGGGGACATTTTGTCCCCATAATGTAGGGTTTACCTGGACCACACACACACGCACACACACACGCACACACACACACACACACACACACACACACACACACACGCACACACACACACACACACACACACACACACACACACACACACACACACACACACACACACACAGCCAAAAGTTTCCCAAATGTTGAAGAAATCTTAAGATAATTACTAGAAGAATTAAATAAACAAAATGGAGCATCATAACGGATGAAAAGCACCTTTTCTGTGGTGCAACCTAAAAACAGCGCACACATCCAACTCGTAAAAATTGTTTTACGACTGTCCTTAGAGAAACCCCTTCCCACAGTACACCTGCACAGCTGTGTCTGTGCATCAGGAAATCCAGCCGATTAAAGTCAAATGATGAACATAAATGCTGGATAATGACACTTTGGAGAGTCTTGTGTAACATGAATAATCACTGTGGAATGGAGAGAGAATTACTCAGCATTCCCTGCAGCACCAGCGCTTGTTTGAATAGAATTTATCGACAATCACTAGTAAAAATCAAGCAGGTGTTTTGGTGGGCATGCACATGCGTCTAATTACAGCTGAGTGAAATCATCTCGTGACCCCGCTGATTTCTGACAGATGGCCGCTCTCATGCCAAACTCAGAATAACTCTTTGGGGACGGTCATGGAAAGTCTATTATAACGTAGATCACTTGTTAAATGCTGTTTGAGTTGGCCAGGATGACAGCGGTCAGATCGATGTGATTCCGATGGGCAAAAACTCACTGCTTGATGTCAGTTTAAAGTGCTGTACTCGACATCTAAAAGACGAGGCAATTAAGGGGACTACACTAGATCTTTACATTTTCAGAAGAATATAAAACTGATGTTTGCCCAAGCAAACAAATATTTGAAGTTGTTGCTAGAACATTGCTTTGTGGTTCCCAGCAGGGAATGATCTCAAAACTTTGGCTGACGTTCTGACAAGGTTCTCTCAAAGTCATGACAAAACAATCTTCCAGTAACATTAACAAAATTTTCATTCAAAGTTATCTGGTCTTTAATAATGCTCTCAAAATGTTAGCACAATAACATTATTTATACACCGTAGTCTATATGGAGCGGTTTTATCTGAAACATTTTAGTTGGACATTTTTAAAACGTTCAGAGAGCATTCAAGAGAACATTCAAAAGTGATGTTCCCATTATGTTTGCAAAATAGAATGATAAAATGCCTTAACATTTACATAACCAAGAAAAAAACGTTTTTAAATGTTCTCTGAACATTCAGAGAAAAAAAAATTATAACATTAGTAGGCTAAAGCGTTCTTAGAACATATTTTTGCTAGTTGGGTTGAAGCAAAAATCACAAGTCTAATGTATAAAAGCACAATTTTTGGTATCAATTTCACAAACGATGTGAACTCATAGCCTATAATAGGCTATAGGCTATAAATACGTATATTAGGGGAGAGTGGGGTGATTTGTGCCAGGGGGGAAGTAGATCCACCCCTTGTTTCTGGAAAACCATAGGAGAAATTGGTCATTTGACCACATCATTTTGAAAAGCAATCAATTTTACTCATCCTCCAAAGAAGAGAGACACATGGCATGAGTGTAAACACATTTTAGCTCAAAAAATGTTTTTTCCTTTCAAAGTAAAATTTCTATGATTAAGGTTTTTTGATTGTAGTGTCTGAACAAGTATAGACACGTTTGAAAACATTTAACATATGTTTTAGTGCTTTAGCATGCTATACAATGAGTCTATACAGTTAGCATAAAGTTAGCTCTTAACTGCTGGATCATGCTAGTTTTTCAAACTTGTGGGTCTGGGGTGATTTGTGCCAAAGGGCCTGGGTTAAGTTGTGCCAGATCCAGACCACCTATACCTACATACTCACAGGGGATAATCTGGAGAAGTGAGGAGATGGGTATGCCTCATCATCAGTGTTTGACTTAGGCCTACCTACCATTTGTTTAATTTAGCTAACACTGATTTCAGTTTTGAGTTTGCACTATGTTATTAAAGAGAAGTTTTATTAAGTTTTTAAGTGGCCTAAATCACAGGATGTTTAGAAATTAGCCTAGTCACTTTATTCTTATATGCTACATAATTGACAGACAGTGTTCTATGTCAAAAGGCATCTATTGCCACAGCCTTTTTGCCTGAAATGATTCACAAATATCATAAATTGTGTTGCTATGGTGCTCTAAATGGTTGCTAGGGCGTGGCTTGATAGCTTCACAATGATCCTGAGAGACTGATTGGTCGTCTGAGTAAAATGAGCCCGCCCTCTTGTCTCTGTGACACTGTGATCCAGAGTTATGTTCAATACAAAATTTACCATATTGGAAAAACGCATGCTATGGTATTCTAACAGTTTAATAGGGTGACAATATCTAAATAAACCTTAAATTAGTAATTTTGTATTGAATTTGTCTTGCTTTTATATAGCATTACAGTTCATAACATTAAAATGTTCTGTTTTACTTCAGAAATCACTGGCACAATTTACCCCCAACGTATTCCCCCAAAGGCACAACTTACCCCGCACCAGGGGCAAGTTGTGCCACGAGACCACTTTTTTCCCAAAAGCTATATTTCTGAAACAATTTATTTCAGATCCAAAGTTATTGTTCTCAGGGATGCACCACATCCTGAAATATATGTACATCCTTAAGTTGAAGGCATTACTGTCATGGCCTCACTTAAAAGTCACTTTGAGTAAAAACTGGCACAACTCACCCCACTTTCCCCTACTGGCCCACACTAAAATATTTTTAAAATCTTCACAGGTTTTCAAAATGTTTGAGACCACAAATTTTGACAACTAAAAAAATAATTCATAGATTTAACTGTTTTGTTCCTGTTGTGTGTGTGGAGTGCCGCGATGTGATAGCACACCACACACACAAACAACCAGATTCCAACCATAGTAGGCCTACAGTAGCCTATGATCCCAACACGCGATCGCGGTCAAACTCGGATTTTAGTGTAAACAAACATGGCGGACGTCGGGTAAGAAGAAATAGTGTTCGAACTTGTTACGAACTGCTTGTTACAGAAAATTTGCGGGGAAACAGGAAAAAGTTTTGGATGAAGTTGTGGTGATATGAAGGCGTGAACACAGACTTTACATGTTACAGCGCGTGAGGTGAGTCGCATGTCAGCTCGCTTTCTGATTGGTATCGTTTCTTTCCATGTGAAGATCTAGCAGGCTTGTCCTCGGGGTTCCCCCCACACAACAGAATTTCTGATTGTAAATATTCAAGATGGATGAATCAACATGCTCTAATGTTACATTTTTCTTTTAAATTAATACATTATAGCTACTGTGTGATTTGTACATTTCTGAAATACATAACTTGGACACAGTCACCTCTGATAACAGATCACACTAAATTGTAATGTAGATGCATTTTCTGTAAAGCTGCCTTGAAACAATATGCTTTGTGAAAAGCGCTATACAAATAAATGTGAAAAAGAATTTAATTCCCGACGTTCATCTGAGGAGATTCAGTCACTCTTAATGAACACCTCACACTACAGGAAAAACTGATCAGATAATCTGTAGAACCATCAAGATAATCGGGACTTTACCTAGGATTGTCGAAAGTGGAGAATTGGGCCCAAAATCGGCCCGATTATCTTGTAGTGTGTGTGCTTGTAGTGAGCACTTAGTAACACAGACTTGCATCAGACTGAGAAGTTTGATGACAGCTGAAACAGTCAAACTGCAAGATGTCAAGCATATATCTCCACATAACAAGAGTAAACAAATGCATAAAAACATTATGCCGTGACATTTAGGGAAAGTGACATGCAATTGAAAACATTTGGCTCGATCTTGCATCTTTATCTTTCAAGACATTGTTTGCCAGTGTCATATCAAATCAGACAGACACATGGACTTTATTATGAGTCAGTCGGAGCGGGCCAGTTGTTTATTCACTTATGGGAGACCACATCTCATCCCAATCATATTTCATTGTAAAAAGACAGACATACTGTCTAACATCAGTGCAAACGGATTTTAATATGTGATTGGGAGTTTTAAAAATCATTGGTTGTGATTCAAATAAATGGCAGCATTTATGGGCCCTAACAAGTTAAACATATTTAACAGGTTAAAAAGATGCACTTCGGGCAGATTTTAATCCATTTTAGACCATCATTAGTACATTTTCAGGAAAAGCTTCAGTTTAAATGCAACACCGGCTATTAGCTAACCTCATAATATCTGCTAATTCAATAAATGCCTCAGCAAATTATGCCACTAATTACATTGAATAACCAGATTTAATGTGTTTAAATGTGAGTCGTGAAAAAAATAAGTTGGCCTGACAACTTTTCCAGCATTTGCCAAGTTTTGCTAATCTAAGTAAAACCAAACCTCTCCTCAACAAAAGTTGCACACTGAAGTTTAATACCTGGGGGTTAAAGAGGACCTATTATGCTTTTTGTCCATGTTCATCTTTTTATAGTAATGTTGTTATAAAGCACAAAGTCCCTCCAGTGGGAGTTATTCTCTATATCAGTGTCAGTGTTTCTGAAACGCCTCCATCCTTTAGTTTTCTTCAGGGAAACGAACACGTCACAAAATTCCTCATTTCAATAATTAATATGCAGAATAAAGGGGCGGGGCCTGGTTGAGTTATTTAGTAGTGTATTAAAACTGGCGGTTATGGTAAGGGGCGGGACATTTCCCAAACACACTCGAAGCTCTTGACCAATCACAACACACTGATCCAGCCAACCAATCAGAGCACGGTGTGCTCTTCAGAAGGAGGGGCTTCATAGAGACGGGAACTAAACAGAGCGTTACTGACAGACTGGGATTAGAGGAGCTGCAACAATTGGAGAATATGGTAAAAAATAATGTGTTTTTTGACCATTAAAGCGTGGAAACCTATTCTAATAGACCTCAAAAACAAGTCTTTGTAAAAGGACATAACATGGCCTCTTTAAGGTTTGTTCAAATATTCATGAAATGCGTGTTCACAAATATGTGACCTCAACTAGAGGTCAGACGACAACCGAAATAATTTAATTGAAGTTAATTCCTCATCTTATATGCTTGTGTTTTTTTTTATAAATGGCTTTGACATGTCCCAGATGTTCTGGCACATGGCTGAGAAGGTCTTCGGCAGGTCTACTAAATGAAGAGTGTTTGTAAATGAGAAGTTGTTCTCAAACAGTTTACCTGGATAAATAAAGGTTAAATAAAAATAAAAAAGAGTCCATAACAGGATAAAGATGAAGTGACCCTCGAGTGATTTCATTTGGACAGGAGGACACAGAGCGTTAGCGGGTCCAGTGTTGGTTCTTACAGCTCCATCACACCGTCATTAGGTCTTCAGGATTTGAAGTATTAAAACACACATCATTCTAAATACAGGAATCCTCTTAGCATACATCATTAGATCTTCTTTTAAAGTCATCTTCCAGATTCAATAGCCGAATCTGTCGACTAGCACAGAGAATCATTTTGGCTCAAACAGACACAAATGTTACAATACACTTAAAAAAAAAACACACATAAGAAATCACATGATCAGTCAAATAGAACGCTTCCCGTTTTGGAAAAAAATAATTATACTCATGGGTGAGAAATGTGCCTGTGAAATACTATTTCTAAAATCGCATTGGTAACCTCTTTTGGTTTTGTGTGATGCTGGTGTTCAAAAGTTTGGCGTCAGTGAGAGTTTAAAAAAAAAATATTATTAAGAAATTAATACTTTTATTGAGCATGGATGCATTAAATTGTTCAAAGGTGACAGTAAAGACATTTACAAAGTTCCAAAAAATTATATTCCAAATAAATGCTGTTCTTTTGAACTTTCTATTCATGAAAGAATCCCGAAAAAAAATGATCACAGTTTCCACAAAAATATGAAGCAGCTGTTTTCAACATTGATAATAATCATACATGTTTCTTGAGCAGCAAATCATCATATTATACTGATTTCTGAAGGATCATGTGACACTGAAGACTGGAGTAATGATGCTGAAAATACAGCTTTGATCACAGGAATAAATTACAGTTTAAAATATATTTGCATAGAAAAAATGTTCTTCTTGGAATAATATTTCACAATTTCTCTGTATTTTTGATCAAATAAATATAGCCTTGGTGAGAATTGCTTATACTTTCATTAATGACTGTTCACGATTGTTGCGATATAAGATCCTAAATGTTTGGTAAGATCCGCACGCATGTGAGCTGAAAGAAGTTTACATTTTCATGAAAAATTACGAAGACAAACATTTTTATTCTTTACAATAACACACACTGATGAATCCCTCACAATACGACCAGAATTGTGTATAAGCAAATAGGGTCAGCTTGGATTTCAAACTTGAATTTAAATGCGTTTCATGATTCATCTATAACTAAATGATGAAAATTATGAAATGGTCTCCATCTGCCAGTGATTCAGACTGTATAGTTCCTCCAGCATTCTAGAGTGGTTTCTCATGCATATGTGTTTATTTGTGTAACCGTATGTGAAATGTGTGCAAACCCTTCTGCTACTGAAGTCAAGATATACATTTTTTTCCTCAACACGTTTCAAGGGAAATATTTTATCAATTTCATAATGTCTACACAATATTTTGATTACCATGCCATGGTGAATACTTTGTAAACACAATTTAACAAAGTCTGTTTAAACAATGCTAGACACATTTGATGAGATCAGCGTTTGTTTTACATTTCACTGCTATTTTTATGCAGATGTGGCTTTTGCAATGTTATAATTATAACATGCAGGGGTGAAAGTGAAACACCTGTTTTTAGACCACAATCATTTATTAATGTTGTACAGACTCCTTTTTGTGGCCAGTAGAGCATCGATTCATCTTGGGAATGACAGATACAAGTCCTTCACAGCGTCCAGAGGGATTCTGAGCGCTCCTCTTCCAGAACAGTGTCCGGGTCACTGTGTGATGCTGGAGGAGGAAAGCGTTTTCTGACTCGCTCCTCCAAAACACCTCAAACATATGTAGATCTGGTGCGTGTGCAGGCCATGTGAGATGTTCAAATTCACTTTCATGTTCATCACACCAGTCAGCAGTCTTTCTGTGTGTGTTGGTGTATTATCATGCTGATACACGACACCTCCTTCAGAGTATACAATGTTTGAAGCATTAGAAGCACATGCTCCTCCAAAATGGTTCTGTATTCTTGGCGTGTTTGAGCCAAGTTGAGTCTGTGTTTGAGTCCATCAAACACAGTCGGGAATATCATGATATTACAGCTCAGACCATCACTGATCCACCGCTGTGTTGAGCTTCTCTGGTTCTTCTCCACACTGTAACTCCCAAAGACAGTGAAGGTGGACTCATCAGAGAACATGTTTGTCCAGAGCCCAAGATTTGCACTGTTGGCACCAATGAAACTGACACTAGGCATTGGCATGAGTGACCGAAGTTTTGGCTACAGCAGCTCGATCATGAATCCAGAAGAACAGTTCTGGTGGAAACACGAGAGTCGAGGTGTTCGTTTAACGAGTCGGGCAGCTGTGGTTTTAAGTTTTTGGGATGTAATCCGGGATAGGACCTGGACATCTCTTTCCGACAGCTTCCTCTTGCATCGACAGTTACTCCGGTTGGTTGTGGTTTGTCCTTCAAGTCAAGTCACCTTCATTTATATAGCGCTTTTAACAATATAGATTGTTTCAAAGCAGCTTTACAGTGATAATAGGAAATTAAAGTAACAGCGATGGTTTTGGCTTTACAGCAGCTCTAGAATAAAGTTATTGTCCAGCTAAAGTTCGTTTTGATTCACTTCCGTTGCTACGATCATTAGTTATTAACTTAGGGTCCGCTAACACGACACCGTTCTAACAGAAAACCCCTAATGCGATCCGACCGCTCATCCGCACAGAACAGTGCCTGGTGTCTCGAGAACGCAAACCATGAAATGGTTTCCAAGGTACAAGCCTGGAAAAATATATAATATATAATTTTTTATCGCTTCCGCATAGCCACGTGAACCGGAATTATCCCGACAACGTTTTATCTGTACAGAGGTAAAGGGAAGGGAGGGAGGCATTCACAGGCGAGAGACTAATGACACTTCAGGACTGCGTTGTCGTCATGTCCGGGCGCAGGTCCTTCATCAGATCCGGATACAGCCTGGATCTGGCGGACAGCGGTAAACCTCGGGATAAACAGAGAGACTAATATTAGCGTAGACGCCATCCTTCTTATGATGTAACAAGTACATCAGGATTTATGGGAAGTGTTCCCGGTTCCGGCTGATCTAAACTATGACCTAACATTGAGTTATAGAAGTCTATAATGTGTTATATAGGTCAAAGAGATGTGTTTTTAGTCTGGATTTGAACTGACAGAGTGTGTCTGCTTCCTGAACAATGTTAGGAAAATTGTTCCAAAGTTTTGGTGCTAAATAGGAAAAGTAGCACCAAATGCACCTTCATGCAGATAATCTGACATTACACTGGACACACAGCTCTCGATACACCACAGACGTGCTGTCCTGCTCACAGATGAGCCAGCGAGACACACACCAACAATTTCTCTTTTGAACTCTGATATGTCTCCCGTTATGTTGTGTGGTTTGCACATTTTTTTATGCACAGCTGTGCTATTGCTGTGATAATTCAACTTTCACACTCGGCTCTTGCTGATGGAGTGTAAAATCAGTGAAGATTGGCCACCAGGCCGTGAAACCTCCAACACTATATTGGCCGGTGTTTTAGTTTCATTGTCCAACTCCTGTATTATATAATTATAGCTGTTATTACCTTCAGCCCATTTCACTAACTCAAGGGACGTAACCTTGGAAATAAACTTGAAAGAAAATCTGCGGGAGCTTTTCACATGTTATACTCATTCTAAAAATGCCAGGTTTAAATGCTTAGCAATGTCAAAATCACAATGTCCCAAACAGTAGATACTTTCAAATGGTATTAGAGTCTTTCCTGAAGTATTAAGAGATAGTTGGGTTGCCCTTTATTTTACAGTACGTGTACTTCTAGTGTACTTACCTAAGAAAGTACTGGTAATATAAGGTAACTACATGGTTTAGGGGTAGGTTCAAGGTTATTACCCAGTTCTTGCAATTACTACATGGAAAATAAAGTGCTAAGTGGGATTTATGAATGTTATAAAATGTGTTTTTGGGCCCTCTTTGAAAACAGCAGAGATAGAAATAATACATTTTCAATCAACAAGCTCATATCTTGCATTTTCAGAGATGAGTCCATAATATTCAACAGAACACACTTTCTAATGTTTGAGAATTCAGCTTTACACTGGAATTATAAGTTCACACAGAAACTAAACTGAATCTATGGTTATTCACATTGCAAAAAGGACTGAGATCCAAACTTTGTGAAACTTTCCATCAGAGTTATTTTTTATGGATAGCAGTTCACATGAAGATTACATTTGCACTACTGTTCTACAATAGATGAAATAGATCTTTATGATAGACTATATTAGTAAAAAAAATAATAGAAAAAGCATGTGGTGTTCAAACACTTTTTCCTACCGCTTGCATTGAGTAACTATTGGCTCTGAAAATGATCTCATATGATGTCATGGTTGAGATATAACCAAAAAGGCCGTATTAAAATATTGTTCACCACCGAGCAGCTCTCATTGAGGCCAAGCATTTCATTCATCTTTGGTCTTGTTCTCGCATATGTCGGTGAGGATATCAGGATATTAATTTCTGCAGACAAGCACGTACTGAGACTAATTGGACCCCCTTCTGCTGGGCGAGCGGTCCGCGCTGCCAGATTCCTCCTGCTTTCTTTCCATGAAGTCATGTTTGGCCATTGCATCAATATAAGTTTCAGCTCAGCAAAGTAGGCGGCCATGAATAGAAGAGCGTTGGCTTTTTTTCCTCCATATACCCCTCTGGGTTTGGGAAGCAGCCGCCAGCGAGTGTTGAAAGCTCCCTGCAGGAGACTTGAGCTTTCTCCGAGCTCTTTCTTCAGTTCTGTGATGTTCCAGGGAGTAAGTGAACAATGTGCTCACATTAAACCCTCAAATGAGTCATAAATCTGCAGGCCGTGATGGGCCTAGTTTTCCCGGAGGGAAATGTTAATAATCTAGTCGTGCCACTGGTGGTTTGTTCACTGTTGGTTGCCGCTGTTGTAAAAGAATCGTTCAGCCAAAAATGACAATTCTGTGATCATTTACTCGTGTCATTCTCAACGTGGTGACCAGTTAAGCTTCATTAAGGGCATTTATTTTATAAAGCCTACTGTATCATACACTGCCCGCCCGGCCAACAAAAATTCGCTGTTTGGATTTAAATAAGCAAATGCTTGAGTCTATGATTGGATCATTATTGCAGTGATTATTATGTTAACATGTTATATGTTTGGCAACAGTTCTTCTAACCCTAACTGATGGAGTGTGTAGCTTTTCATTTCTTAAACAAACATGTATGAAGAACATCATGACCGTATTCCAGGATTCATATGTCAAGATTCATCAGACTCAGATTGTGAAAGAATGGTTGTGAGAGAGAATATAATTTGCACACATGAATCGGCTCCTCTGAGTCCAGATCTTAAACTCAGTGAAAGTGTGTGTGACGTGCTGGAGGAGACTTTACAGAGAGCTGGACTCTTGCATTGACAACACAAGATCTGGACCAAAAACTGATGCAGCTCTTGATGGAAATAAATGTGATGTTATTTTCCATCAAGAGGTGCTTTTTTTTTTTTTTTGTCAAGATCTTGATGATGTGTCTACTGTACATGACTGTTTAAGAAAAGAGGGTTTATTAGAAGAACTGTTGCCAAACATATAACATGATACAAACATAATAATCACTGCAATAATGATCCAGTCATAAACATTTCATCCAGACTCTTAAACATTTGCCTTTTTAAATACAAACAGTGACTTTTTCTTTGGGCCGAGCAGTGTTCAATAGACATATTTCTAAGGCCTTTAAATAATAGTTTATATATTTTAAGCAAGTAAATGGCCTTTTAGTGTAATTAAATGTCCCCCTTCAGCTCATGGTGTCTTTTTGCTATGAAATCTTTACCGTGTTTTATAAAGTAAACATAAGAGTAACTTTTAATAATATTTAAAGATGAACATAAAGATGAATTTACTGGACTGAAGCAATTAGGTTTACATGATTATCCATACATCATTGTTGTTGTTGTTTTTTTTATAGAAAAATCATGATAAAATGTGAGTATCCAACCCGATCTCACGGCAATTCGTACGAATTTTACGAGGTGGCTAATTCGTACCAATTCATACGACCTCACTCGTACGAATTTGTACGTTTTTTGCTAAAACGTACATATTTTACGATTTGCCAAAATCGTATGAATTCATACGAATGACCTACCCCTGACCCCGCCCCTAAACCCAACCGTCACGTGGGTTTAGACAAATCGTACAAATTCGTACGAGTGAGGTCGTACAAATTCGTACGAATTAGCCACCTTGGTCGAATTGGTCGTGAGATAGCGTTGGAGTATCAAATAAGATCCATCAGGCTTTGAGGAACGTTTATTTGTTCATCTCTCAATCATCGTTGTATTGCATTGCGTTATATGTGAATTTTTCATTCTCATTCCACTCTGCCATATTACGCAATCATAGTGTGACCAGGGCTTGTCAAGCGGCAAAAATAAGTGCTTTCTGAATGTTTCTGAAAAGTGTGGTAACCGCACTTTAATGCGAAGACATTACCGAAGACAGAAGTCTAAATGCATCTCTATAGCATGCAGTGTGTTTATCGTGCAATTTATTGAGTTTTTACATGCATAGGATATGCATGGGTTGGTTAGGATAGGTTTAGTAGTGGTGTGGGGTGCGTGTGTATTATACGTTTGGGTAGAATTAGTGGTGTGGGGTGCATGTGTATTACGCAATGAAGTGCGTATCAAATGCACGCGAAAACTGCGTAGCCTATCCTATGCACGTAAAAACTCATTTTCGTGTATTACTTGCACGATAAACACAATGCGTGCTATAGAGGCGCATTTACGTGAGAACAGGCTAGAAAGACAGACCTTTCAGATCCGCTGCATCATGGTATACAGTGCTATGCTTGCATACGTAAAGACACCCATGCTAAAGTTGCCTAAAAAGAGGAATAAAAGATCATCTTTTGGACGAGGATTAAAATGAGGAATTAAATTAATAAAAATTTTAAAAAGAGGAAAAATCCAACCTTTAGGACACCAATTTTCTTTGTGAATGAATCATTTATTTGATGGATCCAGGATACTGTGATCCTGATAAAGTTCCCTTGGCCTCTGGAATTAAAATAGCCGCACATCCTCACACACACACTTCACCATACTAGAGATCGGCATGGTTTTATCTCAGTTAGCCTAATAGCTGGCTTGATTTTCATTGAGAGATGATCTTATGGAAAGTTCCCCAATCTCTAGTATGGTGAAGAGTCTGTGAGGATGTCCGGCTATTTTAATCCCAGAGGCCAAGGGAACTTTATCAGGATCATAGTATCCTGGATCCATGAAATAACTGGCCTTTAAAAATATAAATCTGCCGGCCTCTATGGGAATTTAACATAGGGGTGTCCTGACTTAAGCACACTGTATTTTAAGGAAGAACATATTCATTCACAAAGAAAATTGGTGTCCTTAAAAGTTGGAGTTTGCCTCATTTTTTTTAATTAAGGCATTAAGATCAATTTCCAAAAGATGATTTTGTATTCCTCTTTTTAGGCAACTTTAGCATGGGTGTGTTCACTTATGCATTGCACTGTATGTGTCTGGAATGATGTAATCGTCTTATGTTTGAGGTCATTTTACACCGCATATCTTCACCAACCCCTGAATCTACAGATAATGCGTTTTATATTTTGACACCATCAGAGGTCACGATGCTTTCTTCTCAATGGCATTTCTGGACGGACTTCAAACGCTTGTGAGCTTGTCGTACCGTCAGATCCGTCATACCTTTCATATTAAATCTCAGACCGGCACTGCTGGAAACTCACAGCTATGAAAGGTATGACCCTCCTCTAAATCAGTGAAGCTATCTGGATCGTGGACACATCTATGTGTCTGAACAACATTAAATGTGCGCTATTGTGCAACACTTTTGGCCATAAATCAATGAAGCCCCTAATAGAAGCTTCCAGTCCGTCTCGAAGTGGTTCCTTATGAGGGAACGAGTCTTTGTACACATGCTTCTGATATCTGTCATGTGAAATTTTGTTCCCAGATTACAATGGCTGCAAAGATCAAATCTGCTCCCTACAATATGAAGCAGATGAATGAATTTGTGCTCAATTTGATCAAAATGCTTGAATGCAACAAAAACGAATCAATGCGCACTGAACTATGGCATGAGAGGAAACGAGCTGCATTGCTCATAAGAAATAAATGCAATAATCATCAGTGCTTGCAAGGCAGCCACTGTGTTGACATTTTTCTTTCATTTTCTCCACAAATTTCAGTCCATTATGTATAGGCTACAACATCCCGGTGGATTCAGCCGATTCAATCTCATCAGTGGCAGATGCAGGGAGTGCTTGAAAACCATTAAATACATATTTGTTTTGTTCAATTCTTTCTTATTGCTTCTGTTCCTCTTTTGTAAGATCCTTAAAAGTAGGGCTGTGAACGATTAATCGCGATTAATCGAATCCAAAATAAAAGTTTGTGTTTACATAATATATGTGTATGTATTGTGTATAATTATTTTGTATATATAAATACACACACATGCATGTATATATTTAAGAAAAATGTGTTATTTATATATGAAATAGTTCTATTTATATATAATATATAAATCATATAAAAATATATATGCAGTATATAAATGCAAATATTTCTCAAATATATACATGCATGTGTGTGTATTTATACAAAATAATTATACACAATACATACACATATATTATGTAAACACAAACTTTTATTTTGGATTCGATTAATTGCGATTAATCGTTTACAGCCCTACTTAAAGGCATCTGCTAAATGCATAAATGCTACTTATGAGTTAATGTAAATGTACTAACAGGTTGCAACATGTATTTACAAGCCTGATGAACTGAGCAATCAAACACAGCAGCTTCAGAGTTCCCGTTTGCACCACGACTGCTCATTTATATTCTTTAACTAAATGTGAAAGTCTTAAGTTAACCAATTGATTTACTCATAAACCACAAACTGCTTTTCTGAGGAACTTTGCTTTCCTGATTGACCTGCAAATGAATGTCATGAGTGATTGGGCTAAAATAGTAAAATCACACAATTATGAGAAATGTCTGATTATTAAAACACTATCATTTTGCTGCCTTGCAAGCACTTGACAAACAATTATCCTTCACGGTTTGAAGCATTTCTTGTTTAAACAGGAACAAATGAGTTAATGCCACTTTTATAAAATGCATGAAAGCAATACAGACACTTTAGATTAATTTGTGGAGGATTTCTTGCCATCACCTTCACAGAAATATTTCCAACTTTTAGCAGTGTACAAGAATTCAGATTCCATTTCACGGACTAGAAGCCGAAAAACCTCCTGAAAAACCTTTATCAAATGACACCAGTAATAAATAAAAAAGGGCACATGCCATATTTTCAGTAGTTTTATTGAAAAATGCCTCCTCTGTTTCAGAAATAAATAAGAAAATAAGGCTGTGGAATTCACAATGTGCAGTTGCAAACATGAAGCAGCAATACTATATCTATAGTCTTGCACGCAAATGCCAAAACTGCATTTGATATTGATAAAACAACAATTACAACAACTATATTCTGGATTAAAAAAAAGGAAAACAAACAACTACAAATGAAAAATAAAATTAAAATAAAAAAACATAATATACAGCACAGACATGCAATTCCACCTTTGGTAAAATCAGCTGTGAGGTTCAATCAAACATTCATCCAATATGATCAATATCTGATTTATAATATAGTGATGAAGGGCATGTTTTACTGCAGATGTTAACAAAAAAAGACAATCTCTCATGTGAACGCAGACAGAAATGGATAACTAATGTGTATTCATACGAGACATAAATGATGATTGGTGAATATGCAGATGGCTGGAAGAGGCGATGATCTTTGGAAACCCTTCAATGTTAATAAATTATCAAACACCTTTCAACTGCACGCTGCGATGTGTGACACATTCAATGCGGTTTTACAAGCGATGGAGTACAAGTGGAAGAGAAAGAAGCTATGAGGTTACATTAGGAGATTCATGCGTCTGATCTGCTGAATTCACACAAGGTTCGAAGGGTTAAATCGTCTGTACAGGCCGTCGGGACGTCAACAAACAAATAACATGAGCCAGTGAACTTCCCCTCCTTTTACCACGCTTTCCTTTCAGATCCCGTCTCTGGCAATGACCTCTTGCGCCGCTGGTTTGGTGAAATCTCAAAGTCTTCTTCTGGGATTGGGTCTATGCGCTCGGCTTCAGGTGGAAACTGTTCTGCTTGGAGATACGGCAGTGGCCAATTGAGTCACTCAAGCAAAATACCATTGTTACCTTCCTCAATGTGGCTACGGCAAGTGCAAAGGGTTACAGACTGCTTGTTGGGGAGTTTGAAAATAGGCCAGTGCTTTATGTATGTACTTGACACTCAGTGGGGTCCAGAAGTCAATGGGATCTGAATTACATCAGCATAACAATTTCATAATCACTCGATCTTGTTGTTCAGCACGATTGATAAGGTTCAAAATGATCAACCTCATTAACTAGTTTAAAATCTTCTTCATTTTACGTCACAAAAATTGTTCCTGTGGCTCACACCAAGGTCACGGGTTCGATTCCCAGGCAATACAAATGATGCCAACATAAATAACTTGAATATAATCTAAGCAGCCTTGGATAAAGGTGTCTGCCAAATACATAAAACTTGAGGAAGAATCAAATTATAGATTTAAATGAAATGAGGTCTCAGGAGCTGTTTATACGACACTGTTGAAACGGTTCATTTACATGACATCTGCGTTTTGGGGGCCTGAAAATGCTAACTTCTGAAAATATGTTTCAAAGTGCAAGTTTTTGAACACATAAACTACAAAAACGTGAAAACAGTGACGTCGTGTGCATGCGTAGTGTTCCTTTACAAGGTAACATCGCCAACTACTGGCCTGGCATGCGTAATACAAACTTTTTAGTCGTTTTCTCTGATCCGTGTGAACGAGTACGCCATAAACCAAAAAAAAAACTTGTCTGTTTTTAGTACATCGTTGTCATGTAAACATACCCTCAGACTTTTGGACACCACTGCTTGTCTGTGTGTGTCAGTATACACACACACACACACTCATACATAGACACTGTGTAAATTATGACTATCAATACTAATGGTTGCTGATATGGGCAAGTTGGCCTGCCAAGCAAAAATATCAACATGAGAACTGATATCAAGAATTCAACCACTCATCTAAACCCTTACTTACAGCCAATTGAAAGAGACATGATCTTGCCAAAACAGAAACTAACCATGAGGAAATGAAACTGGCAAGATAACTGTGTACATACTAAAAGAAAAAAGAAACATCCAGGGTCCGATTAACAAAAAAAGAGACGTGCTTCAAACTGGCCCTGAGCAGAAGTCTGTGAGATCACTTAAGGCAACCAGTAAATAAGAGGCACTGGTGTCGGCATTCAGCAAGCAGTTGAATTCAAGCTCACTACGGGGGTTAAAAACTACTGCGTTTTAGTGGACTGGGATTCATTTACTAGGCACGATTAGTTTATTTACAGATGAACGGAAAACTCTTGGAGTTAACATGCCAAACGACAGTTGTTTTGGCCACAGGTCCACCTGGTTAGTATTTGTTGTGGTTGCTGGTGTGTTTTTGCGTGTTTTGGTCATGCGTCTCCAGCCGACTGCAGCTTGTTTTCGGTTGTTTTGGCTGCCGTCACTGATGCCCGTGGCTGTGAGTTGTTGTTAGTACCCATCCGCAGATCGTAATCTCTGTTTGTTGCTTTTACTGTTTGTTTGTTTCATTCAATAGTGTTCGCTTAATCATCTCCGTGGTGGTTATCCGCACAGAGCCCAATAACATGTGATTTTCTCAGGATTTCAAAGTGTAAGCGGCACAGGTGGTTTAGAAAGTTTATGAACCTGGAACAGGTCAAAGAGGGTGTTAGAATTCTTCGCCAGACACATCACAAACTGAAAATCAGCTTCTGATACTGTGATACTAAGTGAGGGTGAAGATCCGGAGCACATTTCATCCCAAAATCGAAAGATATTTTACATAAAGAAAATGAAGCCAATTTTTAGGACAATTAAAGGAAAATTCTGTCATTATTTATTCTCATGTTGTTCTTTTCTGTTGAAAGACTATGTTAAGAAAACCACAATATAGATGCTGACTGAAGCTTTCAAGCTTGCTTCAAAAAAGGCCCAAATATATAAAATGACCTGGGCACTTTATTTCAAATCTTCTAAAGTCATATGAGAGATTTGTGAGAAGAAAAAAGTTCAACTCACAGATTTTAACGGTTTGTAACAACTGTCTTGAGAAATTCTCAGTGTATAACGACTCAAATGTTGGTCTGTTTCTCACATAAAGGCAGCATAAGTCTTTTGAAGACTTCGAATTCTTCTTCTTATATTTTTTCGCTTTACCGAAACAAGATTTTTTTTGCATTACACTACCGTTCAAAAGTTTGGGGTCAGTTAAATTAAAACTTTTATTTAGCAAGAATGCATTAAAAGTGACAGTAAAGACTTTTACATTGTTAAAAATATATATTTCTTGAGCAGCAAATCATATTAGAATGATTTCTGAAGGATCATGTGACACTGAAGACTGGAGTAATGATGCTGAAAATTCAGCTTTGATCACAGGAATAAATAATATTTTAATATATATTCTAATAGACAAAGAGAAAGCAGAAAAGACTTAACAACATAAAAAAGATCTCAAACTTAATGCTCGGTAGCGTTTAACTCAAAATTCTCAAAATATTCAAAATTTTCTTCGTTTTTTCCCCCTCTTTTAATTTTGGGGTGAAATAGGACAGGTTTGGCAAGTTTCACCCATGAAAATCTGCATTATTCTGCTGAGCGTCCTCTACTGCTCAGTTCATGCACTGCGTTACACTACACATGCCATTAATGTTATTTCTACTGTCATGCAACAGGCAGAGCTAGAACATGAGGGACGTACCTCTGTAACCCTGTCCGTTATATTGCATACACTGAGAGGAGTCACAGTAGCCAGGCGGGCCGGGCGGACCACGTACACCGGCGACACCGTTGCGGCCGGGCGGACCACGGGTGCCAGGAGAACCGCTTGAACCCGGAGGGCCGGTTCTGGACTCGCCTGGTGAGCCTAAAGAAATCAGGGGAAACATGGCCTCAGGAACAACATGTAACACTTTACAAGCCTTTATGTACAGTATGATGCATTATAAAGGTATTCATAATGTACATAGCAATGCATTTTTCATAATAATTGTAAAGTTAAAATGTGTTTTAATGCATTATACTTTTAAAGGCGAAACAATGAATAAATAAGTACTATAATGCATTATAACTGTGGTTACAATTATTTATTAAATCATAGAATGGTGCATAATTAGTGCATTCAAATTGTTTTATAATGCATTATATATAAAGGTGTCAAGTAAAGTGTTACCAAACGACCTTTAAATGTGAAATACAGTTTTCTGTGATGAAAAAGTCTGGAAGAGTTATGCCTGCTCATTTTTTAAGCGTTTCATCATATAACACATTCAACTGCACTGTGTCTAAAAATAAAAGCGGAGGACATGAGATAAAACATAGCATAATCTCTTTCTAAGAAAAAGGACGAAAACAGGCCAGTAAATCAGAGATATTTCAAGGTTTTTCATGACTGTGAGCTAAGCTAGGTAAAGGAGTCTCAGCGTATAAATGTGCGCATGAAACATACCAGGTGGTCCACTGGCTCCTCTCTGTCCTCTCTCTCCGAGGCCTGGACTTCCTCTGTCTCCTTTCTCTCCAGCTGGTCCTAATGTACATGCACACAAACACAGAAATATAAGCCCAAACACAGACATACATGCATATCTGCATCGCAACACACTGCTAAACATGCTGTAAACACACAGGCCTGACATAACACCTCATTTCAAATCAGGTTCTTGCACTCTGAAAAAGAAAGGCTCCAAAAGTTTTTTTTCTTCTTTTGTTTAGCAGCTATGCCGTAGAAGAACCATTGTTGGATCCCCAAATAACTTTTCAGGGAACAGTTCTTAAAATAACCCTTTTTTAAAGGGGCTTTCGCACAAGGTAGCCACTAGGACGGTCCCCGGAGAGCTAAATTTCCCCCTAGGGCCATTGTCCTGGTTGCATTCACACCGCCAAAAGTAACTCTGAAGTGATATAAACCGGCCGACAGCGACGTCATTTATGTCATAATGTGCGTCATTCAACAACATCAACAACTGGAGGATGGAGGACGCCGTGATCGGAGCTGTGTTTTTTGCAGTGTGTTGTGGGTTTCGTGATAATGGAGATGGAATTTGTATAAGTTATGCAATTGAAAAAGCAACAAGGAGGGCTAAGAGACTAAATCTCCTATAAAAACTTGCGCAACACATCATCGAGGCGTTAACATCAGCTTTCTCTATATTACGGTCTTATCGCTGTTTTCCATATTTGTGGAATAAGTATATGTAGACTTTAAGTTTAGGGTAATCACTTGTGTCACTTGTAGTTCCTGTTGTGCTGGGTTAGACCCTATTCTGAAGTTAAAGCTAATTTAGTCCCCCAAAATGTGTCCCTATAACTAAAATCGTTCCCAGTTCCTGCTCTGCGAACATGCCAAAAAGTGGGCGCTTCCGCCAATAGTTAAAAGAACTATGAAAACGACCTCCCTTTAGTGTGAACATTTTAATAATCCAAAGAACCTTCTTCCACCATTAGGATGTAATGGAAAAGTTCCTTGGATTTCCCAGTAAAGAACCTTTATTTTTAAGAGTGTATAAGGTTTCCTTTTAATTTAGACAGTAAACCGCACGGAAGCTCACTAGGCATCAATTATTTGTCTTCGCATTTCTACATATACTGTACAGTGAAGGGCAGGAGTCCAAACTAACCACAGTTCTTGAGGCTGATTAAAATCACATGGCTGTATTTGGCACGGTTTCATGTTTTTTTGTTTCGATTTTGGCTGTTGTTTTAGGTACCTCGTTCTCCCTGCCGACCAGGCAACCCTGGACTACCGGGAAGGCCGTTCCTGCCCATCCGACCGGGCTCTCCGCGGGATCCCTCGGGTCCGGCAGGTCCAGGGGGTCCAGAGGGGCCTGGACTGTTGCTGTGATAGTTGTTGGGGATCTGGTTCAGCATTTCGTTGAATCGACCCATTTGTCCTGTAACATGTCAAATGTGAAACAGTGGATTATAATGCAACCTGTGTTATTATTTGCATATGCATATTATGGCTTACAACACATCTTTTAGCCTTGAGTGCACTACTGTTAAAAAGGTCAGAACAATTTCTGATGGATCATGTGACACTTGACACTGGAGTAATGATGCTGATAATTCAGCTTTACATCACAGAAATAAATTACATTTTAAAATATATTCAAATAGACAACAGTTATTTGAAATTGTAATATTTTTTCACTATATTACAGTATTTTTTTTATCAAATAAAGGCATAAGAGACTTGGAAATGCATTACCGTTCACGAGCTGTTCGCAGACTTGTCTGGCAATAGAGCGCATCATGCTCTGAGACGCAAAGTCTCCCTAGGAGGACAAATATGAGATGTTAACGTCTCCTCCACTCAAACTCTTATGAAATGATAAAAGCAGATATTAAAATCATCACTCACTCTCTCTCCTTTGTCTCCTTTAACCCCAGAAGGTCCCTGTATGAATGAAAATCACATTTCTCTTTAAATAGACTGTGACATATCCAAAGATGAGCTAAAATCACTCAATCGCTCCTCATATACGCCCAAACCCGCACTGTGTGTTTCAGTGAGTAAATATTTATTGAACTGCAAACAGTGTGGATCGTTCGTGTTAGACTATTTCCTTTTTTAACTTGTACTTTTTGAATAACAGTCTCAATGTGTTAGAAAGGTGTCTAAACTCATAGAAAGGTGCTACTCGCGTTTTGTAAGATTGAACAATTAAACTATTAAAAGAAAAGTGTTAAAATGGATGTGAAGCAGCTTAGATCATTTGATGAGAAATGTTTGAGTTCACAACACATTGAGATCTCTGATTTTAGATTGAAGACTATCCTTGCAAATCTGAGCACAGTTTTTCTGAAAGTCTAGAAGAAACACGTGAGGTTACTGGGGTCTTTTTCTCAGAAGAAAAATCAGCAGAGACTTTGGATGAAATCTCTTTTCGCTCTCAAACAATAGATGTATTTAAGAGGTGTAGTTTTTCTTTCCTTCTGCCATATGCATTTCGACTAATTTAAGTCAAATTACTGGCAGTGACAGTGTCGTGCTGTTGTATGTCTATGAAAACCAGAAGGTTTCATACCGGAACACCTGTATCTCCATTCTTTCCAGGCTTTCCAGTAGGTCCTGGCATTCCAGGGGATCCTGGGGGTCCCTGAACAAAAGAATAACAGCTCTGGTCTTCAGCAAAACAGATGTCTGCAATACAGTCTCGCATCTCAGCAAAAGAAAACAAATTTAACAACACTCTCTCCCCTCAAAAGATTCAAGAACACACCATAGGTCCTTGTGGGCCCGTGGATCCCGTCTGCCCCTCCTTCCCTGGGGGTCCCTGCATTGAGAACATGCATGCATTAGACTGATAACACAAATGCACGTTCAAATCCACATGTACCACATGAAACATCTGTGTTGTATTTCACCCCAAAATGAAAAAAAAGGGCTATTTGCAGGACTATTGAGATCTTTTGCATTGTGACAGTCAATTGAGCACATTTTCCTCACACATTACTGTAATACAGTAACAAAAATTATCATACACCGCTATTTTTTGAAGTAAAAAATATAGATAATCAACTGAACAATACATAAATAGCACCAAAGTGCTTCACAGTATAACAATTAAATGAATTATAAACAACATAAATAAAGGCAGTACAGCCAAACATGTTTAATGTACTTTACAAATGTATAAAATGTAAATGAAATATATATGTTGTACATTCACTCACCCGTATTCCAGCCGGTCCAACAGGCCCGATGGCACCAGCCGGTCCCGGTGGACCCTGAGTGAAAGAATGGAAGAAAAACAAAAGCTAAAACTAACAGACTCAGTGCCAGAGTCTCACACCAGTTTCACATTAGCACAGGTCGCTTACCTCCGACCAAACAAATGAAACTACTTTACACAAACAGTTTCCTACAACACACAAGATGATATCCTTCCATTTGGTTCATGCTAGCTTTCTTTCGGTCTTGCTTTCTCTTTGTCAATCCTGCTTCTCCTTTGATGTCTTGGCATTAGATTTACAGGGTACTTAATATATTCCAGATCCGTTTTACTGGCCGTTATAAACCCCGGCTGCATTCTCTGCAAGTCATTAAATGCATGTTGTTATAGCAACTCCTTTAACATGGTCACCTGCACGGCTCGGCCCACTCTTCGTTAACAGGGATCGGATATCACAGTCCGTCCGGAAGAATTTACTAAATTACCATGCAGTATAACTCACAACAGTGTGAAAACCTTCAGCCTTTTTTTTTTTTTTTTTTTTGGGCCCTCCGTTTTGTTAATTAACTCAAATAAACATGGTCTGCTTTTAAACAGGATCAGCATAATAACGCTACCAATCCCTGATTTCCCTCGTGGTCTCAGGAACCAGTTGTTCTTGTTCCTTAGGTTGTTTTTTTTTTGTGTTGTGAAAGATCTGATTTGTCTCATAATCACCCGTGTGCTATTGCAAAACTTCTAGACTTTCCTTAGATGAATGTCCATAGTGTTCTTTTTCACAGTTGGGTCTGAGGCTTTCAAGCTTGAAAATTACACAAATAATTTAAAAAGTAGTCAAATAAGTCTTCAGAAGTCCTATGAGGAACAGACTGAAATGCAAGTCATTAATCAAAAATCCACCCTTCATTTTGCAGCTATCAAAGTTTCATTTGAATAGCGATTTATTCAGTCATTAATTGTTATCTTTTGGCTTTAAATGTGAATACAAGTCGTATGGACATTTATGTTACCTTTATGGTGTATTTTTTTACTTAAAGAAAAGCATGAAGAAGAACATGATCTATCTATCTATCTATCTATCTATCTATCTATCTATCTATCTATCTATCTATCTATCTATCTATCTATCTATCTATCTATCTATCTATCTATCTATCTATCTATCTATCTGTCTGTCTGTCTGTCTGTCTGTCTGTCTGTCTGTCTGTCTGTCTGTCTGTCTGTATGTATGTATGTATGTATGTATGTATGTATGTATGTATGTATGTATGTATGTATGTATGTATGGATTTGGCTAAATTACAGCCCCAACCCACAACATTTTATCTTGTGGCGTGATCTACCACTATTGTTGAGCGCTGCCTCCCAGCCATCCCCCCTCCTGAGTTAAGATCTAATGTTTGCCACATGGAGCTTGTCCAGAGAGGTAGCGCAGGCTGTAGAGAGCGAATAATCCTCCCATTTCCCCCTTAAACTCCGGCAGAGCAACACTTACTTTCTGTCCAGGTAAACCAGCATCGCCTGGATCCCCCTTTGGACCTGGACGACCCTGCGTGGGGAAAATACAAGGAACACGACATGTCAAAAGAGCGCACAAAGCTTTGGTAAAAAGCTTCAATGAGATCCAAACAAACACTAAACATATATATATCAGATCAGAGAACAAGGCTGAGAGGCAAAGAGTGATTTAAGAGATTGTCTCAAAAACAAGATGGAAAACTAGATTTCTAGAGTTTGTCTGTGCAAAATACACTTCCAACATGCACAGGCTGTTGCCAGATTGTTGCTATGGTGCCCTGGGTGGTTGTTAAGTCCAGGTCTCGAGATATAGATTTAGTCTCTTTTTCAATGTTAAGACGATAATGTTAGAACAATTATAATTGTTTTAGTTATACAAGACCAGGAAAGTCCACACTACAGCTATAATGACGACGACACAGAAGAACCATGTAGGAAACACTTTTTAGAATGATTTCTTTTTTTTCCAGCTGATGAACGATAAAAACATTGGCAACCAATCAGAATCGACCCGAGTTTAAAGAGCTGAAGCATTTAAAGTGACAGATGACGATGCAGCTGTAATAAACAGAACATTATCATGCGTTGGTTTGGATGCTAATATTGTTATCTTTATAGTTATCGTTCTTGGAGTGAACGGGCCTTAAGTCTGTGGGATTTGTACTGTTTTGCTGTAAAGTCACATTAATGAAACTTTGTGGGCAAAGTAGATCCAAATAGTGTAGTCATGCATGAAGCACCTTTTACTCAAAGGTCACTTCCAAACCAAGCAACATTATTTTGAAAAACACAGTGAATCAAAAATGAAATCCATGTGGTGATATTTTTTTCACACTCCACACAGCGATCCACACTCCAATCCAATTGTGGTAATGCAACGCTGTTTGCTAACCGCCACAACAGGGGAAAGAGCAAAAGAAGAGACAATCTGTGCACCAACCCAAAACAAGAGTTCAGATGGCACGCAAGAGCTTGCTAGTAGCCTATGCGCTGAGTTTTGATTCATTTTTGGTGACGAGCTCCACAAAGTTCCCTGAAAGGAATCTGGGATGTCAGAAAGCGGCATTCTGTTTGTTTTCTTTATTTTACAGAAGCACAATGTTTATTTTTATTGTGAGTGTACACTCATAAAATACAAACCCTTTACAGTTTCAAATAATATCTTACTCTTATCTGTACGACCATAAACGACTGAGTATTTTACGTTTTTTTCCACTGTTTTAATGAGAAAAATTATTTGGCATTGTGCCGATTTGTGCCGTGACTCATGGACTCATTACATGCACCGAACTCGTTTTGAACCGTGACTCCATAACCGAGTACTGTACTGAACCGTGATTTCTATGTACCTTTACACCCCTAATATAAACATACATATCGTGAGATATATATTGCGCAGCCCTAAACCGCACTCCTCCACTCCAGCCTCATGATTTGAGGAATCGTTCACACAGAGCGAGTTACACACTGACGTTTAATGCTTATGGTTATTGGTTTGTTTCAAATCCTTAACCCAAAGTATGAGCAATAGTAACAGTAATGCATGCAAACAGCACTAAAACACAGCAGCTGAAACTGAGCGGGGAGTAAATCCAGTGAGATTTGTGTGCTAGCAGCAGGATCAGGCGGGTTCAAGCGCTCTGATGAGTGTAAAGCCCCCAGACACACAGGAATGCTGAATCCAGAGCTCGCTGCCATAATTATGCCTCCGCCACAACTATAATAAATAGCCTGAACAATCTCTGTTTGGTGTGCCGAAGGATTTACGGCCGGCTACTGACATCTGACTGTGTGAGGATACTATGGACACATGATGGAAATTGAGATGGACTTACAGCCGTGCCCGGGATGGAGTGCCCACTAGGGCCCTGAGGTCCTGGAGGGCCCATCGCACCAGGCAAACCCATATCTCCACGTTGGCCGATCGGACCCTGCAGGAACAAACCAAATCAATGTACGAAGATGTCAAAGTTCAATCAAAGTGTAGGTAAACTTGATGAATACGCTATATTGTATAGATATATATTTTATATATACAGAGAAGGAAAATCAGACAACTTACAACTTGACCGGTTTCTCCTCTCTCCCCTCGTGGTCCTTTGCTTCCAGGAGCACCCTGGGAAAAGAGAAATTACAGAGAGAACAGTTCTGCCATCAATCCAACCAATAATAATGTAAACATGTTACCTATAAATGATTAACATTTTAAAAGCATTTTTGCAGAGCCAAATGATACAAACCATACAATATTATGCAATGATTTTATGATCTAAATAATATTGTCTAAATTGTACTTCAGCTGACTTACCACTGGCCCCTGAGGCCCCTGGGGTCCCGTGCTGTCTGAGGTGCATGTGCAGGCGTTGGGGAGAGATGGACACTTGGATTCATCTCTCTGAATCACAGAGAGGACAAAAAACATAAGAACAAATGGCAATATCCACAAACCATTTGCTGATTTTGCATGTGGGTGTCTAGCTCATGGACACTTACAATCCTGAACAAAGCTATTTACATGTCCTGAAAGGCATTGTATAGGTACAGTAAATGAAAAGCTGATTAGAGACATGACCAGACTGATAACCAAAGGGTTGTAGGTTCAACCTCTTGAAAAGCAAATGATCTTACTACAAGTGTCCTTCAAACAAAATGATGTGGCGAGTCGCTCACCACAGTTTTGTAATAACTTGCTTAAATTAAGATAAAGTTTATCATAACGCAAAAAATTTTTGAAACACTAAATATAATGGTAGAATAAGAGAAAATAATGAAATTACAAGAGAAAAGTTGGACAGTCGACATGCCATAAATATACAAATGAACAGAGAAAATTCAAATGACATGTACCCTAACAACACCTTTTTACCATAATGTTGGGAATTTGGCAAAAACAGAGGTTTGTACTGTATGTCACAGACAGTTCAGTTAGTTTGACAAACAAAATAGTGGAATACAAAATACAAAAGGCTCTTCAGTGCAGCGTTTTGATTGGCTGTTATTATCTGTCTCATAAGGTCAATTGTCATTGTAGCTTTAAAGACACTTACTGTAACCCAACAGCCAGACTGTTCGTATAATACGTATACGTAAATGCACTGCAAATTACTTTAGATAAAAGTCTGCTAAAAATCGATAATACCACAAGTGTTGATCTAGGATGGAGAAGGTTTGGAAAACAAATTTTCTCCACATAAATCAATGTCTTTGTTTTTGCATATATTGATGCCCAGGCCACACAAATACAACAAGCCTGATTAAAACCTCTTGTGTTTTGACTGTCAGAAATACCATAAACACATTCAAAGTATTTAATAATTTGCTTATGGAAGACTAAAAATATAATAAAGAGTTTGGACACAGCTGGTCTCATGGTTTGCATTACAGACACACATTCACAACCCTTTACCGAAGGCACTTAAGTTCAATAATTTCACACATTTTCAAACTAAAACCCACAAATGAATGACCCATCTGCTGTTGACAAATCAAATATCATGGAAGAGTGCGCAAGACAGATCAAAGTACAATATAGCGAGCGGTTTAGCTGGGCATATGTAAAATTTCATGTTTGAATCAGGTCAACAGGGATGCATCAGAAACATATGGAATATTACGACAGACCTGCGTGGGCAGATAAAGCTAAAAAAGATGTAGGAGATGTGCGTGACAGCCGATTAACGTCGTCATTTGCTTTTAATTAAACGTGACTTTAAAGCACGTCCACTGGAGCAGTCTGAGGTTAAGAGCCTTGCTTAAGGCCACAATGATCAAAGGCAATGGTGTGGGATGTAAACAGTGTGGTTCATGGGTCATCCGTACCTGAAATTTAACCCAGGCTTTGGGATTTTCACCTTTGTGTAACCCTAGGTAAGGTTGCACCAGCCGTTCATAAGTTTTTACCTCAATTTGAACATAAAAAGTCCACACTTGAGGCTTAGTATCAACATTGTAAAGTTGTAGATAAGACAAAGATTATTGGAGCATGTTTAATGAAAGTACTCTTTCAGTCTTTCAAAATATCAAGCCTAATTCAATGTGTCACTTGCTATTTTTTTAATTATTTGTAAAATTTGCTAGCAATTTCGGAGTGAAAAAGTTCGGAGTGAAAAACTAATTCTGTACCTTATTCGGTTGCACCATTTATTCTTGAGGCAGAACATACTGATGTATTATGAATTGATTTATTATGATTGATTTTATCAACATGCACAATACGGACCAATGCACACAAAGGGTCGAGTTTAGGTCGGGTTCGTATTGAAGAGCCGCTAATAAAGATATTGATTCACATAATATTCTCCCTCTTAAAATGTAGACAAGTGTAGATGTCAACATTATCTTATACGTCAAAAGCTGAGGTCTTCACCCACTGCCCTGCAAAGTTTATATCCAACCTGTCATCTTGTGATCTTCAAGCGGGACCCCCTGAAGAGCTTGAGTAGCTGGTTCAGGAGCTGTGTTTGATTAGGGTTGGAGCTAAACTCTGCAGGACAGTTAAAAACCTCTGGTCTACTCTAAAGGATTGAAATCTGTCAGGTAAAACGTGTTTATTAGTGCAAATCAGTAAAATCTACTATTATATTCCAAACATTACTTCTGGTCGGAGGCTTCCATATTTAAATTATGCGTAGAGTTATGTTTCAACTCATTTTAATGGTGCAATGGAAAAATATTTACTCTTGTGTAAGTTAACTTAGTGCCCGTTTAGGTCAAAACTAGGCCAAGGTGTAACTTACGCACAGCTGGTGCAACTGATCTCTAGAGGCTTTCTTAAAGTCTTCACTTACCATTGATGGAAGGTCACAACATCTGTCCCTGCTGGTCCAGCCGAGACTGCACACAATGTCAAACATCTGGAGCTGGAACTGCCCAACCAGAGAGAAAACGGATGTTACACGTGTCTTTGATAAAAGTTTGCATTTTCAAATATGGGGCTCAGGCGCCCTATTAAAAGGATCCAGGCTGGAAAGAGCAAGAGAGCGTTGAGCTCTCAGTCAATATGTGATAACAAAAGTTGTGGGGGGTTTTTTGTACATAAGGTGCCACTCACTGTTGCTGAATCTCCTTTAGATCCGATAGATTTGGACATTTTGCCGAGCACTTGAAATCCATCAGTCGATGTGTTTCCTACTGGTTTAATCTCCTTCTCAGCCACTTCCTGGCAGTCCACGTTCAGCTTGACGCTCTTGGGAGACACCAGGATGTGCAGCTGGAATAAAAGAAGATTGTTAGATGTTCAAGCTTGCAACTGACTCAAAGGTCAGACCTTACGTTCATCTTCAGCAGTGCGAATCATTAAATAAGTCTCAGTTGGCAGTTTTCTATTGTTGTTCTTAACTCCAAGAGCTTCAGGCCTTAATTAGGGATTTCTGGGAGTCTCTCCGTTCAAAGGGAGTGTTCTGGCCAGAGGCACATGTAAAAACCAGCAAGTTCTTTCTCCACCAAATTCATCCTGACACGCTCAAGGCGAAGATAACAGCGAGTCTTTTTACAGAGAAATTAACAGCAGCCAAAAAGAGTATAAACAAATACATCATCACATATTAAAGCTTAAGTACATCAACTGGACTGTCAAATCATCCAGCAGATTTCCCATCTGATCTTTCTGGATTGACAAAGTTCAAGGGGTGAATTCACTAAATAATTGCACCTCTTCATTACAGATACATCCATAAAATGGTTTTTATTAAGTAATCGTCCTACTTTTCAGCCTCCAATCTATGCAAATGAGGCTCATTATGAAACTTGCCCCAAACTTTTGAATGGTAGTGTACTTTTACTCCTCTTGATCTTCCCTAAATTTGCACGAAATGGTTAAAGTACTCAATGAACGTTGAACTACTCTGCCTAGAATCATGGTTCTGGAATCACTTGATTCGTCTGTCATGGTAATTGTGTTGCTCAGGCTGCATGTGGTGTGTTTGGCCCTGTAATGGCTGCTTGGCGCTATATTTCTTAGTGAATTGCCTCCATAGAGTTTTTTTCAGCTCTCTGATCCACATAATCAATGTACACTGATATTCCCTGTTCACCACAGCGCATGATGAAGTTGTTCCTCCATATGCCATGGACCGTCGTGCTGCCAAGTCTCAAACACCAGTGTAATCACATTTCTCCAACGCAAGCTAATGGAAGAGTTCAGAACTTATGCTATGGATCGGGAATGGATTGGAAATTTGCGGTTAGCAGATTGAGGAGATTCTGATCTGACCACATAGGATTGGTCAGGATTAGTAAACATGCTGCAGGCCTGAGATACAGTACACTGAAGTTCATTTCACTATTGGGCTAAACAAAGCGAAAAAGACATGATATTCATTAGAACGATGAAGTGATTGTTATGGAGCCAGACCACCATTTTTCTGTGAGGGCCTAGACCAGTTTTCTTTCTTTCGAGTCTCTTCACAAACTGCCTATCAAACCTAATCAATATCAAAACAGGCATGACGTAAACGTCTAGTCAAATGTGGTACGTATTATCTAGAGCTGTTATGTGGCACATTATTATTTACTGTATAGCCTGGAGGTCTCTGGGTTTTTCTGTTCTCTATTATTATTTTCAATACAGAATTATATCAGACAGCTTACTGCATAATGCACAGTATAAACCGTAGTAATAACTATTTAAAAAAAAGATTGTATGTGAAACAGAACACATTATGCAATGAATAACATTTCAAACATTTGTGTTTTGCATACTATTTTAGGGTTTTCAAACGTTTTAATGTCAACGTCCACCTAAAATATAATGGTATCTCTTTATTAAGAAAAATAATATGAAAGAAACATATTTAGTGTTATATTATAAAGACAACTAAATGAAATAATTGTTTCTGAAATTAAATAATTGTGTACTATTATTTTATTACATTTGTTGAAATATAATTTTTTTAACAATTTTCTTAAAAGTATTTACTTTTATTACATTTTTAAACAGTTTTTTTTCTCATTTTTGAAAATTAGTGCTGTCAATGTAATAAAGTAATTAATCTCACAATTAGGGTGACCACCATCAAACAAACCAAATGTGGGACGATTACTAAGTTTGTGTGGGACAATGTGGGACATGTTACCAACACTAAAAAATAACCTGAAACTGTTATATAATGTAAAGATTATATAATATAATCTAACTTAATAAAAACATTTGTATTCTGCCTTTCAGCTGATTAAAATACTTTGTTCTTTAGTCCCTTCCAGAAAACACCATTACATTACAATGTAACATAACATGTCTTTATTTTACATGTCATTTAAGTTCAACATCACTGAGCCCAAAGGCAGCAGGCATCATGCAGATAACTATTTTTGAAACAGTTCTGACCAAGTCCAACTAAAATCCACCAAAGTAAATAAAGATCAAATAAAATAAAAAACAACATAAAATTAGTTAATTGACAGTCTTATATATTAAGAATCGATTAAACCAAAAACTTTTATATTTTTTAGAAAGGATGTGAATTAGAACAACCACAGCAGGCAATAAGTTCTAACTCTGTTAAATTCACATTTTAATTGACCGAATTATCCATTTGTTTTCTGACAGGGAACACATGGAACGAATCACCGCTCCACATTTTGATTGACAGCCGCCACAACCTACCAGTGACCGTGTTTACTCCTTTCTTCTCAACCATTGGATAGGATTTTAAAAACGGCTGTTGTATTTGCACTTCTGACGAAGCGCTGTTAAATATAGGTGAAAAACTACGCCACAAAAACAATAAATAAAATGCTTTCTTAAAAAGGCAAAAGATCGCATGCACGTTTTCTTAATATGATCATTAAAAACCAACAGACTGATGGAAATGCGGGACATTTTCTCAATATGCGACGTGCGGGACAAGGGGTGAAAATGCTGTACGGTACAACGCAAAGCGGGACGGGTGGTCACCCTACTCACAATAATTGTTTCTGAAAAAAAAGATCTTTTATGCTTTTATCTTTTATGCTCTATCATTTTATTAGTTTAGTTAAAATAATTATTCCAAATAATATCTCAAATATTTACTTTAAATTTTAAACTTTTTTTTCTCACAAAACTATATGCAGATTTTGTTCCTGATTTTTTTAAACTAGTGCCGTCAATAGAATAAAGTAATCACAAATAATCTCACAATTCATGTCCAGTCAGAAAGCAGAATGAAAATTAATATTATAACTGTTTATGTCAAATTTGTAAGGATATCCAGATATTCCATGTATACAGAAAACGCACATACTGAGCACATATACATACTGCAAAACAATAAGTGTAGGACGGCCTTGCAAACCCAATACTTTGTGCAATCCCTTCTGTTTATAATCTGCTGTACTGTTATACCGTTTATAATATTGTTGGAACTGATTCGAATAATTTGATTCTGCTCATTTTGATTGGATCGCTGGCAGCTGTCCTCAAACGCCCTCTTTAATGGCCACCTGTGACCGTGCAGAGAGAAGCAGGCTCTTTTAAACAGATTACTTCTCCATTTCAACTGAACCTGCCACACGTTTGGACAGATTTATCAAAACAGAGCTGTCGTTCATTTTCAGCCAAGTCCACAGAGGATATCTGAAGAAACCCTGATACGTCTCTGCTGGCCATACTCGCTTTCTCTCGGCTACTCGAGAGCTTTCTGCACGCTCATGGTCATTTAGAGTTTAATTCTGTCATCATTTAATCACCCTCATGCCGTTACAAATCGCCATATGACTTTTTTCAGTGAAACACAAAAGGGCATTTTGAATAAAGTTCACATTGCTGTTGTTCATGCAACGAAACCATACAGTGACTAGTGCCTGTTTAGTTCCAAAAAAGACCACGAAAGAAAGAAAGAAATTCACACAGGTTTGAGTAAATGATGACAGAATTTCATTTTAGGGTGAACTATTACTTTATGAGCAACAGTCTTGCTGTTAAAAGAATCACATAAAGAGCCCCAAAAAAAAGCTTCATAGAGTTAAATACTTCGCTGAAGCTAGACAATCTAAATCATGTTTGTTTATCTAGACCAAAAAGCCATCTGCATGAGTACATGATGTGCCAGAACCATGCAGCTCTTAAAAAACACATTTCATTTCAGAAATTCAGGCATTTTTTCCTTCCAAACAGGAGAGATCTGAAGCGTGAACGATTTCGTCAAGCACAAAGATGAAAGCATATGCCACTCCATTTGCTTTCATTAGAAACTGTCATATGATGCAGAAGCGCAGGGTTTGCGCCCACTCTGCTCTTTTCAAGACAGGCCTTTGCAAAAAAAAATTATGGAAAAATGGTTTACATATTAAATAATTGTGCAGTGATGCCTATTTTTGGCCAATCCAGTAAATTAAACACTTTACAAATGAAAAGTACTTCATCTTTTTAGGATTTGGATCTCAAACCAAAAGATCTATTCATAACAAATGAAGTCTGACATCAGTACAAAAACAAATTTGCATTGTATAACACTTGAGTTAAAAAGCAAAGACTTACAACAGTAAAACTAAATATTATAAAAACAGCTGATATAAACAACCTGTGACCCTCAACTGATTTCAATATCAATGCACCACGTTTGGATATTACTTGGCATACTAAAGTAAACTTGCTACTAAACCCTTAATACATTCTTTATCTTGACTTATTTGGGAATCATCCTGCTCTGTATCTTCACATTGCTTCATGTCATTCTCACATGCAATATATTGTAAAGCAGTCCTGTCCACTGCTAGCCACACAAACACACAGTATCATATGCCATTATAAACTGTCACACCATCCAGTCTTACTTTAAAGTGACTGGTGATGTGTTTGCTGAGGCTTTCCTGTAGCTCAAACAGTAGAGCGTGGGTTCGATTCCCAGGGAAAGCAAGAACTGACAAAATGTAAACAAATGTGTACCTTGAATGCAATGTAAGTCGCTTTGGATAAAAAGCGTCTGCCAAATGCATAAATGTAAATGTAAATGTAAATGTAAATGTAAATGGGTATAGACTGATGTTCACACAGGCCAAAACCACAACAAACAAGCCACCACACCTCTCGTTCAAACCACAAGAATTTCCCCCGTGGTCAACGGCCAGACAGAGAGACTGTCTGAAGATAAGGATGAACGTATAAATCAACTCAGCTCCACGCTTGGCATCTGCTGGCACTCTGATGTAATTGTTTTTTGAGCAGTGATTCAACATTTTCCTGTTCGTCTGCCAGAGAAACACTTTTGTGAAGGTGATTTCTGGTCTTTTTTGCAGCTTGCCACATCAAACTATAATTTCAACGAAAGCATTTTGTGGTGTTCCCTTTGGCGAAATTCTCACCAAAAGCCTTCATGCACAGTCCAAAACTGGCTCATTTCAGATTCAAACCTTCTCAGTGAATGAGTTTGCTGACAGTAACCTTTCTTTATCCCACATTTCTATTCCACAGTTGTAGACTATTGTCTCCTTGGTCACATCTGTGTATGTGAACATCTGTGTATGTTTTCCTGCATTCAGACATAATGGACATTTGTTTTGAGTCTATTTTGCTGAATACCTCACGCATCTTGGCACTGTATGCGGACATAAGAGTAATTTATGGTGGAGAATGTGGGCATACCAATTATTACCATCAATATGCATAAAGCACAGTAATAAACAAGCAATTTACCTTGTGAAAGCTTCCATGGAAGATCCTCTTGATCTGATCATTTTTAAACGTGGCTCGTTGGATCTCTCCTGTTGTATCCTTATTATAAAATGACACAGTTTGGGCGGATGCTGAGCAAATAGAAATAGAAAAGTAGAAAAAAAGAGTTAAAATTCCCAAAAACTAGAACAAACAAATATCCTCTACAGTAAATGTACGATTGGTCTAAATGAGATGTTGTGGACCAGGCCTAATCAGATCACTGGGACAGAGAGAAAGGGCATTTTATTACTTTTTCAGAGCTTATAAATCTCAGATATGTTATTTAAGTATAAACTTTGTTTCTCAGATGTTTCTCCTCAGTAAAAAAAAAAAAAGGAGAAACAAAGTAAAAGTCTAGAGAAATAAAAGTGGACAGTGTGGACTCAAAAATAAGGATGGGGAGTTTGTATGCTGTGCAATCTTAAACATGTGGTTTTCTGTGAGGCAATCAACTTTGTTAATATGAACTCTGGTGATTTAAACTTGCAACCAAGATAGAGTTATCTAGCTGGCTGACACAGATGGGTTATTTTTTTTATTGCAAATGATTTATGACAGTCTTGGAAGCATCCATTGGAATTGATTAAAGTTTATAAACAAATCACTGTATGATCTGTTTTTCAAGCAAAAGTGTGTGTGGGAATTTAGAGTTGTTGTAGAAGTAATATTAGATTTTTTTTTTTTTTTGCAGATGAAAAACCTAATAAATTACTTTTTATTTAAGTTTTTTCACGGACATATATAAAAAAAAGAATATTTTCAAACCAAAAACAACAGTTGTGAACATAAAAGAGGGAAACGGCACTTACGGTCAATGGTGACGCCGGTCTCAGGTTTGTAATTCTTGTCTGACACCTGCCAGATATCGAAGGCCTCGTTCGGTGAGTCCGGCAACAGTCGGAACATCAAAATGATGGTGTATGTATAAGGAAGGCCATCAGGATGAATATATCTGTCAAAAGAAAAGAAGACAAAATCAGCCAGAGCGAGGAGGAGTATCTGTTCTTTCTGCAGACATCAGCACTGGCAGGCCAGACTAGATTTATTTGATCCAGTGTTGTATCAGTACTTTTCTATGGTAAAATAATCACGGAAGTGTGTGGGAGAACCGTGGCTTTGAATGCTTTTGGATCATGTTAACAAAAGCCAAAGAAAGCTCTCACTTTAGCCGTACAGGCCTCTAATGGCACTCTCTAATACCAAATTACTTTCACAGTGATGTCTGCACACAAGCACACTGCCAGAGTCATCGTACGAACAACAGATTTAAAATAAACATCATCACTGTAATCAATAACAAACATGGCATTACATTTAGCATAACTGCAGTTATCTGAAGAAATGGAGTAATATCTCCCCTCCAAAACAAAACTTCAAAAGTTTGGGGTCTGTGATTTTTGTGTGTGATGTTTTTGAAAATATCACTTATGCTCACCAATGCAGCATTTATTTGATCAAAAATACGGGTTTTCTATGTGAATACATGTTAAAATGTAATTCATTCCTGTGTTCAAAGCTGAATTTTCAGCATCATTACTCCAATCTTCAATGTCACATGATCCTTCAGAAATCATTCTAATATGCTGATTTGATGCTCAAAAAACATTTCTGATTATATATTTTTTCTGTGAAGTTCAAAAGAACAACATTTATTTGAAATATATTTTTTTTGTATAAAACCTTACAGACCCCAATCTTAATGAACAGTAGTGTACTTTAACTGAGTAAGACTTCAATTGACTTTCCGAGGAACACAAAAGGAGATGTTCAAGCTGCTCTTTAAGCTGCAAAAAGTACCATAAATATCAGAAAAGTGGTCCATATGACTCGACTTGTATTCTACAGTAAATTTCTTCTAAAGCCATTCAGTTGTTATTCACTAAAAATCTTGCTCTTTGGTCTGATTCTTGAACATTCAAATATGGCGTGTCAAGACGCATCACACCAGGTTTGACGTCAACTTCTGGTTACTGTCTGCTTTCACTGTATGGAGAGAGCTAAACTTCTCCTTTTGTGTTGCACATAACAAATCAAGTCTGAAAGAAATTACACTGTTCCTTTAAATTCACCATGCAGAGTCATGCATGATGACGAGCAACAGAATTGTACACAAAATCAGCATTCAAATGAAACCCAGAGAGGATTGTGCTCACGATGAGGGCTGGTTCAGGAAAGCGTTCTTGTGGAGCCTGTAGGCAGTGTAGCTGTTGAAGGAACCAGGCTCCATAGAGACGCCCTTGGTGCTAGCGTACATCTTCTCAGTCAGATTGAAAGCTTCCAGCATTCTGAATCCTGGGAAATCACATAATTCATGTTAGTGGTCTACATACATAAACACACATATAGATACACTACCATTTAAAAGTTTGGGATCATGATGTTTTCTTTTTTTTTTAAAGAAATTAATAACCAGCTAGGACACATAAAATGTATCAAAAAATGACAGTCAAGACATTTAGAATGTAACAAAAAATTATATTTCAAATGCTGTTCTTTTGAACTTTTTATTCATTAAAGAATGCTAAACAATGTATATGATTTTCACAAAAATATGAAGCAGCGTAACAGTTTTCAAAATAAGAAATGTCTCTTGAGCAGAAAATCAGCATATTATAATGATTTCTGAAGGATCATGTGACCCTAAAGACTGGAGTAATGATGCTGGAAATTAGTCTTTGCATCACTGGAATAAATTACATTTTAAAATATAAAAACAGTTGTAATAAGTTTTACTGTATTTTTGATCAAATAAATGCAGCCTTAGTAAGCATAAGAACAAACTTTTTAACAGTGATGTACAGTATATGACACACGCCTACCTGGTGATGTGAATCCATTAACATAGATCAATGGACAGGCTGTGGAAGCAAAACGTAAGCGCGTTAATTTAAGTTTTGAACAGATCAGCTCTAAAATTCTCAAAGCTCTCTTAAAAGTATCATTTGTAAAGTACCACAACACATCAACTCACAGGATGTTGCAGTCTCACAGATGAACGTGACCAGGTTGTCCTGAATGGTGGAGAAGGCATCAAAGTCGTCCACCACGAAGACGTGACGATCGCTTGGTTTGCTGGCAATGTTCTGCAGCTCGACGAAGTCCACATCAGCCACGCCAACAACAAACACACTGTAACCTGATACGGCACACCCTACATTAGCATATGCATCTTATAGTCTGTACCTAAAGTGTTATTGCATCAAAACAGACATAATTAGGTTGTGGTTTCCTACTACACCTTCAATGATCGTCAAAGCTCTGCATACTGGTGTAGTTCACACTGTCATTCATCAGTTTTTGAATTCTGAATAGGTGTTGATGTGTAAATATGGGTGGTCATATGGTAATGAGCTCATGCTTATGTCATAACTTTACAGTTTGCCAGCGTGGCATACCAGCGTGCTGTAGCTTGGCAGCATTTTTCTGCACTTCATCCTGAGAACGTCCATCTGTTACGGCCACCACGACCTTCGGGACGTTTCTCCTCATTCCATTGTCTAGAGTGAAGACCTTCTCGTTCACATGCTTCAGAGCCACACCTGGGAGTGTCCAAGGTGAGGAAACGTCAACAAAACTCATCCCGCGTCAGTTTAACATCTAAATCTCTGTCTATACTGCTAATTCTTCACATTAAGCTTGGCCAAAATATATTCAACATCAAGATTTTTTATTTATGTATCTGTCAAGAAATATTTGGGTCATATGTCACCACAAAATCATTAATAAATAATATATTTAAAAAAAAAAAATTTAATTGCACAAAGAAAATCAAGCCTCTTTTAGGATCATTAGGATTTTTAGCATTACAAGCATGCTCATCTTTGTTGAACTGAATTTAACTTATGCTGACCATAATTGTGACCCTGGACCACAAAACCAGTCACATGGGTAAAAAAATTTTTAATTGAGATGTATACACCATCTGAAAGCTGAATAAATAAGCTTTCCATTGATGTATGGTTTGTTAGGATAGGACAATATTTGGTCGAATAAAAAAATAAAAAAACATTGAGAAAATCTCCTTTAGAGTTGTGCATTTATGTTCACGATTGTGCTGCATTCACTCACAGAAATACATGTTTTATATATTTACGGTAGGAAATTTACAAAATATCTTCATGGAACATGATCTTTACTTAATATCCTAATGATTTTTGGCATAAAAGAAAAATTATCATTTTGACCCATACAATGTATTGTTGGCTATTGCCACAGATATACCCGTGCGACATGTGACTGGTTTTGTGATCCAGGGTCACAATTTTAAAAATTCGAAATAAAATAACCCTGAAAAAAACTTTAGGGTGAGATATGAGACAGACATTTCCCTGTCAACAACTTTTCAAGTTTTCCCAGCAGCTGTGACTGTTCAGGTGTTGGAGTGATACCTGTTTTAGTGTTTCCTCCCCTGTATTGGATGAGTTTGAGAGCAGAGAGCAAGGTGCCTTTATCGTTATACGCATTGAGCCGGAACTCAGTCTTCGCATCGTCACTGTACTGCACGAATGAAACCTTTCGACACAAAAATATTGAGATACAATTAAACACGGTAACATTCAGTGATGCAACATATTTGACCCAGAGATGATCTGAACAAAGTTTTTACATGTCCCAAAGTTGCAAACAAGTCCCAACATGTTATTGGTGATTATCAGGGTGTTGCAATTTGGTTGCTAGGGTGTTGCTATTCTCTTGCTAGGGCTTTACCTGCATTCCTGATGGGCCGATAACATCAAAGGCGCCAACGACGCTGGAGACGAACTGGATCACTTTGCTGAAACTCTCATCTCCGATACTCCAGGAGCCATCGATAAGGAACACTACGTCTGCTTTTGCTCCTTTGCATACTGAGAACACAAAAACAACTCTATGAACTGGAGAACGCAAGAACAGCTCTCACCAAACCCCTAGTTTCTAATTAAACTTTCACATAAGAGCGGAAAATGGTCTTGAGTTTTCTTCCGGCAACAAACACGTCACAATATTCCTCATTTAAATAATTAATAAAGGGGCGGGGTCTGGTTGAGTTAGTTAGTAGTGTGTTGAAACCGGCGGTTATGGTAAGGGGCGGGACATTTCCCAAACACGCTGGAAGCGCTTGACCAATCACAACACACTGATCCAGCCGACCAATCAGAGCACAGTGTGCTTTTCAGAAGGAGGAGCTTCATAGAGACAGGAACTAAACTGAGCGTTACTGACAGACTGGGAAGAGAGGAGCCGCAACAATGTCAAACATGGGAAAAAATAATGTGTTTTTTGAAAAATCAAGCATGAAAACCTATTCTATTAGAGCCCAAAAACAAAATCAAAACTTTAAAAAAGGGTATAAAAGATTCCCTTTAATAAAATTATAATGGTTCATATTAGTTCACAATGCGTTAATTTGATTTTAGAAATGTTTTAGCAAATGTCAAAATTAAGATTATCTAAGATCAATAAATGCTGGAAAAGTATTGTTCATTGTTAGTTTATGTAATTAATGGTGTCATTTTCAATCAAATTCCCTTTTGGAAAATGTCTCTCTTAAATGTATAATCCTCGGTGGATCATGTCTCTCCATACTTAAAGCCAGCTGACTCCTCCGGAATAGAAAACATTGTGGGTTGAAGCATCTGGCCACTTGTAGACTTCTTGCATGATGAATAAAACGGTTTTGAGCATGATCCAGCATGAATTTAGGGATCCAATTTTTTTTTTTATGAATTGAAGATAAAAAGAAAGGATCCGTATTTTATTAGTAGAAGGATTTTCTCCAAGGTTTTAAAACTGAAACTAATTTGACCCAAACTCATTGCAAAGAAGCAGATCTAGAACATGTTTGCAATGCATGTATCCATAAAAAGTTCTGGACACTTTATTCCACCATTCCAAACACATCCTGCAATCTATTTAACTAACAAGATCTTGAAGAAAACGTGAGTGCTGTTTGTCAATTGAAAATCTGCTGCCACGAAAAAACATGAAAATTGGCATGATTTGAGGTATCTGAGTTTCTATGAGTTATCTCAAATCTATGAGTTGTGGCTGAAGGCACTTACCCGCCCAGCCGGGTGGAATAGTGGGTGGAGGTGGAGGAGTGGGTGGTTTTGTTGGCACCGGTGTTGGTTTAACAACTAGATGAACCAAAAGAAGACATTGTAAGAACATTGTTTAAATTCAATAAGAGGATGAATTCTGCTTATTTCTGGATAAAGGCTGAACTCACGGGTGCGCTCTTTGGCACTGACTCCGGGTCCCTCTAGATTGGGTGTCTGGACAAACACTGTGGCGCTGTAGAGGGAGTTCGGACTCAAACCCTCGAAACAGTACTGACTCTGACCCGCAGTGATGGTGATCTCCTGCTGACCTTTAGCTGCCACTGCAAACAGATTAAAACAATAGTACCATGGTACACTGAAACTATCCAGACATACTACGGTATTTACATATATTATAAGATGTCTCAGAGAAAACCAATAGATTACTATGGTACAGTCTTGGTAGCATGGTAATACCATGGTACTCTGGGTATTTTTTTCTTGCTGTTGCAAAATACAGTTTCTGAATTTGCTGAAATTATCTTCCATGCCACTATCTTTTAGAGGTGTAATCTGTAAAAGTCTATGGTCGAGATGCACACTAAACATTACAATAAAAGTGAACACAATAGATAAAAAAAATCAGATAAAGATTTTCCAAACTAACTAATCTGGATGAATAAATTCACTATAGCAGGGTGCTTCAATGTAGTTTCCACAACAAAAAGAAAGAAAATGCAGTTATATATCATTCAAAAGTTTGGGGTTGTAAGATTTTTACATTTATTTGAAAGAAGACTCTTATGCCCACAAAGGCTGCATTTATTTGACGTAAAACCAGTAATATTGTTAAATATTATTACAATTTAAAATAATTGTTTTCCATTTGAATATATTGTAAAATGTCATTTATTCCTGTGATCAAAGCTGAATTTTCAGCATCATTACTCCAGTCTTCAGTGTCACATGATCCTTCATAAATCATTCTTATATGCTGATTTGCTGCTCAAGAAACATTTCTTATTATCATCAATGTAAAAAATTAAAATCATCTTGTTGACCCCAAACTTTTGAACGGTGGTGTATGTATAATGAAATAAGATTGTGAATGAAAACATCCTGATGGAGTGCACATGCCTAAAAATGTTGCCTAGGTGGGCAGGTTTTGGAACAGATTAGTGCTAACTTAAGGTAGAAGATAGTGAGGGTTCAATTTAAGTGTGACTCACGGTCCAGTGGATTCAGCTTGATTCTGTAAGACGTGGCGGCACGGTGAGGCGTCCATTTAATGCAGAACCTGTCATAGCCAACGTCGTAAGTCTCAAGGTTGGTCACATTGAGGTACACTGAAAGGACAAGATGGAAATGTTGCACTCAAATTGGCAATCTTGCTGGCATTGAAAACAGTGGCATGAAACCAAACCTAAAAAACAAATTTCTGAAAACGTACATGTTGTCCCTTGTCCCGTGAGAGGCTTGCTGACACCGCCATCATATTGGGCGAACACCTGCACGTCGTACGTTGTGCCAGGAAGCAGGTTATGTAGGGTATAGCTGGTGACATCACCAACATACACCTCCAAAGACTCGTCTCTGTCTAAAGGAAGAATGGCAACAAAACATTTAACGATTAAATTTCACTGTGGAATTTTAACCAGAAAGAAAACAGTATCAACTATAATTTCATGATGACTGAGTAAAAATGTAAAAAATGTATTTGGTACCTGTTGGTTGATAGACTAGTTTGTAACCCATGACCGGAGCTGAAACCGGATCCCAGGACACACGGAAGCGCGTGTACCACTCGTCTGAGACTCGCAGGTTCTGCGGTTCCAGCAGGCCAACTGAACACAAGATCCAAAGTAAGATCCATGGTTAAAAACTACTGCTAAACATCACAGTAATAGTGTTTAAATGCTCCTATAACAAAAAACGCATGGGTTTAAACTTTACAGTGATGTTGCTTCGGTTGTGCTGTGTTACTATTAGCTGACGGATGTTCTGGATTCTAGCCCATGCTAACAGGCAGATTTAATGTTAGTTTATGCCAACACAAACTCTCAAACTCTCCACCATGCCCTACCAGCAATTACTCACTCATAGTCTCATTAAAACCTTTAAGAATATCCTCAAATGGCAGATGGCGAGGTTGAGATTGTACTTCTTGTACTTGCTGCTATTCAGGATTATTATTGTTATAACTAGAACCAATTGTAACTTTAACTAAAATTATTTTTAGTTAAAAACATTTTTGAAAGAAAACTAAAATAACTAAAAACCTTGACTAAACAAAAAAAAAAAGAAAAAAGAAACATTTAACTGGAATTTAAAAGAAAGAAAGAAAAGTAACCTAAATAGTTAAACTAAAACTAATAAAAATGACCAAAGCGCCTAACAAAATGTAACTAAACTTAAAACGGAAAATATAAAAATAAAAGTTAATTCAAAATATTAATAAAAACTATAATAGTACATAAATAATACTACAATATCACTGCTACTAACTGTTAAGTTACTTTAAAAAACTGCTGAAATAATGTCATGCTATTGAAAAATGCATTAAAAAGAAACGTTGCAACTTTTACAGTAGTTAGTTACTCATGAACACAAGTTTTCTTTGTATAGCGATCACAGAAAAAGCAACCAAAGCTTACTGATCTACGTGGTGTTTGTTTAGCAAGGGCACTCACGTGTTTTTCCATTTCCATTCAGGGATCCGCCAGGTCCCTCGGGATAAACTGCTGTAATGGTGATGTTGTATGGGGTGTCAGGAAGCAGATTTTGAAGGATAGCATTATTTCTGTTGCCAGGAACAACAGTCTGTAGAGAAAACCAACAGATGTATGACTTTTGGTTCAATAACCACAACCAAGAATAATTTGACGAATCAAACAGAATAAGATGCACTGATGAAATATCAGAAAAATAAATAGGGTTAGTTTAAATTGTATGTTCACTTCATGTCATAGACCCTAATGCAAAAGGACTGTAGTGCAGATGGAAAGATCCTAAAATAAAAAGTATTGTCAGAAATGTGTAGCAATAATCACTGGACTTCAACTCACAAATTCTGTGATGGGATCTCCAGTCAAAGGAGCATACGCAATCTTATATTGTTGCACGGGACCCTCAGCGTGATCCCAGCCAATGCTGATCGTGCTTGTGGTGGTTTCGAAGACCCTCATGTTCCTGGGTCCAGCTCGTGGCACTGCAATAGACCACATTTACTAAGCTTGTTTTGAGTGATTGCCAGGGAGTTGTCATGTTGCTTTGAGTGTTCTGGTAGATGGATTAATGTCGTGATAAAACAGATGTAGCAACAGATCTTTTCTTCTGTTTTGTGACATACATCCACGTGAAATGGATTATCGAAAAAGAAAAAAATGTATGACATGGTTTTATGCATCAGTTGTTGATTGGCTGTTGAAAAGTGGGCGTGGCACAAAAGTGAATGCAAATAAAAGCAAGCTAGCAGGAGAGGCTATAGGCAGACTAAATGATTCTATTAAAGTTCTGCATACGTCACTAGAGAGTCTTTCATTTTCACTGTCAACCAGTTATGACATTTCGATTAAACAGTAAGAGGTAAAAACATTAAAACAAAAAGAAACAAATGCACAAATTGTTCACAATAAGATCTATAACATGCATTTAACAGCATTTCATGCTGACTTTAATAGCATCAAAATATATTTCCATCAATAAAATATGCATTTTTATGTCATCATTATCTGTGTTTTGGTGTATAAAGCAACATTTTTAAGACTCAGCTCACATGTTTTTCCATTTCCGTCAATTCCCGGGCCTTCTCCGTCAGCGTATACCGCCATTACATTCACAGAGTACGGAGTATCCGGGATGAGCTGATCTAGGAAAGCATTGTTGATGTTGCCAGGAACGAGAACCTGAGGAGAAGACCATTATTTAGATAACACAGGGACCGGTATATTCACAAACATCCACTGTATGACAACCCGCTGCAGAGGTTGCGAATCTGGCAAAGCGAATATACATAATGACGTCACTGTTAAATCCCTGTTTAGACTAGTGTAGCTAGATAACATTTCCAAACAGATATGTAATACAAACAGATGTCCTCATGGGGTTAAATGTTAAATAAATACTGTCAGATCAGCGTAATTGCCCCCAGGGGGCGGCTGGAGCTGAAGAGAGACTGGATTTGGGAGACGGGGAAACCCTGTCGGCTACCTGTCAACACCATACAGGATTATCACCCCATCTGCACCATTGTTTCTCATCTTTTTTAGGCTTCACATCACTGATGGCAGCTGCATTCTTTCCATACACCAACGTTCATGACAGAATCAGTTCTGTCTTAAACTGATGGGTTTGACAAATATGGGTCAGCAAGCATGTATTTTTTGTGTGTGTGTGTGTTCCAACTTGTGTTTAGCAATGCAGAAGGGGGACTTGTGAGCCTGTGAGACCCCTAAATAACTTCTATCTATAAAAAAAAAACCTGTAAAAGAGCAAAAGGGTAGGTGCTAAACATCCTGAGATGGGGAATAACTTTAATGAACTAACTTAAATCTGTAACTGGGACAGTAGCTAGTAGCTCTGGGACAGACTAGTTTCTTGTTCTTCAATAATGAGCTACTATGTCCATTAAAGTGATAGATCTTGGAATTAAAAAAAAAAACATTATTGCAGAGCAAGCTGAGGCAATAAACTCTGAGTCCTTACCCTGAAATATTCCTCCCTCTCTCTTTCTCTGTAGTATTAGAAAGTCTGATTAATTTCAGTGAATCTATTCGGACGGTTTGTTGTAGCAATGAACTTGTTCAAATAAATAGATTCGCAGATTCATGAGTCATCCCCCAGTAGGGTTCACAAAAGCCATTTTACTTGCTGTAGTTTAATAAATATTTAGTTAAATACTGCTGTTTATCATTATGTTTTCAATTCGTTGTCTTTGTTTGGGGTTTATTAGCTGCATTCTGTGTAAATTTACGTGTTGAGTTAAGTGAGGTCCTCATTGTTTTTTTTATTATATAATCTGATAATTATTTGAAATGTCTTGCCCCGTTTTACAGTTTCAATGTAGTTAGCTACACTTTTTTAGTAACTTGGTGTAGTGCAGTAAACTACTTTTTAAAAAGGGTAGCTTGACGGCAGATTAACTATCAATCAGTTGCATTCTGATTGGATGAGCTACAGTACATTCAAAACTGTAAAGTGCTGATAAATATAAACCCTTCAACATATATTTCATATACAGTGTTCCTGTAGCTCAAGTGGCTGAGCATGATACTAGCAATGTCACTGGTTTGGTTTCCATGAAATGCACATACATTTAATGTACAATACATTAAATGCATAACTTAAGTTTTGCATTGAAGTGTCCCCTAAATGCATATTAGGTAATGCTGTGTATGCGTGTTTGTGCATCACTCACAGACTCAAGAGGCCGGATCCCACTCAGCGGGGCGTAGGCGACCCTGTACTGCTGCACCTGGCCCGAGGCGGGTTCCCAGCGCACGTTCAGAGTGTTGGGAGATGGGTTGTAGACCTGGATATTTCGGGGTGGGACTCTTGGAACTGTGTGTTGAAAGAGAAACCACAAAACAGCAGAGTGAGAACAAGGAATTTACAGAACAGCAGAGGAAGTCGAACAGCTCACCGAGACGTTTAAACAGGAGGAAGCTCAGTAAAGTTCAGGAATGAATGCTGAGCGAGGCATTCGAAGGGTTTTATGGTGAGAAAAGAAAGGCATGTGGTGGGGGGCATTTAGGGTTGATGCTAAAACGGCTTTTCACGCTTTTTAAACCGAAGCAGATGTGAAAAAAATCCTACAGAAATCAGTAAAAAAACTACCAACATGAGTTCAAAGGATCCCCTTTCTTTTAGTGCAACTTAATGTTATGTATGCAAAACCTCAAGTGCCCTAAACCTGTAGTTTTTTTTTTTGTAGTGGCCTAACATAGAATCGATATTTAGCATTTATACCAACATGCTTCACAATGAGTAGTGATCCATATCAAATCCAGTTGGTAGGGTGTTTTGAGTGGTTACAAAGGCATTGCTAACATGTCTACACAGACTCGAGTGGCTCGACGTGAAGGTGGCAAATAAAACCTATTATATTCAGTGATGCTGTTTATACTGGATGCGGCAAATCCACAACAGTAAACTCAGGATTGTCACTTTGTCGTGTCCAGTGTGGACAGCTTTTGGCTGTTGCGGTCACCTCCAGTGTAGACATATTGTAAGTGGTAGCTACGGTGTTCAAGGTGTTTTTATTATTGCTATGTGGTTGCTAGGCTGTTGTGATGGGTTGTTTGGTCCAAGTAAAAAAATATGAATTGGGTCCCGCTCTTTTATTTTCTGCCTGATGAACATCCTAAGTCTGAATATTTAGAAAAGTCATAGCACAGCTCTACTTAACGAGCCGCTCGATTTGAACCCCTGTGTACCTCATGTTTTTTAAGCGATAGCAATAGCGATGCGTGACTCTGTAATTCCCAAGTACAACTTACGTGTTTTTCCTTTCTCAGACTGCCGGAGACCCTCTCCCTCTGGATAAACAGGAACCACAGTCACGGTATAGACCGTGTCTGACAGAAGGTTTCTTAGGACGGTGTTGGTGGTGCCTCCAGAAACTTGCTCCTTTTGATGTATAAAATGTAAGAGGAAAGTTATAGAAGATCAGTAGCATCATGTCCAGAAAGACAATAGAGGTTAGAATCTTTTACCATGTCCTCTGCACCACCAGATGCTGGAACGTAGAAGATTCGATACTGCCGGACGTTACCCTCCGCGGGCTCCCAGCGCACCTTCAATGAGCTGGTTGTGGGATCAGTGACCTGCAGGTTTTTCACTCCACCCAGAGGCTCTGGGAATTGTGAGAATTGAAATTTAGTATGCTGCATGCTAACACAGAGTATAATTCAAAGTTTACATTGCAGGAACATACTTGTTTTTCCATTCTCAGACTGTTTCTTTCCTTCGGCATCTGGATATACTGGTACTACGGTGACCCTGTACTCCGTGTCTGGCTGCAGGTTTCTCAGAACAGTATTGGTGGATACTCCTGACACTTGAGCCTGTAGCGTACATCAGTGAAGGCACACACTAGTTAGCAAGCAACTAACCAAACTAACAAATGTGAGAAATGTGAGATTTAGGTCATTACCGTGCTTGCAGCACCTCCGGCAACAGGCACGTAGATGAGATTGTACTGACGAACATCTCCATCTGCTGGGTCCCATCGCACTCTCAAAGAGTTTACAGTTGGGTCTGTCACCTGGAGGTTCTTCACACTTCCCATAGGTTCTGCGTTAATAAAACAGGCATGATGAACCCTCAAAAGACAATAATCCGGGATTCCTTATAGAGATAGAGTTCTTCATCCCAAAATTGCAAGGTACGAACATCTGGACTCACTTGTCTTTCCATTTTCTGACTGACGCTTTCCTTCCACGTCATTTTCATACATTGGCAACAATGTGACCTTGTACAGCGTGTTAGCATTGAGATTACGCAGGACGGTGCTTGTCGTGCCACCGGAAACTAGTTCCTGATTACAAATCACAAGAGATTTAGTTTTATAATGTGGAAGGTCCTTTATATAAACCATTAGAAGTTAATCAATCACATCCTACCATCTTCTCAGCGTCTCCAGGCTGCGGGACATAGAAAACCTTGTAATTTTGAGGGTTTCCTGCAGCATGTTCCCATCGCACGTTTAGGGTACTGCTAGTGGGATCGATAACTTGAAGGTTGCGAACTCCACCGAGTGGTTCTGAAAAGCAAGAATACATGAACTTCAATACCTCAGTCATTGTTAACTCTTTCCCCACCAAACACGAAATTTTCTGCTATTTGTGAGAAAACGCTTTCGCGCAAAACACTGAATTTTCAGTGTTTCCATGTTTTCACTGTTATATGACACATCTTCTGAAAGAGTACTGAATCTACTGATCAAAGCACATGCGAAGAGGATGCAGAGACAAGCAATCATACGTAATCATATGCATATGTAAAATAACGCAATCATCAACATTAAACAGAACTTAATCGAAACTAATGTTGCTGGATGAAATTCCGACCCAGGACGAGGTACAGGACTGTGCAAGCATTAGGGGTGTTGATGGATTCGATCTACTCCATCTATGTTTTGATCATCGTTCTGAATCCGATCCAGATGTAGTCACCAGGTAGCCTGACAAGCCAGACCCACATCAAGATGTTGGGTCTGGGAACACACCATTGGCAGGGCTCAATCCGAGGGGCGGGATAAACAGCTGTCTTTCAAATTCCCTCTGCACGCAATAGGATAGCGCTACAAACAACCAGAGCAACGAAGAAGGGGACGTAGTCCGAACACATCTTCCTTTTTTAAGAATGACTTCAGTGCCGATCTTTGTTCTTTTCTCAAAGAAAAGCTTAACTCCATGTCTTCCAGAGTCGCGGCCAAAGCCGATTCGAAAGACCGCTGTTCGCCAGCAGCAGCAGCCATCTTCTTTGTTTTCAAGTAGCAGGGAACCGTCGCAACTCTGTCGTCATTATGTTAAGCCCCCCCACCGACTCTATACACGATGTGATTGGCCTGACTAGAGTTAGGTTTTTCAATGCACGCAAGCCAACAGAAAGTTGCTAGACGACACTGGCTGCAAAATAAAATTAGGGTGCGTCTAGATTTCTAGGCTAGTCACCAGATGTAGTCTTTGACAAAAACCTGATTTTTTTTCAGCTTTTTGCTTAAAATGTAGCTTTTTTTAATGAAAGTTACCGATATTTAAGTGTCAATAAAAAAAAAAGAATGCATGAAGCTTGAAATAAAACTGTTTTTTTTTATAAAGCAGAGGTTCTGTTCTATCTTTTAATATATATGGCATGTTCAGATATTCATACAACTAAATATTCTGGGGGCCATGAAACTTTAGTGAAAATAATCAAAAACGCTGGCGGTGGCTGGCAACTTGTAAAAAAAAAAAAAAAAAAATCACCAGACAATTTGGTGGCCAAGATTATCCAAAGATGCACAACACTATATCTTCACCATGAACTCACTTGTTCTTCCATTTTCTGAAAGAGGTTTGCCCTCCATTTCATGATATACTGGCACCAGAGTCACTGTGTAGGTCGTGTCAGGCTCCAAGTTCTTCAGAACAGTTGAGGTGGTTGTTCCAGACACTTGATCCTGCCCAAGCAAAATGAAAGGAATCAAGAAACCAAATAGTGTTCAAGTTTTGCAGCAGACCTGTTAGCAACTCTTGAATGGATACATCAGTATTGATTGTAGGGCTTGAAAGTGCACATGTGTCATTTATATAAAGAGCAATCATTTACAAGAATGCTAAATTTATATATAACAAGTTTACAATGAGATTTCTTTCTTCTCAAAACTAAAGCACAATGACCCGAATGTCAATTTACAGTGTAAGAGTGTATCAGTGTGAAACTACAGAGTTAAATTCTCATTTTTGTTTTTCTATGGAAATCACTCTCACCACTTCTTGATCTTGGCTACCCTCAGGAACGTAAATGACAATGTATTCCCGCACACTGCCTTCTGCGGGCTCCCAGCGTACGTTCAAGGTGCTGATAGTTGGATCTGTAACCTGCAGGTTCCTCACGCTACCCAAAGGTTCTAAGGAGAAAAAGACGGAGCTGACTCAACATTGACATTGTTTGCATGCATTCTTCAGATATTCATATATGATTTCTTAGCACGACTGATGTCATTTTGGTGTCACTTACTAGTCTTTTCCTTCTCTGAGAGTTGAGGTCCATCTCCTTCAGCATACACCGGCAAAACAGTCACGGTGTACATTGTGTTTGGCATGAGTTTACTCAACACTAATGTTGTGGTGCTCTCAGACACTTGTTCCTGAAAGAATATAGAAACTAGAGCTCAGTGCACTATATCAACTTCTTCAAACCCATTCCAACTAAGGAGCCTTAGTTTGTTTTCATGACAATTGGATGCACAAAGTCTACCCATCTAAACAGATATAGAAAATTAAACTTCTAAACTAAAAGAAAACTGAACACTTTCTTTGTAGCTTGCCAAACAAATCCGTTTCACAGTTTACTCCAGCTCCATCTAAACATTGGTGCTCCCAGTTGTAAACTTTCCCAGCAGGTTTTTGAGCATAATGAGACGTCAATTAGAGTTACATTGCACCACTCTCTCATCTTTGTTCCTCAAGGGAAGATAATGTCTATATACGTCTGTCTGCAAGCCATGTCATTACATTTTTAGAGAGATTTCCACTTATGACATCAACACTGTAGAAACAAACTTTGAAATATTAAGTTATTCCTACCACGAGCTCAGTTCCTCCGTTAGTGGGCACGTATACCACTTTGTAACCCTGCACATTCCCATCAGCAGCTTCCCATGTGGCAGTGAGTGTTGTGAAGGTGGGATCAATGAGACGGAGATTTTGAACACCTCCAAGAGGTACTAGAGTGAGATAGACAATAATTTGTAAAATATGCTTTGAAACAGTGCTGTTCCAAAAGCTATCGAGCTGACTTGCTGTTGGCTGAGTTGCACATAGTACACAAAAATATGAGGTTAAAAATAGACATTTTAATTTACATTGATACTTAAAGGATTTGTCCAGTTTAAAAAAAAAAAAAAAAAAATCCTGATAATTTACTTACCCCGATGTCATCCAAGATATCCATGTTTTTCTTTCTTCAGTCGAAAAGAAATTAAGGTTTTTGAGGAAAACATTCCACGATTTTTCTCCATTTAATGGACTTCAATGGCAACCAACTATTCCAATGTTCAAAGGAGGTTCATATGTTCGTCTCAAAGCAGCTTCAAAGTCTCGACACAATCCCAGTCGAGAAATAATAGTCTTATCCAGCGAAACGATCGGTTATTTTCACACAAAAAAAATCAATTATATACTTTTTAACCACAAATGTCCGTCTTGTACATCTCTGAGATGCGCCATGCATTGCATCATCACGTTGGAAAGGTCACGCGTCACGCCATCTGTCTAAGTTATTTGTCTGTGTACTCCGGTTCAAAAAGTAGGGAAGAGCGAAAAACTCCATCTCATTCCAACTTCAAAATCATCCGACATCTTTGTTTTCATTTATTTTTATTATTATAAAATATTTTTTTCGTGACCTTTCCAACGTTATGACGTAATACGTGGCGCATCTCAGAAATGGTACAAGACGGGCATTTGTGGTTAAAAAGTATAAATATATATTTTTTAGAAAATGACCAATTGTTTCGCTGGATAAGACTCTTATTTCTCGACTGGGATTGTGTCGAGACTTTGAAACTGCATTGAGACGGACGGACATTTGAAACTTCTTTGAACATTGGGATAGATGGTTGCCATTGAAGTCCATTCTGTGTAGAAAAATCCTAGAATGTTTTCTGTAAAAAACATAATTTCTTTTTCGACTGAAGAAAGAAATACATGGATATCTTGGATGACATCCGGGTGAGTAAAGTATCAGCATACATTTTTTTTGAAAGTGAACTACCGGTAATCCCTTAATGAGCTAACTACACTTTTTTTGTTGCATTTTTTTTTTTTTTGGATAATTTTTTTGTAAAGAAAATTATTTAAAAAAATGTGTAGTCAGCTCCTTAAGTTTTTTAACAGAGATATCATGTTTGTTCATAGATAAATAGGCTATAAAGTTGATACACACATGTCTTTCCATTCTCAGACTGGCGTCTGCCCTCTGTAGCGGGATACACTGGAACCACGGACACAGTGTATGGAGTATCAGGCTTCAGGTTTCGTAGAACTATGTTTGTTTGGGCTCCAGGTATTTGTTCCTATTTACAACAAGGGAAAATGGACTTCAGTGAACTTCTAAAAACACATTTGTAATGTGGAATTTTAACTATACATCATGGTAGTGTTTGTAGCAAAAATATTTTTTTATATGGAAATTTCTAACTTTTGTTGCACAGAGACATTTTCATAATAATTAAATGGAAAAATGTACTTCTGAAATACATTTATAATGCACAATTTTAAGTACACGCCATGGTACAGTTTGTTGTATAAATAAATAAGTAAAAAAATGTTTAAATCTGATAATACACTGTAAAAAATTCTAACCTCCCCAACTCAGTGACTGGTCACATCAAAATTTTTCAATTGGCCCAAGTGAAAATCTGTTTTTTGATCAAATTAAATTTGCAGAATTTCACTTGGGCCAATTGAAAAATGTAGATGTGACCAGTCACTAGAAAATTTTGAGTTCTTAGGTTAGAAATGTTTTACAGTGTAGCTGTGAGAGCCAGAGCCCCACCATTGCCTCGGTTCCTCCAGCTGCAGGAACGAAGAAGATCTTGTACTGGCGCACGGCCCCATCTGCGGGGTCCCATTTGACGTTCAAAGAGGTCATGGTTGGGTCGGTGACCCTCAGGTTCTTCACACCACCCAGAGCTCCTGCAAAGAAGATTTCCATTTTACTGTTTTGGCATCAGGAATATAAAGCATAATCCAGATCGCGCTTTCAAACTGGATTTTCTGTCATGTTCTCAAACAGTTATAAATCACAAAATGGTGCAATATACATGCTCACTCCTAAAAATAAAGGCCCTTGAATGGCTATTTGCAGCACATTGAGGTTAACAAAGAACTACTTCTTGGATGTATAGTTGCACATAAGAACCTTTGTTAACTGTATAGTTGAACATAAGCGTATAATACTTTCTACATGAGCCGTTTAGTCACCTTGTTTTTATTCTTAATCAATGAAAGCAAGATATTGATAGTAAGACACTGATGTTTCAAAGAGAAACTCACTTGTTTTTCCATTCTCTGACATTCTCTGGCCATCTCCCTCTGCGTAAACAGGAATTAAGGTCACAGTGTAAAGTGTGTCCGACTGAAGGCCTCTCAGAACTGTGGTGGTAGTGGATCCTGATACCTGCTCCTGTTTCCATAATAGCATATACAGTATAAGTCAAAGAAACATTGCAAATCAATTCCCCTTGAGATCTGCAAATCAATATTTATGATTAATCTGAACATCAAATTTGAGTTTATTTTTTTGTTGATTCAAGAAGTCCTACCAGTCCTACCATGCTTTCGGCGCCACCAGCGGCAGGTGCGTAGACGACCTTATACTCCTTCACTTTTCCTTCCGCTGGCTCCCAGCGAACGTTCAGCGTGGTCATGGTGGGGTTCGTAACCTGCAGGTTTCTCACTCCTCCTAAGGCTTCTACAGGAACACCACACACAGCGTTACATAATGCCATCTAATTTTCATTGCATAACATCTTGAACAGTCTCTACGTCGGACAAAAGTCCAGATGTGAGTGAAAACCAAGATGCTTTATGGAATGCATCCTCCCTAAATGAGTTTATCATTGTTTTTGCTCCACGGATGGAGTCGTAAAATACTTCAGGAGATTGAAAGGATTTTCTTGGAGCCACTTACTTGTTTTTCCTTGGCCGGAAATATCTTTACTTTCTCCAGTGCGATAGACGGCAGCCACGGTGATGGAATAAGGGGTGTCATAGGTCAGCTTCTGAAGAATGACACTGTTCTTTTTTCCACCAACTTGAACCTGATTGAAAAAGATGTCAATAGAAAGACTTGATTTGGTGTTCAATGAGAAAATATTTGGAATATGGTGCAACACAAAAGAAACGGCCCATTTTGCTTCCATAATGTCAAATATTTCCTACTAATTAATGGGGAAAAAATCGTAAAAAGTACCCTAAAATAATGCCTAAGTAGCTAGTTAACTTCCTTTCACACACACACACACACACTAAAAAAAAACACTCTCTTCATTTCTCTTCTCTAGCTTGCTTCCTAATGTAGTTGTCTAATAAACCTGGCATTATACATTGCGAATATTGTTGGCTCTTAAAAAAAAAAACGCTTTTGTTCCTCTTTTGCAAATTGCTTTGGATAAAAGCATTTGTTAAATGCATAAATGTAATATGTAAGTACATTAGGTCACATGGACAAGGTGTCTTCAGCAGCTAAAGATATTACATGTTGATGCTTTTCAAGGTTTTATATTTGCAGTGGGATAAAATGCAAGAAAATATTATGCACTAGCATGAATAAATCGCATGACTTAGAAGTTTTTATACCAGGTTTTGTTGTGACCAGCATGCTGCATTAATAAATAAACTTGTGAAAGCGCCATTGTTCAGTTTTAATATTGTTAGCCAAAGAGTCTCTCAAACAAACAAGTCATGTTCTCTACTGTTCATCTCAAGCGCCTAGACAATAACTATAACAGTAATTGTTTTGTATCTTGGTGGTAACTGAGGGCCACATAACAGACACGTTGTGATGTTTTGCATCAGATCAGTCTGTTGGTAATGACTTTCGGTCACGACGTTCCTATTTGGCTTTCAGCGGGCAGCTTGCTGTAATGATTAACACAAGGGCCTTGAACTTCATCAAATGGATTCTGCCACTCATCATCATAAGTAAAAGATGGCCTATGCCCTGCTTCAAAACATCTCAATGGAGGTTGAATGGGGACAGCTGGACTTACAGACAGCGGTTTTCCACCTGCAACGGTCTGGTAGGTGACTTTGTAGTTCTGGACGGGGCCTGGCGCGTGGTCCCATTTCACTGTTAGTGTTGTAGTGGTGGCGTTGAAGACCTGGAGGTTTTGTGGTGGTCCAGTGGGCACTGGGAGCAGACAGAAAGGTCAATCAGCAAAATCTGTCTTTTGAAACAGTAGATTCAACTATTAGGGATGGGAATCATGGGAAATTTAACGATTCTGGTTCTTATTGCACTTATTCTTTTAGGGGTTTTGAGGAGGCACACTCGAAAAACTGTTCCGAATTGTAAAAAATATTCTAATGTTTATTTTATTTTAAAGAGCATTATTTATAGTTTATTGCAAAAAACCCTCAAATTTTTATTTTTAACTAAACATATCTTATTCAGCCAACCTACACTCTAAAAAATGCTTGGTTGTTTCAACCCAATTTTGGGTCAAATATGGACAAACCCCAAACGCTGACTTAAAAATGTAATTTAAAAATGTAACCCAACGACTGGGTTTGTCCATATTTGACCCAAAATTCGGTTAAAACAACCCAGCATTTTTTAGAGTGTAGTCACTCAACAACCACTCTGACAAATATGGCGAATCATTAAATTGATTCAAACTGATAACTCATTAAAACGAACCAATTCGTTCACGAATAGAACCACAGATCATGAAAATCCTTCAATTCTATTATTTTTGCTATTATTATTTTACTATTATTGTTATTGATTCCCAACCCTTCTCATTATGCCGGTTACATGAGCATCACGAGTCAATCCTGAAAGGCGGATGGAGGAGGTGCATGGATGTTTGGGATGGAGAAATGATCATTTGCAACAAAAACAATGCAGTCGGGCAAGTTGTGCATGCGCGTTTATGACTGATGACAGATGACAATGATGAAAAAATTATAGTGATGAAATGGCAATGATGATTGATGATGGACAAATGATGGTGGATGAGTTTCTGATGAAACACAAAAATGCACATGCAGTTTGCCATCTTCCTTTTTCATTAAATCCTCATTAGCATTTACATTCACAATTACATTTCCTCTTTTTGGAAACAACATACCGGGTGTAATGAGCTTTGACACTAGAAAAAGATAAACAACATGTTATTTTATTGTAACGTCAACAGGCTCTGAGTCTTGAGACGTCACAAATGGGACATGGGTAAAATATGGTTATTTTGTACACCAAACAATAGTCTAAATTCAAGTAAATACAAGGTTTGTTAATGTTTATAAAATGTAAAGTACTGTTCAAACGTTTGAGGTCAGTAAAACTGCTTTCATTTGATCAAAATACAATAAAACAGTAATTTTGTGAAATATTATTACAATTTAAAATGATTGTTTTCTATTTGAATATATAGTAAAATGTAATTGATATTTTCAGCAGCATTACTCCAGAAATCATTTTAATATGCTGATTTGCTGCTGCTTAATATTTTTGTGGAGACAGTGATATTTTAGTAGGATTCTTGAATAGAAAGTTCAAAAGAACAGTATTTATTTGAAACAGAAATATTTTATAACATTATAAATGTCTTTAACATCCTTGCTTTTTATATTATTAATTTCTTTAAAAAAAAAAGGAAATAACCTTACTGACCCCAAACGTTTGAACGGTGGTGTATTTGTTACATTATTATTGCAGGGGGCGTCTCTTAGGGGGGAAAGAGGTACAGTGTGTAGAGGGAGCCCGGAGCTCGATTTCTACCTCCCTCACCCCCAAAACATACATTTTCTGAGACAAATACAGCAGGAGGTTGTACACAAGTAAACACATCTGAACAGACAGCTGAACAGCTATTTAGTTTTTGTTTTTTTGTGCCTATTTTTTTGTCCCAGTACACAAGAGTCAGTGTTCTACACGTGTGGTTGTGTGTTAGTCTCACGTGTGCGTTGGCTCCCCATCAGATCCTCGCTCTCCGACTCATCGGGGTAGATGGCTGTGATAGTGACGTCATACATCGTGTCTGGGTCTAACTCTGTCAGAACTTGGCTCGTCTCCTCACGACTCAGGATTTCCTATAAAAGATCAATTCTAGTGAGCCTCACATGCTATTTGAGAGAGTTGCTTTAGTTTAGTTCAAAGGTGCACTCTTAAAAAATAAAGGTGCTGTATTGGCTAATATGGTTCTAAGAATCTTTAACATTCCATGGAACCTTTTCATTCCACAAAAGGTTCTTTATAGTGAAAAATGTTCTTTAGATTATTAAAACGTTTTTTTTTTTTTTTTTTTTGAATAAATATAAATGTTGATACAAATAACAAGCTGGCAAACGTACATTTTTGAAGTTGCTATCGCCCTTCTTGTTCCAACCGATGCGGTACAGAGCGACGTCTGGAGCTCCATGTTCCCATGTGACCTTGAAAGAAGTCTGGCCCACCTCAGAAAACCTCAAGTTCTTGGGTGCAGGAACCACATCTGAATGTCAACAGAGAAAGTATGTGACATAGAAACTGGTGCAAACACTTGGACTGTGAACCATCAGATCTGACAAGTGAACGTGTTCCTGTGTAAAGGGAAGCGGGTTGTGTGTCAGCAAGAAAACTACAGAGTCGCAGATCGGCTGAGACTGATGAAGGATATCACCCTTGGGACTGATAAAATAAAGCCATGAACACATACACATGGCTTGGGTAAGGGTGGCGTCACACATGGTAGTCATTATCTAGACGTGGAGCATGAAAGACCTGCTGAAATTGCAGGTCTTGTAGCCAGTAAGTCACATAGTTCGACACCAATGTAACAAACAAAATCCGGCAGCCGTGAAGTAAGTGCTGATGCCAAACCAACATCATCCGTCAAACGAGTCATCTTGGAGAATCAGTGAAGATTATAAGCTCACCAGTTATTGCACTGCCAAGCATGGGATTTCCTGGACCCTCGTCGTACACGGGAGTGACAGCAACATCGTACTCCGTCTGAGAGCGGAGGTTGGTGAGAACCAGGGTGGTGATGTCACCGTTGACCTCAACCTGTCAAACACCAACGTCAGCGTTAACATTAACACACGTCAAGGGAAAAGAAATAACAGATGCTTTTGACAGACCAACTCGCCTCGGCTCCATTCGTTACACATCGACTGAAATCTGCGTTGGTGCAACAGAGTGAAAACTGGGTGTTTTTTTTACCAGAACTAAAAAATTAAAAAACGTACACTACCAAACTAGATTTTCTGAGGACAATGCTTGCCTGTGCAAAACACCACCTGCTCAAAATCCTGGTGCGCAACTCACATTTTTTCCTTTAAATTGCATTATACAGTATTTGTCCTGAATCATTGTTGATGAACTCACTGACCTCACACTGGGCTTTTGTTTGGTGCTTAGGCACAGCCCAGCTTTAAAACGTAGTGTTTTCTTAACAAAAGGGCTTTGATGCAAACAAATCTAGGGATATGACTCTGATCCCTCTCTCCTTTTCTTACACACCAGGCAAAAATCATAAGTCATTTTGTACACTAACAACATACCTTTCCTAAACCAGTCACATGAGTTGACGATTCATCCACGTCATACTCAAACCCTCTAAGTATGATAAATAGCAATAGTGATGTTTTGCCTTGTATGGATCCAAAGATGGATCCAGGGTTCGGCTAAGTGAAACGGGTCATCTTAACCTCATTCCAGAGAACGTCCAAGAAGAGATAAACAAGACGGTCTGCATCCTATCAACAAGTTTGCTTGGACATGACCTCTTGGATCTCCTCACATAGTTCCACTGGTTCATCTCAGTAGATCTTCAAAGATAAAAGACTCCTTTTGGTAAAAACAGCAGTACTCCGGAAATATCCGTAAAGGCATCATTACAGAGAGACAGGAGAGCAAGCGGGGAGCCAATTACCAGAGGTGGTGTCCTTGGCGTAAACCCCTAGATTTTGTCCTACCATATGACCGGGATCAGTTTGTGAATCCCTGTTTGTGAATTCGAAATGCAGGAAGTCCTAGCTAATGAACTCTTTCCATGGAAGACCGTCTTCTACAATAAGTTTCTCTTCATCTATCTCAGATTCCCTGCATAGCTCAGGTCTATTCCCCAACTTAAGACTATCAATCATAGAACAAGACAATCCAGTAATCTGCAAGTCTTTCAAACTGCAAGGATGCAAGGATTACAAATGATTAAGGATAGGAAATGTAACTACAATTGCAATTCCATTAATTAGTTTAGTCCTACCTTCCATTAACTGAAGTCAAACATCATGCTTTTTCAGAACTGGCTTCTTTTTATTTAATTTTATTGGAAATGGTTTTACAAACGATGCATGGGACATTTGATATGTGGAATTTTTTATCACTAATCACTAAACTTGAATGCTGTGTGAATTACAGATTTTGATCACCTCTTTCAGCTCTCCATCCTCTCGCTTGTAGATGATGATGTACTTCCTGACGTTTCCAGGAGCTGCGTCCCAGATTAGACGCATGGAGCTGTGAGTCACTTCTGAGATTCTCAACTCACCCGATGGAGGCAGAGGCACTAGAAGACAGACAGATAAGTCGATATTTATAAAAACATACCATAAATATTGACAATAACAGATCGAAACCATCTGAGGAGAGACGTACGAGTGACTCCTCTGTCGATAAGGGCTTCGCTGGCCGTCGCTCCGTGTAGAGCAAACAGGGAGATTGAGTACGCCGTGTTCGGAAGCAGCTGGAACAACTGGACATCATTCACATCTGCACCAACTCGCATCTGCAGGAGAGAGGGATGTTAAGAAAATGGACATTTGCGAAGCAACGGCCCAGCGAGACAAGACTTGTTATGAGGAACACCTGCCATAAACACACTCCCGGTTAAGGTATGTCTCCTCCAGACTAAATCAGATCACCCGGATCTCCTGGGATGATGGTTGTGACTTATCCAATTTATATTGTGTACTATTATATACATGACTTCAGGGAGGAAATAGATCCAGAACAGGACGCATCATCTCCTTTTTGCCAAAAAGCTTGTGTTTTGGGCGAGTCTGAATTTTGTAGACCCCATAGAGGATGATTTTATTGCTCAGAGGCCACTTTTTTATTGCTCAGGAGACTAAAAGAGTTTTTGACTAAGCCTAATTTAATTATCAACTTCTGAAATAAATAAAAGTTGACATACAATAAGAGTATAGAGCTATAAAATGAATGTGGATAGCAGATTAAATAACTTGGCCACAAAGGAAATGATTGAGTTAAAATTGATAGCAGACTTCTGTATGTTTGTAGCTTGGAGATTACTTGGAAAAGACTTGGGAGTCTTTTTCCGATTGATAAAACCTAACTGAATATCCTTTATGTCAACTAAATTTAATGTTAGTTAAAATAATTCAACTAAAAGGAAAATTAAAAAAATATTTAGAAATATTTTTATAAACTAATAAAAATGACAAAAGCATATAACAATATTACTAAAACTTTTTTTAGTTAAAATTTAAACAAATTTAAACCTAAAAGCTAATTCAACATTTTAATAAATACTATAATTCTATATAAATAATACTAAAATAACACTTTGTGCCAGAACATGGAATTATAATGGTTTCACGCTGATCTCATTTGTGATTTATCTTTCCTATAGAACTGAACAGCAGTGTACAACAGTTTCTCCTTGCTTTGACCATCTGGCGATGCTAAAGGGGCCGCTGGCAGAAGTGGGTTTACTCTGCCTTGAGGTCTAATAAAGCAGAGGTGGAAATTTTGAGAGATCGTCTGGAGGTTGTTCTGGAAGGCGTCAGTGTGACAGGCGCTCACCTCCAATTTTCCAGAGGGCACACTGGCGTTGATGGTGTTGTAGTTCAGCAAGTACCCGCTGGCCCCGCCAACTAACTCCCATCTGACCCGCATGGACGTCCGGGCCTCGTCGTACACGGTCATGCTGGTAACAGCAGGTAGGGGCACTGTGAAAAAATATTTAAATGATCTAATCTATCTTTGAAGCACATGCAAAACAGCTTTATAAGAATGAAAAAGAACAATAAAAAGTTGTCATTTCTCATTAACATTCATGTTTTGGTCACATTAAATGACCATAAAGCAAAAGCCACAATGACCACGGTAGATTATTGCATCCAAGTGGCTCATGACAAAACGATAAGCCTCTCTTTACGATGGGATAAGGTCTCGTAATGTTGATCATAAACATTATAGTGAGAAATGTTTAAAAAGACTTAAGCAAACTATAAAGCGAGAATAGCCAATTAAGATGTTCTGTTTACTTTAAATCTGTAAAAAATTATTCAAGTTTGCTTTGTCCATCTATTAGACCAAAACTAAGCTGTTGACAAGGGGCCACTTCACAGATCTCACAGCTGCTTTATATTTGTGATGTGGAAACCAGCATTACAATTGTGTTATATAGGAGCTGCAGTATTTCTTTGAGGTTTCAGAATGGCTCTGCTCCAAACAATACTGAGCTGCCTACCTACTGTAGACACATTTCCAGGCACCATTAGTGTGCTCCCGACACATCCAATGTTCTTTAACTTAAAGGATCTTTAGTTTGGGCCAAATTTTTGCATGTATTTTTGTGGATAAGGCATTGTGACAAGCCCGGCCATTCAAAAATTGGTGGAAAACGTGGGAAATTCCAGTTATAGAGTTTTACATAAGAAAATGTGAGTGGTGTTTGCTCATGCAAATCATGATGCTAGGGTGTTGCTAAGGTATTCTGGGTGGTTGCTAGCTGGCTAGAGTATCACATAAAATTTTCCACTGGAAAGTAGCTGCCTTATGTAGATAAGGTTGTGAAAATAGCAGCAGTATGCAGAGAAACAGCTGTTTCCAGTGGTTGAGATAAAGATATGGTTTATGTAGTGAGTTTTAGCAGACAATGAGATTGAACAGTAGGAGAATTAGGGCCCTATTTTAACGATCTAAGTGCATGGTCTAAAACACGGCACAAGTGCACATAGGGTGTGTCCGAATCCACTTTGGCGCATGGTCTAAAAGGGTCATCCCTATTCTCTTAATGAGTAATGGGTGTGTTTTGGCCTTTACGTGCAATAAACCAATCAGAGTCTCATCTCCCATTCGCTTTAAATGCCAGTTGCGCTCGCGCCAGGGCGGATTCGCTATTTACATGACGGAATTTGATAGTGGAAAGACCGAAGTGCAAAGCAGAGTGCAAACGGATCTGCTCGTGCGCGAGGTTAAAACGCGAGCAGACCATCTACGGGACAAGCCGGATTCATTCCACCATATCTTTATGAACACAATAATAATTTTTTACATTGTGCTGCTGTGCGTCCCTGTGTGTGTAATAAGCAGAATGTACGTGCGCTGTGGACCCGCCTCTAGGAGCATATTTCTAAAGCGCTCTTTAAATAATAAAAAAATACTGCGCCATTGACTTTAGACCAGGTTTCAGTTGGTCAATGGCTCAGTCTATTTCAGTTCCTCAAAATAGCAACGCGCCAACAATCCCAACAAATCGTTTTCAGACCAGCACGCCCATGGGCGCACAAATGGGCGCAAATGCATTAGCTATTTAAACAACGTGGCGCAGAACGTGAAAATGATAACTGCGTCGGCTGAAAAGAGTAAAGAACACTTGGCGCTGCATTGCGCCGGGTGTAAGATAGGATCCTTAGTGTGATTCACATAAACAGAAGGAGAGGTTTTGATCTGCTCAACTTACATGTGGTTTCGGTTCCTTTCAAAGGCTCGCTGCTCTCCTCACCAATCACAGAATAGACATTGATAACATACTCGGTCATGGGGGTCAAGTTGACCAGGACAACTGTGTTTTCTTCACCATCAGCGAACATCTGAAAAACATCATCAGGGAGAGGTGATCTTCTGCTGAGAGGGGAATTAAACAAGATGGAGGGGTGGAACGGGGAGGCATGTGGCCATCTGAAATCATATCTCTTAAGTTGCAGGTTCTTAGAGGTCGAAATTCAGCACGCGAACACGCAGGGCATGTTGTGAGATTTATGGGATCTAGTTCAGCCCATCCTGATACATGATACTTTTGAACCATATAGATCATCCCAAATGCACACAGTGTATATGGTAAAATAAAATATGACAAGATGCATAGCTTTGAATTAATGTTATATTCACAAGAGGTATGTAGAGATATGGAAATTAAATGTGAATGTTGCTCTTCATCAAACTTGACTTTTATAGCAAGCACGTAATGGGCACCATAATAAATAAATGATAGGCACATATAAATTCTGTTCCATAAGTTAGTCTTACCTAGACAGGATCATACGTATACTCCCAATGCAAAAGAAGCTCAAAAAACTTAAGTAGGAAAATTAGACTATCCTCAAAGACACATTGTTTGGACAAACTTTGAAGGCTGCGTTGTGAAAATTAAATCCCAGAATTTATTTCAACAAGCTTAGTATCGAACCGATTGAAATGCAGATTTTCAATACGAAAACCTGTAGTTAAAACATAAAATTAATAAAAAAAAATTATTTAAATATTTGTGTTATATACTTTTATTCTTAGTCATCATTTACTCACCCTCATGTTTGTCCCAAACCTGTATCAATTTCTTTCTTCTGTTGAACATAAGAGAAGATATTTTGAAGAATGTTAATAATTAAACGGTTGACGGTTATCATTGACTTCCATGGTAGGAAAAAAAAAATACTATGGAAGTAAATGGCTAACGTCAACTCTGGTTACCAACATTCTTCAAAATATCTTATTTTGTGTTCAACAGAAGAAAGAAACTCATACAGGTTTGGAACAACATGAGGTAAATGAGTAAATGATGACAAAATTAAACATTTTGGGTGAACTATCCCTTTAAAGGGGTCATGAACTGGCTTTTTAAAACATTTTATATTGTTGTCTGAGGTCAACTTATGACGTTCGCTTGGTTTTTACATTTAAAAACATCAAAATGAATACGTAATAGGCTATTTTCTACTCTGGTTTTGAGCCTAGCTCCTGAAACGTTCGGTTTTTATGGCCGTGCTGCATTGAAGACTTGGAAGTAAACGCCCACTGCTATGATTGGATAACAGTTTTGCATATTATAATAAGTTTTATGTAATGCGCGAGTCGGTGGGCGGGGCTAAACAGGCGGTGTTGAAGTAGGCGTTGATCTTCTTCTGCAGAGGCGGGGTTTGATACCCTTTGATGTCATAGATCCCCACTTTGAAAAACCGTTCGCTGTGCCTGGTGTCAATAAAAGCTTTTATTGGACTAACAAGGAAGTTTATAGTATTCTTATAGATATTCTTATAGTATGACGACCTCTTATATGTCAAAAGCTCAAGGAAAATTTGATTTCTCCCCTTTAACGTAGCAACATGCTAATGTCAAACTCTATGTGAGTCTTTTTGTATTGCTGCCTATTTAGAGTGTTTCAAATAAGAGGTTTTTGAAGTTCAGTGATGGTTAGGAGGAAGCATTATATGGCAGCTCACTCGGTTTTGGAACAGAGCTACAGTATCAAGTTTTGCACAAGATGCAAGAGAATGTAGGCTAATAAAAGAAAGTGCAATAACTTTCAGAAGTTTAAAGTCTGTGAAGTATCTACCACGCATACATTTGTCACAATTTATGTGTTTTTTCATGCTCACCACTTCAGTATTTCCTCCAGCGGCAGGGACGTACTCGATGCGAAACCTCTCCACCGGCTCGTCAGGTGGCATCCAGGTCGCACGGAAAGAGTAGTGTGTGACCTCGGAAGTCTCGAGGTCAGTGGGTGTCCCTGGGCCGCCGCCTGGTTCATTGAAAGCAATGGAAAAATGTGAGCCGTGGTGTCAAACAGCTCTCAAACAGGTTTACACTTAGACTATAAATCTTCCTCAGGCCTATTAGCTTCTTGCAAAAGGTTAAATGGGTTATATATCACAAGTTTCATGGTTCTGTAAATCACTGCTATCCCCCAAGGAGGATCGGAGTGCAACCTACGGTTTTCCCCCTCAGTCTTTTCAGCAAGATTATTAGTTTAAAAAAAACAAAGAACCGTCTGGGAAAACAAGAGTGCAAATCAAAAATGGATGGCACAAGTTCAAGCAGTTTTAGCCGAGCCAAACTTTGGAAGCTTTGGGAGTTCTTGTTTTTTTTTTATTCTAGTCTGCAGAACAGAACCAGGATAGATTTGTTTAGATTCACAGATTGTTCAGTCAAAACAAACACTAGTCAAGTAGCCTATGTGACTGACTGTACCTGGGCCTTTAACACTGTTACAGAGGTTAACAGTGAGGTCGTCCACAATGTCCAACAGGAAGGAGAAATCGTTGACATTGTACATGTGAATATCATCAGGGTCGGTGGCAATGGATCGCAACTCATTTTCATCTGCATTCTTCACACCTAGGAGCCAATTATTAAAAGATCTCAATTACTTCAGCTGGGTCAAAGACACATTGATCAAGCTGTAGTCTTGCCAAATAAAAAGCTGTGAGATGTTTGGACACAGGAGAGCTCTGGGTTGAGTATCTATCACTGGCATGCAAACTATTATAGTCTATTGTGACTGAATAGATAGTATGTCAGCAATGTCAAGAAGAGAAGAACTTACCGATGGCATAGAGCTCAATGCCAGAGTCACGCAGCTTCTGAGAGTTCACTATAATCTCGTCCTGAGATTTGCCGTCGGTAACAAGGACACCAATCTTACGAGAATCGGGTCTCATACCCACACTTGCCCTGAAGTTGTTCTGGAGGATGAAGTTCAAGGCCATACCTTTGGAAACACATCGAGTTGCATCAAATCTCTATGAGAAATGGCTGTTCATGCATTTCTTATCCGTCTATATTCTATGTGCAAAACACTTCTGAAACTGATTTGAAGGTGAAGTGTGTAATTTTGGCATTAAAATATTTATATTTCAGTTTTATTAAAAAACAAGCCATTTGTAGGTGTACACAGTCACAATTTCAAAACATTGTTTGTTTGTGTGTTTGGAAATGTCAACATTCTGCCTCAGCTAAGCAAAAATGTATTTGAAAATCGGACAAAAAGACAAAATTACAACAACTTTAATGAGGGAAAGAACCTCAATCCCATGAAGCATAGCGAATGTCATATGTAAAATAAAAATGACAAACAAATATAAAACTCTTGATTTAAAGATGCTGATTGTGTGTATAGAAGCGACATATTTTACATGTATTGCAAAATATGCATACATACAAACATGTAAGTAGTTTGAGAGCTTGGGGAGATTGGCTATCATGTCATTGGCAGGTGCTGAAGTGTTTTTTTGTTTTATTTGTTTCGATTCTTTTGAAAATCGATTGCGATTTTTACTTCCTGAAATGGGAAGCAAACTATTCTTTTTTGCAAATGCCACTAGAGGCGCATAAATGACACACAAATCTTTCAGGGATTTAGATAAACAAAAAAGAGTACATCTTCAAGACTGTAAATAATAAAGCACTTATGTAAGAGTTTGGTACCCGTCATTGTATTTCCGCCTTTGTAGGGTAAGTTGGACACAGCATCCTGCAGTGATTGACGGGTGGCGTGAGCGTTCAAATGCCACTCGGTTTTGGGATCCCCGCTGTACTGAGCCAAAGCTGTGAGAGAAGCACACGCCATTATGAATGCAAGAGTAAAGGTTCCTGTTAATAACTCAATAAGGAGCTCTGCATAAAGCTCACATCTGGAGTCCAGATGCAGGAATATAGCTTCAACATATCTAAAAACATGAAGTAAACAGAAGCAGGGCAGACTTGCCGATTTGAACCCTTTCAGGGCTGATGTCAAAGACGCCCACCATGCGACCAATAAAAGTCCGGATGGTTTTGAAGTTCAAACGGCCGATACTCCAGGATCCATCAACCAGCAGGACGATATCAGCCTTGGCTGTGGTTTTACACTGAGCATCTGTGAGTAAAACACACCAGAGTTATACAGTGAGAAACGCCAAGAGGAGCTTAGATGTGATTGTATAATCGCTGATGGCAGGCAGAGTTCAACAAGAGAGTGATGAGAAATGGGGAAGAGACGTGTACACATGCTCACAGCAAATAAAAAGGCCCATTTACACCGCAATAACTTCAAAACATCACAATTTTAGATAAGACTTTTATTTCTCTGTAATTTCTTGGAGCTACAGACTCTTTCCATTCAATTTCTACTTTTCTCCTTTGAAGCTTCAGGCTTGCATTGTATCCAAATCCCCTTTGGCACCTGGCCCTGGAGGAAGTTTTCCTGGAATTGTCATTGCTTCTGTTCTACAGAGAAAAGAAGTAGCCCTTTGTGATGCATGAAATACGAGCTTCATCTCTTTTGCGCGTTCCACCTCGGAAGAACGTGTGGAGCTCCAGATACCTATTGAGGACGAGAAGAGCCCCAAAACTGAGGCTAGAGCACTGGTGATCTCACTGGACACCATCACACATGGTCTGCAAGTGAAAAATATCTTGTGAAATGGATTATTTACACACATATGCTCATAAAATAAAGATATATAAAAATGAGGCACCAGCTGATTGTACTTGGTTTTACATGGTTTCTAGCTGGTCTAGGAGGTTTCAACCTGTAAACCATTTTGGTTTAAAAAAAAAATGAAATAATTATAAGAAAAAAAAAGTAATTGGCTCAAAAATAACATACAATATTAATAAAAAAATAAAATAAAAAAAGTAACAAAAAAAAAAGCATGACCACCATAAGCTGGTATGATCCATTATACCACTGTTAGTTTAGTCTGAAAAAACGCTGGCAGACAGCGATGGAGAGCAAAGAAACAATAACTTTCCTAAACTTGTGCTATTCTGTGACCTTCTCTCTCTCCTCAATGAAATAGTGCCTAACTGAAAACAGAGCATTTTTTTCCATGAACTCGTGTCACAGTGCTAAAAAATGGGAGAGAGAGACGCTTTCGGACAAACTCTCGTACATGCCAACAACAGCATCCTAAAATAAAGACTAAACAGATATTAGGCTACAGGTTAACACCACCCGATATTCTGCATGACCTAGCTAGATGAGGTCAGCTGAAAAGGAAAGTGATTTGTTGAAGTTGTTGCATTTTGATGAAATATTCTAAATATTTTTTTTCTTTGGAATGTTTAATTTTCTGATTAATCATGTAATAATGTAACAAGTATTAAAAACATAAACAGGGTTAATTTTGATTATATGTTGAACCTTGCAGACATCCTTCTTGACCAGACCACTAGTTTGCAGTGACACATGTGGAAAACTGCCCTGGCGTGACCTTTACTGTGGTCGTTTCACAACTAAACTCCTGCAGCACACTCCCAGAATCCTCTCTGCATCTGCTGCTCAACTCCTCACTGCACAACTTCACCTCTGGAAAGTCTTTCATGTTATGACTACTCTCAAGTCTTTAAACTGCCGGCCAATAGCTTCCAGAATCAAACTTAAGACACTGTTGCTGCCAAAGGCTTTGAGCCCACAACTTCAGACCATACGCTTGATCTCGCCATGACAACAGTGACTATTGTTCATCAGAACAATCCCATTCATTTATTTGAAATCTAGCATTGAAAGACTCTTCTTAAAGAATCTGGAAGTTACATGATAACATTTGGTGGCATGTCATCATAACAGAAATAAAATGGTTTGTTTTTTATTTTTAACCCGATTTTGTGTGCATTTAAAATAATTTATCAATAATGTGTACATTAGAAAGGGAATTGTGAGATACAGTATTCTTAGAAAATAATAATATGAATATATTTATAATAATATTATAAAATAATTAATATCAATAATTAATTGTATTATTATTCATATGTTTTATTGTTACCTATTTGTTCTATATAATAATAATATATTTTATTAATATATTATTAGCATAGTTTATATTACTAATTTCTATTTTTATTTGCATTTTCTATTAATCATCACATTGTTTATATTATTTATAATATTTGTACTGTACTAATAAATCTAACCTCATTGACTCGATTCTGCTTTAATGGCTCATCCTGATTCATATGATGCTGTATTGCAATCATTTTTCCAGGGGTTCTTTGTAGTTCTTGAGGCCTAACCGAAGCACTTCAACAGAAAGTGCATGCTAAGAACATACTATAAACACGACGTCTTAGCATGATGTGCTGAGATTATACCGGAGGGGTCAAGAGGTGTTTCGTTGATGGGTGCATCAGAAAGGGTGGTCTTCTCCTCCCCGGCCAACGGCATACTTTCACCTCCATCAAACATGCCAAAAACAGCCACGGAGTATTTAGTTCCAGCTCTGTGAAAAAAGAACAAAACTGAAACCATATGTGCCATCTTAAAACAAGAAGTACGATTAGCATCATTGCATTGAGAAAAGCATCTAAAGTTGATGCTAAACATTACCTTAGTTCTTCTAAAACAATGGTGTTGTCGTATGGTCCAACAAGAAGTTCTCCTAGATCAATATCATCTCCGCTGGGATGGAAAGTGACTTTGTACCCTCGTACATCCCCGGGAGCAGGGTCCCAGGACACACGGAAACTGGTTTTGGTGGGTTCGGAGGTCTGTAGGTTTCTTGGGGCTTTATATGGTGACACTGTAAGATAAAGAGAAGGCGGCAATATCAGCACATGCTAACACAATCCAGCTACAAAATACTGCCATCACTATACTTTGTATTTCATACGGTCAAATTCTATGCAACTAGATTTGTATATTTTCGAAGTAAATACTGTATGTGACATGAATGATGCTAAGGTGCTCTGGGTATTTTTGTCAGGAAACTGCTATGGTGTTTAGAGTTTTTTAACACTTTGCTATGCAGTTGCTTGGGTGGTTGATTACTGGACCAAACCAAAAGTATGAATATTGTGATATTCTGGTCTATTGATATGGTCCCTCTTTCAATGTAAGTCTATGTGGGTTTTTTTGTCCGTTTTAACATTCACAAGGTGAAAATCTTGTTTGATCACGATATAAAAACAATTTGAAAGAATCATTAATCATTAATCATTTAACACTTTAAGTTTAGGGCTTTGTTCCAATTCATAACCCTACACTGGAAAAAAAAAATCTTCCTCAGTGTTTTTGTCTTTCTAGTACAAATATGTAACCATTCTTAAATCAAGACACATTTACATGAGAATTATATTAAGTCTTCAAAGCAAAGAATGCAAAAAAGTGCTGCACGGGGTGTGGATTCCTAATCTCGGTGCTCTTTGGATGTAAGGGATGGTTCAGCTCAAAAAATAAAGATAAATCCAAGGCTCTCGAAAAGTGTTGAAAAAGTTATTTCATCACGGCTTCATCATTTAAAAATGTGCACCTAGTGGTCACATAAGGGCACTTGTCACCAGTTTTTAAATGATGAAGCCGTGATGAAATAAAGGCTTTTGAACTTATTCAACACTATTCGAGTGCCTTGGATTTATCTTTATTTTATTATATTAAGGCCGTGTCTCCACCAAAGCGTTTTTTCATGCGGCTGGCGTATTTTTTCAATTGTTTTCAATGGGAGCGTCGCGTTTTTAAAAACGCCACGAGGCGCTGAACGTTTTTTTCGCGCTGAAGTGCTGAGCGCTCGGCGCTTTTTACAGGTCGCCGAGAGTTGAAGAATGTTCAACTTTGGGTAAAACGCAGCGCTCATCACTGTCACTTTTTACCCAACCGACCAATCACAGTGGAGGAGGGGCGGGACTAATACCACACCGATCAACTGTCACAACATTCTTTCTGTACAATGACATCGACCAGCAGAGCTAACCGAACAAAAACTGTGCCGCGGATATTCTGTATCATAGCAACGAAGCGTCTCAACTGAAAAAAAAAACGCTGCGCTGCAAAAGCGCACACAGCTAGGCGTTTTCAGCAGAGCGCCTAGCGTTTTCAGCTGGCTAAAAACACTTTACTGGACACACGGCCCTAGTCTTGTTTTCTAAAACATCTAAATGAAGTCAGCTTTTGGTTAAAACAAGGCAAAATATCTTGTTTTCCCTTTGAATTAAGTTGATTTTTCTGACCCTATTGGCAGATCTTTTTCTTGGTCTAAACTTCATCTTCAGTCATTTTACTTCTCAAGTAAATGTATCTTGATTTAAGAACGTTTAGATACTTGTACTGGAAAACTAGTGTACTGAGGAAGAACATCATTTTTTCCAGTGTAAGTGGTGATGTGTGCCTGTGTCTGTACAGATCTGTGACTCATGGGCTTTGAATTGCTGGCCAACGTACGTGTGGTTCCTACTCCTTGCCTTGCTTTTCCTTCTCCTCGTTTGTAAATGGGATGCACGGTGATGAGGTAGGTGGTCAGGGGCTGCAGTTTTCTCAGCATGGTGGAGGTGACGTTGGCTGGGATCTTCATCGTCATCTCTTTACCGCTGACCTGAGAGATGTAAGTGAGTTTGTAGCTGACCACGGGGCCTGGAGCGGCTTTCCATGTCACACGCATGGTCCGTTCGGTTTCATCAAACACCACTAAAGCCTTGGCAGATGCAGACGCTACAAACAGACAAGAACATTTGAGTGAAATTCTACTAGACTTTCCCTAACGGCATGGATAAATCAAAAACAGACTAATTAAATAAAAACAGACAAGCAGAGATGGTTCGAGGTGAACGTGAAACCACAAGTGAGGCAAAAGAAAGCAAAGCAATTTCCAATACTTTTTCAATCCTCACACTGGTTTTAAGTTTCCACAAGTTTGTACGATTTGAGTTGGGGAGAGAAAACGCATCCACGCTTCAGCCAGCATCCCAGACGATATACGGCTCATATTATGGGCTGCCCTGCACACATGCAACCCTTTAAATCTGCTCTTTCCAGCAGCGGTGATGTTCACTGCACCCGTGCTGCGATCAGCTCACTTTTTCCACCCGGAGGCAAGTGACTACTGCACAGAAACTCAAAACTCACTGTACTCGCCAAGATTTTGGTGCCAAAACCACAACTTTAAGAAGTCACGCTAACTTTCAATAATTTTTCGACTAGCTAAGATTCAAAGGTTTCTTTCCTTTTCCATTCCTTTCCTTCGATCAAACTGAGTACCACAGGCTGCGGTAAAAGGTTGTCGATTGATGCACTTTAAATGGTTGAGCCCGAGGCACAGGAGTGCATGTCTTGACAGGTCTGTATTACCCTAAGAACCATCTTTCTTTCTTAGATGTTCACTAGATTTAAAGATAACCATAACCCTAATCTAACCCAACCCAACCTCCAACAGCTTCCTTCAAGGAGTCAGTCATCTCAAATTGTATAATTGGGTTCTATTAACAATATTAAATCTTCCAAAAAGAGTTTTACAGTCATTTAATAATCATTTTAAGTGACTATGATATGATTAAACTCATTTTTAGGTTCCATGGTTTCTCAGAAAACCAGTATGTACTCTTGAACCAATATGTTTATCTGAAGAACCTCAACATCAAAAAAAACTTTTCAATTCATAATTACAGTTAACATTTTTATGATTATTATCAATATTACTATAAATTCTAATTTTAAAACATTAAGACAGAAGAACTTTACTATTAAAATGATACTTTAAAGGGGAAAATAATGTTACAATGCTAGTATTTCATAAATTCTTCACTGTTAAATGTTAAACGCTCTAGTTTGTATTTTTGCAGAAACTGGAGGTAAACATTTAAGTCTCTGTTTCATTGGCAACTAGTTTAAAAACACTTCTTGTTACAAATCTGGTAAAACGCTGAAAACTTGATGATGCTGAATTTTTTGGGGAAATTGAACACAGTGACGAGCTTAATTAATTGCAGCCTTTTCAAATTTGAGTTTGAAAATACAAAATTTTATTTTACATAGGCGAATCCCCATTTGGGAAACCCATTTAGAGAATTTGGGATTACTACAATAACTAAAATATCATTTAAAACATACCATCAGTGGTCTCCTCTCCCACAAGTGGTTCTCCGCTCCCGCTGTCATACGATGCGAACACAGACACCTGGTAGCGTGTTTCAGGGGTGAGGTTCTCCAACAGTGTGCTGGTCACATCTCCAGGCACCAGTTTCTCCCCAGACTCCCCGGAGAACAGAGACCTCCAGCGAACACGATACTGCCGCACTCTTCCTGGAGCGGCCGTCCATGACGCCATGAAGCTGGAGTCGGTCACATCACTGGTTATCAAGTCTCTCGGTGAACCCAATTCTGCAGGCAAAGCAAAAAAAAAAAACTTTAATATCCTAAATTTCTGAGTGGATAAAGGAGCTCACGACCAACTTTGCCATTTTTGATTTAGCAAGTGCCATAAATTTGAACAATGCCATAAATGGTGGATTGTCACTGTAATAATTGTGCAGTTCCTTTGGATAAAATTACTACTTACTCACAGAACAAAAGATTTATAAGCAATAACAAGATTTCATCCCAAGCTGTATTTCAGCAGAATCACCCTGGGCCATAATCTGTGATATATTTCCAGAAGCAGACGGGCCATTTCTCATGACGTCTCTGGTGTCACTGGTGCAGGTGTGTCAGCGCTGCAATGAGCACTAACTCATTCAGATGAAACTAAACTTAACAGCTGGTAATAAAGTATAAAGTCAACACACACACACACACACACACACCTTGCAAAACCAACCACATAGAGAGAGTCCAAAAAGCAATTAGTCATTGCAGCTAAATTTCATATACATCTGAGGCCAGTCTCTTCTAAGTGGACTCCTTCAAATATTTTACATCACATGTAATGAAATTCTTTTGCTTAAATGATGTGACAGTGTCTCAGGAAGATTGATGTAACATCAGATATACAGTATGATCTCCAGGCTTTCTTAGTGTTGTAAAGATAGACTGAAGATAGACTAATGCAGACAGTTCAAAGCTTGTTTCTGAATAAATGTCTGTTGAATATTTTGTATATATTTTTATGCCCTGCTATTTTAGTATGATTGAAAAAGTATTATATATATTTGTTATATATACATTGTTATATTAGGTTAAAGTAAATGGAAATTAGAAATTCTGCTTTGGCAACTATCTGAAATATGTATATATATATAAATATACACTGTTTTCTTGTGCTAGTCCACATGAAAAACATACACTGTTTTAAATCATTGCAAGATACTGAGACTATGGAGAAGAAGCAGAGAAGTGAACGCTTGCCAACGCATTTCTTTTCCAAAACAAGGCAAATCCCCACAAAACCACCATAAAGTGCTCTCCTCAGATGTCTGATACCTTCTCAAATCCCGAGTCATTCTTCATCCCTCTATTCTGGTCTTTTCGCCCCCTCCTGTTCTGTCTCATCCTCGCCTGACACGATTATAAGTCCCCACAATTTTCACAAATTGGAAACAGTGCATCTTGTTGAACGATCTGACTTCTTACATCTTTTCTCAACATGTGATTTTCATATGAGTTTCTCTGCAGCCCAACAGCAGGATTTTATTTGACTTTGTCTTTAAAAAGAGCCTTGAAATTCAAATGATCTTTTATATCCATTTAAAGATGCAATTCCATTCAAAAAGCCAATCCAGCATCCCATGCTGCTCCGAAATCCAAAGCCGAGACAGGCCATACACATGCAGTAAATTTTCCGCAGTGTTTTTGAAGTTTAACCTCGTGTCAATCACCGGGAAAGCGCAGGTGCTGAAAGAGCTTTCGGTTGTCCCCTTCATCTGTTCTTTACGTACATCTCCGGGTTCATGAGCCGGACAGCGAGGCCAGCTTGAATGCATTACGCGCCTTGACAGATGGCAAACAGGAAGACCAATCCTCCTCTGAGGATACCCATGTGCTGGAGTACAAAGACATCTTTTGGCCCACTTGTATCTAGCTGATTAAGACTTTAATTTAAATTAATATCCATGTGTAACAGTATAATATCCTGCTATGTAATCAGTCTCACTTCAATTGTCCAGGTGCTACTCTAACGAGAAAAAAATACAAAATAAATCCCTTTGAAAACGCTCTAAAGTGCAAGGCAGGTAACACGCTCCACATGCGTGCACTTTTGCGTTTACATTATGATAACTCGCGTCTCTTGATGATCCTCCTTTGTATATATGCATATGGGATCATTTTGTTAAATTTGTCAATCTACTGTTGGATGGTGAAACAAAACAGCTGATTTTAGTTTCACGCTTTTTACCCAGGAATGTCACAGACAGACACTTTCAGAGCAACGGATTTAACAGACTCAAGACCATCACTTGGCACACAGCTTAAATTATTATGAAGAAAAACTATTCTTTTTAAATGTTTATGTTACGATAATTGAAATGTCGAACCACTATAGGTTGCAAATCCCTTTACATGCTGACTTTAAAATATAAAAATTCTTTAGCTTAAAAGCTACAACAAAAATAACACAATTTAAGTAAGAAATATGGTAACTATTATAACATAGCATTTCACATTTTTTCCTACAGAAATTTTAAAGGTCTTCTCAGTGATTTGCTGGAAATCGTCTTTTTTGCAATAAATAATTAGCTAATTACCTCAAAATGTGCATAGCATCTGGGACTGTATCTCTGCTCTACAAATGGACACACTAGGTCATAAACTGGACCAGAGCCCGGTCAATACACACCTGCATCAGATTGGGGACAGAACGGAAATCTTTTGTGCTCTGCCTTATGCATATCCTCCTGAGGACGTAAAGGAAGGAACAGAGATGTCTGGGTAACTGCTCTACTCCTTCGTTCCGGAGTGGGACGGAGATGCATAGTTCCTGCGTTATGTAATTTTTTGCAATTGAGAACTTCATTTAGCCCAGCTCCCACCGACTGAGTCTCAATGGATGGAAGAGGAACTGAAATCACCATCTCACATGTTCAATGTCAGTCCATAATCAAGCCACAATGCTATGCTCCTCACAGATCATATTTTGAGAACAGGGACTTTTGTGTGCTAGACGAACCACTACATGGTCCACATTTCATGATTTAACCCTAAACTAAACTTGAACTTCACTATGATGCACCAGGCCAAATCTCTAACCAAATGCAAACCCTCATTACACACCCTTAATCTCACTTAAAGAAACATTCACCCAAAAATTCTGACATCAGTTACTTCTTGTTCTTCCAAACCCATAAATCTCTCCACAAATTACAAAAATCACCACTTGTGTACTATATTCCAAGTCTTCAGAAGCTTTTTTTTCCCTCATCCACCATATTTATGACCATCAGCTCAGCAAAGTAATGGCGGTGAATGAATACAAAAACATATGATAAGAGATACCATTTCTGACCATTTTATTTGATCCATACCAGGTCTACATGACTGAGACAGATGAATATAGCTAATGGCAGATATAATATAGCTTTAGAATTATATAGAGCATGATTCATTTGGACAACCCTTATGGTACTTTACTCATTTTCAGTCACAATATGTTTTCAGTGCATGGACAAAAAAATGCTCTTGACATCTCAGAGTACTTCTTTTATGGTCCATGATGACCGAATTTTCATTTTTGGATGGTTTTCAATCACTCAAATCTTACTCTTTCTGGGCTCTAATCTTTGGCCCTCAAGTCTGACACTGCAGATTCTGTGACATAAGATTACCGGAATTCAGTGATTTAAGGTCTTGGGCAAGCTTTGCTTCTGGTAATTTCATTAGAGTATACTGTAGCCATGTTACTGTAGCTTAAGATTCGTTCCTCTGAAACCCCAGAAGACCTGTGAGCTGTTTATCTGGGCTGAAGGAAAGAACGAGCATTATAATCACTTGACTCTGTTCAACCTATTTGTTTATCCTTTCTGACAGGAGCTGAGGATGTTAAAAATGCCCTTGTCCTTCCAAGGCTGTACTTTCTCAAATTATTACAAAAATAATCTCTTATGCTGCAATGCACTCATGGGGACTGTCATTGGGCGCCTTTTGCATTTACACAAACAATATATAATTACAACAACTGAGTGGACTTTTTTCTTTCTGGAGAAATGGGATATGTCTGGGATATATTCTTTGGTTCTCAGAAGCCTTAGTGCTAATGTCATTTTTACAGACGCCTTTAATCCTAGGTGCATCCGTTATGCTTCTTTGGATAAAGTAATTGTACCTGGTAGGTTGCTGGTTCGATCCCACCATATATTTTAATTTACAAATAATTGACAATGAAAATGGTGACTGGGAAGCTCCAAAAATGACCCCAAAAAAATTGGTCCACATGTCTTGTATGCTATATTCTTATCGTATGCCATATTATATTTCAGACATGGAATAAAGTGCACAAGTAATATGGACTACTTTTACTTTGCTTTTTTAGCATTAAATGCACACACTAGAAGATTCGTCCGGACTGCGAGACACTTGTCAATTGTAGTAACATTTTCACAGTGAGACGTGACTTGAGAAGAAAAACAAATGGAGGACGATCAACGTCGTCAGCTGGTTATCCTGGCATGGGTTTTGTTTTACGGAAAGAAAAATAAAAGAGTAGAGGTGTATGGGTGATCTTCTTTCTCAATACTCCACTTTCGTGGCATGTTTGTGGCTGCCAAGTTTCAGCTATAGAAGCACGCAACATCCGGTTGGTGAAGCTTACTCGCTCTCATTGGCTATTGCGGGTAACAAGTCAAAGGCAGCCCAATCAAGAGTCAAAACATGTTTGATATTTACGACACAATCGGGGGTGGTCAAATTATCATAATGACACCACAAAATTCTGGATTTTTTTGGGAAAAAGGTGGTTACGAGAAGCCTCGAATCAGGCTACACTCCCCAGGTCTTTGGGCGTTGTAAATCGGGTCCAAAATCTGGCTTAAAAAGCCTTAGTAACAGCACACCTCTCCTCAACAAGTTTTGAGGAATTGTGTCTTTAGCGAGCAGTTGACTGGAACAGAGACAATGCAGAGATTAAACTCTAGTTTAACACAGGAGTTAAAAGTCATGACCTGGGATTTGTCCTTTGCAGATAATAACTGTGGACAGACTGCAGCTGCATCGCTGTAGGCAGCCGTTAAGACACAGCTGGCTCATGCTTGGACACTAACTACTCTCAGCCTTGATAAAGAACCCAGAGGTTTTGCCTAACCAAACAGACATTTATCGCCAACTCAACGAAAGAAATTCTGGGAAACGTCTCATAGAGTTTTTGTCTAAATCAACTTTGATTTTCCATTCACTTAAGGTGTTTGGCTGCTCAAGCAATCGCTGTAAAACTTTACACCAGTTTTCTGAAATACCAGAGATTCACACCCTCAAGCGATTTGTGGGTCTATAAATGCCTGGGAAGCAACCAATGAAAATGCTAGAATGAGAGGGCACACGTGACCTAGATGAATGTAAAAACTTTAAGTTGTTCTAATCACCTTCTTTGGTTGTTCCATCAATCTGCATCTGAGGTCCAACACCTGATGGGAATTCGGCTGCCACGGAGACACGGTATGTCGTAACTGGGTAAAGTTGCTGCAGAACGATGGTGGTCTCAGGGCCAACTGTTGCAATTTCTAGCAACCCACTATCCCCTTGGACTGGAACATACGTGAGTCTATACCGCACTACTGGACCGGGAGCCTCCCCCCATGAGACACGGAAACTGCTTGTGGTCTCCTCGGACACCCTCAGGTTGTTCACGGATCCTTGTTCTGCACAAATCGGTACATAGAAGTCACAAAAAGGTTTAGGACTCTTAAATGAAAAGTTTACCCTAAAAATCATCAGGTACAATGACCAGGATGTTCTTTGTGTTGCACAAAAGAAAGACAATCATAAAGAACAACATTCCTTTAAAAGTAATTAGCTAAGCTAACATTTATATATAACAGTCACTAACCTTCTAGTGTGGTCTCAAAGTCTGATAGAGGAAAGCTTTCTCCCTTCTGGTATTGGGCGTAAACCTTGACTTCATACTTTGTGACTGGAGTAAGGTGATGTAAGACGGCCGTAGTGGTTTCTCCCGGCACAGAGACGGAGATGTAGCCCACTTCTGTGTCAGCATCAGGCTTGTATTGCACCAGATATGACTGCACATCCACGGCATCTGTTAACCAAGAAGCTCGGAAACTTCTGGAGGTCACCTCTGAGAAGGTCAGAGACCTGGGTGCAATCAGATCTAGAAGGGAGAGCAGAATTTAAATATATGAGACTTCTCCTTTTGGTTTCCCATGAGAATGTAGTTCACATCCCAATTTACTGCCAAAAAAGGTTACAGAACAACTACAGGCTCAGGCAGCACCTAATAGATTTTAAGTTGGCCTGTATCCAACACCAACCTACTTTATGACATTAGCAGACCTGAAATACAGTACACAACTATTATGTTTTGGTGCTTGTTTGTTTGTTTATTCTTGGAGCTTGACAGCTTTGCTTACTATTTTTATTGTTTGGAATTGAGCAGCTTGGACATTCTGCTAAATAAGTTATTTTGTGATCCAAAGAAAGAAAGAAAGAAAGAAAGAAAGAAAGAAAGAAAGAAAGAAAGAAAGAAAGAAAGAAAGAAAGAAAGAAAGAAAGAAAGAAAGAAAGAAAGAAAGAAAGAAAGAAAGAAAGAAAGAAAGAAAGAAAGAAAGAAGTTTTTGGGTCAACTAACCCTTTGAACTTTTGTACAGATTGGTACAAAACCAGAGTTCGAACCATATGGTTCTGTGCACGTCCAGACAGAGAGCCTGACACATTTAACAGCAGTTAGTGAAAAAATCAAACGATACTCACTTCTCTTCTTGATGTTCAGAAGCTCTTGCTCAATTCTGAGACAGATGGACTGGGTTAGCTCATTGGAAATCCTCTGGAAAGCATCAAAGTCATCTACGGTGTACACGTGCGTCTCCACTGGAGAATTAGCAATCGCCTCCAGCTCTGAACGGACAGCATCTTTCACGCCCACTGCGAAAATCTCTACATCCGTGTTCCTAAGCTTAGCCGCCGGGTCTTTGAAAGCATCCGAGGACTTTCCATCGGTGATCAGAATCGTAACACGAGGTACATTCGCACGAGCGCCTCTGGCTTGAACAAAAATCCTCTCTCTCACATACGTCATTGCTTTGCCGGTGTTCGTGGAGCCACCGCGGTAGGGGAACGTTCTCACGGCTTTGACCACGGCGCTCAGATCGTGGTGGGTGTTTAGGTAGAACTCAGTGTGTGGGTCTCTGCTGTACTGGACCAAGCTGATTTGAACTTTTTCCAACCCAATGTCAAAGCTGTTGACCAGGACTTCCAAGAAAGCTCGAACTTTAGCGAAGTTTGCAAGACCGATGCTGTAGGAACCGTCGACCAGGAGAACGACGTCGGCTTGTACATCCACACCAAGAGAACATTCTAGAAGTAAAAAGAAGCTTGCGGGTCAAACAACCATTATGGATTACAATGGATTCAATGGATTACAGTGGATAGTGTGGACCTTTCCTCACCTAACGATACTTTTAAAGGCTGGGTTTTCTCCATCGCCATAACTGCCTCACTAGGCGTCAGACCTTTGAGTGCAAACAGGCTGATTTCGTACTCTGTATCAGGGGACAAATCTCTCACATTCACAGAGGTCTGAGTTGACCCAACATACAGCTCTTGGCGTTTGCTGCCAGCCAACATGGGAACCATCTGCACCTTGTATCCAGTCACTTCCCCTATAGATGCATCCCACGTCACCCGCATTGACTTGGATGCAACCTCTGTGACTTGCAAGTTTGAAGCTGGTTCAACAACTGCAAATAAACAAAAAGAGGAAAAATGGGGTCATGTTTAATGCTCGGGGTTGTGTTTAATAAACCTGCTAAAGCAGATTTACAATTGTTATTGTTTGTTTACCTTCCTCGCCGCTAGCCAGCGAGTTGAGCTGGTCATCCACACTGGTGCACACCTGCGTGATTAGTGATTTCTCCACAGCTTTGATCATATCGAAGTTTGGCACAGTGTACACGTGTGTTCTGTAGGGCGTTGAAGACATTTGTTTCAACTCTTCCTCATCTGCTTCTTTGATCCCTGAATAAAAATAATAGATTATAGCATTATTTCTCCAAATTCAAGGATTTCTTCTGTGTGGATGGATTTCTTGAAAGCTGCCAAGTTCTGTGAAGAAGAAATCCAAACCGAGAAAGAAAGCAGAGATGAATGACCACATACCCAAAGTGAAGATTTCAACTCCAGCATTTTTCAACCTCTTGGCGTAACCCTCCACAGGGTCCTGAGATTTCCCATCTGTGATAACTACGGCTACTCTGGGGAATCCCTTACGAGCACCGGCGGTCTCTGTGAACATGTTTTTCAGCAGGTGGTCCAGGGCTTCGCCTGCACACACACACAAAACCAAAAAAACAATCACAGACTTGAAATTCACATTGTAGCTTTGTTGTTCAGCAGTAATATTATCTCTAGGTTTCAGTTTGAATTCATAAGTATAAATTGGGTACCTGTCATGGTGTTGCCACCCTTGTACGGCAGATTGTTAATGGCTCTGAGCAGATCGGTCCGTTTGAAGTACTGGTTAAGGTTAAACTCGGTTCTGGTGTCCGTGCTGTACTGAACCACACCCACTCTAGTCTTGTCCTCTCCAAGGTCAAATGCGCCTGCCATGGCTGCCATGAAACTGCGGATGAATTTAAAATTGTCCCGCCCGACACTCCAAGAACCGTCCACCAGGAAGACCAGGTCAGCAATGGCACTTACTGAGCATTCTGGGGAAAAGAGTGAGAGATCAATGAGTCAGAAGCTTGTTTAACTTCATATAAGGGCACGAGTTTTGGAAAAGGATGCAAAGCTTTTAAAATATAAACCATTCAAGAGTTTTGCAAACACATTTGGCACATAACTCAAAATTCTGATCTATTTTTCCATTTCAGAAAAAGACCAAATCTATTAGTATTATAAAACCATGCGATTTCATTTGCATGGTAAGTTTATAATGTATTATATTTCAAAAAATAAACATTATATAGACGCTGCTACAAAATAAACCCTTTTACAAATGTACAACTTTAGAGATTAATGTTTATGAATCCTTATAGGTTCAAATAATATTGAATTAATAGAATATATATGTTGATGAATAAGTTTAAGTATGTTTAACACAAATTAACGCATTTATAGTTAACATTGAATTAATTCTTACTTGATAGTTTAATTCTCCATTGTGACATTTTTCACATATTTTTCTCTTTTGTTTACTTTTTCAGCTTTGACAATAATTAAATTGTAACATTTTTACTTAATTTCTATATAAATTTGCCATTAAAAAGATCTTTCTCCATCATTAAACGATAAATGAGAGTAATGAACAATTCCAGAGGTTTCTGTAGATTTGGATGTCTCAAATGTTGTAAATTTACAAAAGGATTTATGTGTTAGTTGATACTGTATGCTTCAGTGTCTATCAAAATATACATGTACAAAGGGGATCCCCTTTATAACAGCACCACATTTATCTATTATGCAATACACACCGGTTACAACTCATTCAAATGGTATTAGGCGAGTCATTACTAGTCATTCCCTCTCTGTTGAACTCCATTAATCTTAATCCTCTATACGGTTTGGAAAAATTCCTCATCTTTCAATCATATTTGCCCTCTATCACGATTTCTGGAATTTGCTGCCCTTGAAAGGATCGTGTCGGCTACATCTTCGGTGAGATGTTGGCAGATGGGTAAAGAACAGGATTTTGTTGACATATCGTAGCTTGCCTTCCTTTATTACCGTAATTAGATTAACTTTTTTCCACTTGCGCCTGCAGAAGGGAAGCACTGGAGCATTGAAACAGGGGTTTGTTAGCAAAAAGTCTGCAAAAGGCAGCTAACTAACCGTTATGGTATTTGGGTGGGGTGTGAGGGGGAGGGGGGGGGGTGTTTGGATTTTCCACTTCTGCTTAATGTAGGAAAGGAAAAGTAAAGCTGTTCACCTTCATCTGGAGGACGAGGCCACAGCGCTCTTGTAAAGAGAGAGGCTGTAATGCTTTCCACTTTCTGCACTGCGAGAGGTTCAGGTTTTTATTTCAAACAAGGCGAAAGGGGCCACTTACGAACTCTCACCCAAAAGCCATGCTGGAAACGTTGGCTCGAATTTATCATGTCTGGAAAAGTTAATGCTGACTAACAAGCTAAATTGTTATCAGGAATCATAAATTTGGAAAGAAAGAAAGGCATACACACATTTGCGTACTGACTAGTATGGAAACTCCCAATAAAATGCAGAGACCACAGAAGCAATGGAAAGAGCCTGGAGGTGTGTACATACTGATTGAATCTGGGACCTCAGTTTTCCTGGTATCTCCTCCAATACCGCTTGATTGGACTAAAACAGAAAACAATACATCAATAAATATTAAGGCAAAAGTATTCCTTCCATTAAAAGGGCTTCCATACCCTTTGGCCAATAAATTTCCATGCTTTCTCCACTCTGTTTTATAGAGATTGCAATCACAAAAAGCCATTTAGTCAATTAAATATCTTATAGTTGAACATAACAACAACTTTAAAGTGTACAGAATTTTTGTATTTCAAATCCACATTTTTTTTCCAAATCACAACTTAAAAATTCCCTGAGACTTCCAGGCTTACATGACCATGGGATCCCTATATGACATATTTAAAGAATAAGATGCCCTGCCACTTACTTGTAATCTGACCAGAGATTGGTATACTCTCCTCGGATCCAAAATATGAAGTTATCGTAACAACATAATCCACATCGGGGGTCAAATCTCTGATGGAGGTTTTGGTTGAGGTTGGAGGAAGTGTGAATTCCTTAATAGGCTCTTCTACAGGCAGAAGGGAACATTTGCATTTTCAATGTTTAAATGACGTATCATAATATACATTCTACATGAAGATAATATCCAGCCACCCTTCATTTATAAGTAGATAAATCTAGTCTAGACACACAAGACCTAGATTAGGGAAACATTAATGACTTCCCAAGACAAGCGATGAGTAACGGTCCATGTTTAAATCATTTTTTGAAAGGCACGCCAGAACGCATTTCCCGAGAGTTGCCTGTGGCAGTTTAAAGGTTACTTGTCGTTTACCAGATGCTTTCTTATCGCAAGCAACATAAGGTACACTTACTACGGTTCCCCACGACGAGTAACCTTAGGTTAAGTGCTTCTCTCATGGGCTCATTGGCAGTAGATCAAGAAACAACCCTTGCAGGTCTGAACAACCCTTAATGTTAGCCGACATGAGTTTTCTTTCATACTACACATTTTCTGGTATGGAGTGCCAACTTATTCAGAATCCATTAAATTGGCAATTGATTAAAATGAGTTCTGTCACTTCTTTTTCCGTGTTGAATATCAATTTCCAGTTCCAACACGTCACTGACAATAAACCTAGCAAATGTTTCATGTTGCTTGCCGTTATAATTCCAACACATTTGGTGGTTTCACCGTTTCACCAACCTGTATCCGATGTCACTTGTACTCTGAAGCCCTCAGTCCTTGACAGCGGTTGCTTCCATATCATTTGCACTGTGTTTTCATTTAAAATCCTAAACCTCAAGTCTGATGGAGGCATTACTGTGGAAAGAGGAGGTGAATCAAGTTATTTCCAAGAAACCATTCCAAAAGCTGTATTTATGAGAAGACCATACACAGGTTTATGGACGAAATCCCAACAGTGAAGTAGTTCATTGTTGGGGAAGGACTCAAGGCAACATGAAACAAACGTGGACGGCGGCCATTTTGGGTAAAAATGACATCTGTTTGAGCTGTCTGACCGTAGGGCCATTGACTACTCAAGCATAGACACGTAAAGCGCGTTCCACAAAGACCTCGACAGAACATTACATCGGGCCATAACTCGTGACGTGCATGCAGTCAATGCAGTCAACCCAACACTGCCAGAAGAGCTGTGTGGAACTGCTTCAATAGTTGACGTCACAGATAGACAAGAAGTGTTGATTGTACAATGGACTTGAAAGTTGACAATAATGGGAAACATTTGATGTGCAACTGCATTAATGTGATCACTTTCCATTGCAAACCACTTAAAGGGGTGCACAACGACAACCTTTAAAAAGAAAATACAGGATAGTGACAAACAAGTGAATATATAAACGAAAAGAGGTTACGTGACATTGCAACCAGTCTAGATGAACCAGAAGACTCATGCACTTGTACATGAAAAGTTGTCTGCAACAACTTGTGGGACTAAAAGGACTTCATGTACAAGACGCACATGTAGAGGACGTTGAAATATTTTAAAGGGATATTCTTGTGGTATTTTGTGTTGTATTGTGTTTGAAAAGTCAGTGTCTGTGTGGAACATAGAGTTTGTGTGTGCATGTGGGAATATCACAATAAAATATTTTGTGAAGCTGCGGCTCTGGTCAAATTTTGACCGGGGCTTAAGCTTGACCGGGAACAGGTTCGCCAAAATCAAGATTTACCAACCTGGCTGACCAGATGTCACAATCGGTTCCATTTCGGACTCCAAAAGGGTCCAACAAAACTGCTAACTCACACCGATTCATCACCCATTCTAGATTGTTTCTTTCTTTTTTGGGTCCATCCAACCCAAACCAGTTTTGGTGCAACCAAACTTCGAACATCATTTAACATTTATTTTGCTATGCTGAGCATCTAACCATTTCATATTAAGAAAGTGATAACGTTGGTTAAGGTATTTTTTTGTATTTTATATCAGCGGAACATCTTTAAACTAAGAAAGTTCTATTTTTACATACTTATTTTGCATTGAGAAGTAACACTTCTTGCCCCGCTTTCCTAGGAAAAAAACAATAAAGCTCATATTTTGTCTTTTTGTTCTCTAAGAGTGCGGAAAGTGGGGAAGGGAAACTTGGCCTCCACATGTTTTTTTTTTTTTTTTTTTTTTGCACAATAAAAGCTGTAAAATGTTCCACTATACTTTCCACTGAACTCTTGCAATGTGCGCTTTAACACCCTGTCGTTTATTCGATGATTTGATATGGTTAAGTCACAGTTTTAATACCTCTCTAAGACTGTTCAAACCTACAAAGAGCTCGGTTACTGAAAGATATACTGGTAAATACTCAAATGAAAGAAAAAGTGTTTTACTAGAGAAATAAAAGTTGAACGTGAATCTGTCTGGCTGAGAGATCGCGTATCCAGCAAATGATCATGGGTCTTAAGTTGCATATGGAAAATATTTAAAACCAAGTCATATTCAATACTAAACATCTGCTGGACTGGCCTTGCATGTTCTATCCTATCATTTGCAATTGACATATATTACAGTTGATACTCTTGAAGAAGTTGCTGAAAAACACAGTTAGATCAAATGAAATATCCTGTCCTGTCATGCATTTCTATTTCAACTATAGCATTAAAACCACAAATTGTTTCAACGAATCTTAAGGAGAGTAAATATCCTCAAAGAGTCTAAAAATAGATTTTTTTTTCTATTTTTCTTCTGGAGATTAAATGTAAATTTAAACACACTTAAACAGAGACAAACGTTCTTGTACAGTTATTATTTATATATATGTTTAGAAACAATAGACTATGATGATCTAAACTGTTGGAATCAAGTATTTTTAATTTAGCGGGGTGAATGGGGATATATTTGTTGGCTTTTTTACCTTGAGCTCTCACTGATGTCAGTACTGTGAGTGTTAAGAGAGCGGCCGCTGCCAAACGCCTGACCGACATCTTCACCCCAGTATCAGCAGAACATCAATCAATCTGAAAAATCAACCATATTACACACACATACGCTCATAAATCAATACAGAAATAAAAAATAAGAGACTCCAGCACAACTCACTGCAAGAGTATCTCATTCAAATCTGATTTTAATTATTTCTTCATTCAAAATTCCAGCTGTTTCTCTGGTCAGCAGAGGGAAAAAATTTCTTTCCGTGGTTAATACTCCAAAACTTTTTGGGGAAAAAATTATAAAACAGTCACTTATTAAAATAACTCACTGCAGGCCTTAGAAAAACAGTCTCAGTCTACAGCAGTTTAACCGTAAAACGATTATAAACTGCATATGTTGTATGTCATTGCAAACCCCACTGATTCATCCGTTTAACGTCGGAAACTGTGAGTTCATAGACTATATGCAATTGTCTGGACATTTGCCTGATTTTTGGATCCTGCACATCAGGGGTGGAAAAACTTTTCTGCAGGGTTCCTGCGCCCCCTGTTGTGCCTGGACAAATTCAGATTTCACATCCATATATTTATCCGGCTCTCTCTCTCTCTAAACGTTGGCAATGTGCTTGATGTCTGTGTTATATTGCATGTTCTATAAATAATTACAAACGCAAGAACAAGCAGCTCACAAAATATGTTCACATTGAGTTCTAGTTGTTCATTAATATCGCTCAGCAGCAATTAGTATTTGTCCTGACATTTCAAGCTGTGTCCTGGCATGATTAGTCAATCTAAAACTATTTCAGACAACATTTTTCCAGTCCTTAATACATTACACAAGACCTCATATTAATTACGACTATTACGACTATCACATGGCAAGACTTTCTGAAATCCAACTAGGGCATTTCAATTAATGGAAAAAAAACTTGAAAAAATACACTTGGTCACATGCAGCATTTAATTAAAAAATTACGGCTTTTTTAATAGGATAGGTGAATAGACATGCAAAGAAGTGTGAGTCAAAACTTAGCATGCAGGCACACGTTGTCTAGAGTTTGGTGTTGTAATAGTGTAAGTATTTAAGTAAAGTTGAATGAAAAAGCAAACATAAGGCTAAACCATAAGGCTCTTATACAGCAAAAACATGCTTTCTGAACTTGTATTATGCCAAACAGGTTTAAACCTCACTCTAGATATTGTAATTATATTTATCTAAGCTCTTCTACTGTATTCTTTAAGCACATTACATGTGAATTGGGTAAATAAACGTAAAAATGCCCCAATAAATGAAGTCCTAGAGGTCTTACGAGTCTTACAAGTTATCTAGATTTCTCAACTAAAGAAAATAAATAAGTATCATCCCAATCAACTTTAAAAGAGCACAATAGCAGGGTGGTGGAAAAAATGAAATCACCATACAAACGTCTATGGAAAAAGTGATCAGAGCAGCTGGAAATGGGTCAGTGTGCACACATTCATCATTTCACATTACATTTATCTAAACCGTCTCAAATTTAAGATCAATAACGCCTTCCTCCATATATGTTTAAATAGGTTTATCAATAAAAGAAGGAACTCCACATGAGCACTTACCAAACTCCCCAAAAGTTTCCAAAAATCTCTCAATACATCACAAAAAAACTGTTGAATGAAAGTGGAAATTTCGTCCGGATGCAAAGGGATTTAAAGGTGTTTTTCAGAAAGGCAAGAGATTCTCCGTGATGCTGTGGTGATGGAGGTGAAAATGAAGAGGAGGATCTGATCACCCACAGCTCGTGAAGGCTGTTTTCAAATGCACAGGATCTCAGACTAGAATGTGCTTCTAAACAGGGGGCTGATCCCGAACCCGGAGCTCTGACGTCACCGTGTGATGGATGGATGTGTTGGGATGCGCTCTTGGAAAGTCGCGCATATTTTCGGCATTCCTGGAGCATGTCACTTATCTCTGTTTTTGGTTTCAGCAGGAATTATTATGGAATAGGCTACATTACTCAAGACGAGACTAAATATGAATCGCACATTTTTTTAATAGCCTATATAGGCAACATTTATTTTGATATATTCAGGATTATATAGCCTTTGTTTTTAACTCAATTGCAAAGTTAAGGAACTATAAATAACTATTAAAGTTATTAGAAGGGCGAACATTTTCAAATAAATATACCTCGGTCATTTTCGGAGTAACGTTAACGTTAGTTAGCCTACAATCTGAAGAGATATCGCGCCACACACAAAAAAGAAAAACATATTTATGGTGCTCCCAGCACAGTTGAACCAGCCGACAACTATAGTAAAACATCACGAAGGGTTTTTACATACAATTTCGTGCAATAAGTACGCTAAACATACAATATCGTAATCATAAATTACAATATCGATACTGTTTCTGACGTATCGTTCAACGGTCCTAACGGCGGGCGCTTGCGTGGTTGCTATGGTAACATCATCTTCGTGCCAACACAACTTGCTAGTTTTGCAAGATTTTGACTCCTCTTGCAATCAAACTTTTGTAGTGTTACTTACTTATTAAGTATGATTCTTTTTCTCTTTGTGATATTAAACCCCTGCTGGAAAATCAAGCTTATAAGCTAGTAGCTGTGTTTTGGAACATCATTTCTTAGCCTAGCTGTGTTCTGGACCATCTAATAACCAGCCAGCTCAGGTAAAATCCATCTATTGCGTCTAAAACACAGATATCAAGATTTAAGCAAAGCAATTGTGCCCAGAAATATCAGAAAAACTGTTTTAAAAAAAACGGTTAAACAAAATAAAATGGTAAACTGTACTTTAATTTGAGCCTATAGCTCAGTTTTACAACCATTTCCATTTATTTGAATATGTAGCCCCCTAGTGGTCAAATCGGGTAACACACAGAGGGGATGGAGATGTCCAACACATCTTATGAATCAAAACTACACTCCTGATCTCATTATCAAGCCATAAATGAACAGTTCTGTTACCCATCTGAATAATAAACATTTAGATATTTAAAACACATGGGTGCCAACTGGGAGTCAGGGTAGTTTGATTTGTGATCATTGAGTGTATTAGTTGTTTCAGCTGAGTTCAGGACTGGTTTTAATTTGATCATTAGATCATTACTCTCATTGTTCGAGAGAAATGCATAATAGTTCTATTGATCAAGGGAAAGCTTGCCTTGAACTTCTACTGCTCCTTATAGATGGCTTGCAGAATTAATGATCTGTACTTTATAGTTTTATAATTAGCATGCAATTATTTTTGCTACGTCTGTTTCAATCTCTCCAATGAACTGAGAGATTTTGTATGGGACACAAAGAGCACATTGTGCGTAATACATGTGATAAAGTTCCATATGAGCTCAACTGTATAGACTCAAATTATCAGTTGTTCCTGTAAATTTGAACTTCCAGAAGGGAAAACATTTCTTTGACGTACAGGCATTTGGAAACTATTTTATATGCCTTGAAAACACATTGTTTTGAAGAACAAAAAGGAAATGGCGACACATTACTGTTTGTCTCCTGGGAAACGATGAAGACGTCCAAGACACAGAACGTATCGAGAACGTGCTTCTAAACGCTGCATTGAGTCACGAACACCCTGCATCCGTTAATGCTGACTTATGTACACTTTAAGAAGGAAAAACAGCTTATTTGTTTGTTTTCTTCATCACGTTCTTTAAGAGAAGAATATTATCACATACATCTCAAAAGGAGGAGGCATGAAATCAGAAGACAAACCTCATCAATAACTAGAATTTAAAGATGAATCGCATGAAAACCAGCTTAGAAACATCCAAAGTCTGTAACTACACCCCAAAATCAAAAGAAAATAATGAAATTTTGCATGAAGAAAATGTGCAATGCAAAATATGTGCAATGTAAGGTCATTGAGTAAAGTAAAACAATCAAGATTGGTCCAGTTATGACAGTTTGTTTTATTTAAATCACTTTTGTCCCTTTTACCTTCCAAATGAAAGAATAAGTGTGAAATGCTCATAACGTCACAGTAATGAGGGCATGAGCTGACATCAGTTCTTCTTCTGAGGTACAGCTGCCTTTACTAGTTGATATATGACGCATGCAGTTCCTGAAGAGAGACGCATGAATGATAAGTGATTAGAGTTTACTATGATTATTAACTCAAATACATATCCATGCTTGCTAAGACGTGTCTAGCAGCACAGCAAATTATGTGGTTTGAACAAATTTAAATTTGCCACATCTATATACAGACATTGGGCGCTTGTAAGCAATCACCCAGAACACACACATAGGCCTGGTTTCACAGACAGGGCTTAGGCCATGTCCACACTAATACGTTTTCGTTTGAAAACTTATATTTTTCTCTCCGTTTTGGCCTTCTGTTCGCACTGAGACAGCGTTTTAAGTCAATGAAAACTTAGCTTTTGGAATACGCTCTCCAAAGCGGATAAATTTGAAAACGCCGTTTCCGCGTTGTAGTGTGGACTGTGAAGCCGGATGTATTTGAAACCGATGACGTAAGTTTAGTCATGTGATCCATGTTTTCATGTATACCGGTATTGTGCCTGTTAAGTGCTATTCACTTTTACACTGTTGTTAAATATATGTTACTTTGCACACTCTTCATATCACAGTCCTGCAAAGATGACAGAATTTACTCACATCTGCTGTCCATGCGGCCTTAGTTTCAATTAGGTAATTTAAGTAGCTTTTATAAACGTGTCTTAGGCTCTGTTTACACCTGGTATTAAGAGACATTTTGGTCAATCCGATCACAAGTGGACGACGCTAAATACAGGTGTAAACGGGTCTAAAGCGCTTTGAGCTTGTCCACTTCTGACCACTTCCGGATGTAGTCAGATTGCTTTTGTAGTGTAAACACTCACGTGGTCGAACATGCATTGCGTGAGCTTATTTCGTCCATTAGATCGAAAGATCTGAAAAAACCTTCTTCTTAATATCTTAGTGTAAAAGTGTTAAATCTTAATATCAAGTGTAAACAGGGCCTGAGAGATGTCATAGCACGTTGCTTTCAGTTAAGACAGCTCAAACAGCATTAGTCTGGGCCTAGACTCAAGCCTTGACTGTGAAACAGGGCAATCGTGTGTTAATACGCTCAATAACATACCCATCACTGTGAGACCCATAGTTGCCCGGTAAAGAACAGCGTCACTGACTCCTCCCTTCAGATGAACTGGCATCCCATTAACCTCCTAAACCAGAAACATAAATCAACATTTTTATAAGCACACACAAGTGAACAACCAAAGCAAAACGTTCTGAGCTCTATTAAGTGAACACAGCCTTTAAGTAAATAAGTAGTGTAATGCATACATCTCATTTGGTCTAATTCAATTATACATGATATACAGTACAGTATATCGCTGCCAGGTGTTAGAATAAGTGACCATACCTGAAACAGCCTCTGCTTCTCTGGCACCTTATTCAGCAGCTGCCTGTGGACGCTTCCGGAGATCTGCCGTCTGGAAACCTGCTGAAGAGTCTCATGGAGATTTAAAAATGTTTTTTGAGTAACTTAAAGATGACAATTGTGATGCACATACAAAATGTCATCAGAAAATAAAGTGTTTTAGCAATTAGGTGAACAATTAACTTCAGCAACTTAATGCATATATGTGTGTGTGTGTGTAATATTGACAAGACGGTTCATAGACTCACTGCATGTGTACCATAAATAATGCATGTCATACTGACAACTGAAGAAAACAATGATGAAACAGAAATGTCCTGATTCACGATTATTATTATTTTCTTCTCTGTTAGCCTACTAACACTTACATTTTTGGAGCTCCTAGGTCATCCGCCCGTATCTGTGTGACTCAAAAACTTTCTTCCTTATTCTGAAACTTCGCCTCATTTATTTTACCAATACAATCAGGTTAAATCTCTTCGGGAGAACTTAAGTTGGTATCTTTAGAACTCCTTTTATAAAATGTAATTTAAACTTTTCGTTGAAGATATGTTTCTTTTACTTAAAATTTATTCTTGTATTTATTTCATTTATATATATATATTTCTTTACTTTTTAATCACAAAAACAAATTTCTCAAGACTTTGCCTAGATTTGATGTCTTTCACACTGAGATTTCCATTTTTATTATAAAATATCTTAAACTCATTGATAACAATAAGAACAAGTTTCTTAAGAATTATGATCACAGTTTTCTTACTAGTTGGGGAGCTTTGTTATTTGACTATTTTCTTCTTCTTCTTTTCCCTTTTCTTGTCATTTCATGTTATTTTAATGCAGTGCTTTTCTTGCAACAAACAAACAATAAATAATTTTCTTCCCTTTGGCCAGTGACTTTTAACCATCTTGCGTTTTGGTGATTTTTAGTGGATGTTTGAAGTTCACACAGGTGAATAACTTTCACAGTTTTTATGACCACAAATACTCCAAAGTCCAAATACTATGTGACCGCTGTTTATGTTTACTTATATATGAGCAGAAAGAGGACATATACAGCCATATAAATATATGTGCACTCAAATAGCAGCTCTTTAATAAACACAGACACCATTTAAACAATTACAACAGCTGTTATTTGAATTATAAAACTTTAACATCATCTCCACCATCATAGTTTCATTGATTGTAGACGTGCAAAACGTCAAACTGCTCATGACTCCCGCGTTTCACTTCTCAAACTCCTAACTTACATAAACAACCGTAACCTTTGACGTGATACAAAAGCTAACGCATGATGAATGATTTGTAAACTACCATATATTATTAAACTTAAACAGAATATTTGTAATAATTACCAGAATATGTCGAAACATTTTCAGCGTCAGTGACTGACTGTCACTAAACTCACGGTCACGGGACAGAGAGAAACTGATGTGAGAGAGAGATGGAGAGAGAGAGAGAGAGAGAGAGAGAGAGAGAGAGAGAGAGAGAGAGAGAGAGAGAGAGAGAGAGAGAGAGAGAGAGAGAGAGAGAGAGAGAGAGAGAGAGAGAGAGAGAGTCTCCATCTGCTGTTCAGGAGAGACACTGCTACGATTATTTTATCCGCAAACAGAAAACAAGTCACACTCCCAAATGTTTCCTCACTGACACACAATGGAAAAATAAAAATCATTAAGGGGAAGGGTAATTAGCAGCTAGTTATTAGCAGCGCGTCATAGCCGGAGGGACAGTGAACACAACATGTCAATTTTGCATATCAGACAGATTTCATTTCTTGTTTGTGGTGCAGATTTATCAAGTGGCTCATAAAGTAATGTGCTTCATACATGTTTTTATTTGGTGAATTTCTCATTTTTATATGCAGGAGCTGACAGACAGTTCAGTGCGCTCATTTACAGAGGTCATGCTGTAAATGAAATGTTATTGATTATGAGGATTTTGTGGGTAGCAGTTCTGTGCGGTGAGTATCCTTAACTAAACCTTTTCCCCACATGACCATCTCTCAGGACATGCTCATTCATCTTTAACACATCAACGCCAGCATTCATAGCAGAAGATTATTGATAAATGATCAATAAACTGCTCCCAGGAGTGACACTTTTAACCTTTAAACAACCAATATATTATTTAATAATAGACCAGTGTTTAAAGTCAACATGGACTCCCGTACACAGTCCAATTTACTTCCATAACTCATCATTTCCAAGTAAAACTAAATTTCTTACGAGAAAAAAGTTCAATAGAAAGATTAGCTATGAAAACACTTTTTCCTTTAGAATAACGTGCACTCATGAATTGTTCGAGATAAGACCAGGAATGTGCATTAAGAAAGTAAATGGGGTCCATTTTGATTTCTTGTTGACTTTTTCAATGCTTTTCCTCATCTTACTGAAGCATTTAAAGGGATAGTTCACCCAAAAATTCTGTCAAATATTACTCACCCTCATGTCGTTCCAAACCCGTAAGACTTTCGTTCATCTTCAGAACACAAATGAAGATATTTTTGATCAAATCTGAAAGCTTTCTGTCCCTCCATTGACAACTACTGTACCACTTTGGCGCTTCAAAAAGTTCATGAAGAGATCATAAAACAAATCCTGTCCAAATTTAGTCCAAACATCAAGCTCAACCGAATCTGCTTGACACGCAAGAACAAAACTAATTGGTTCTTGCAGAAGCTCAAACGTGATGCGTAACACGAGACTGAACCTCATTGGTTCTTGCTGAAGCTCAAACGTGATGCGTAACACGAGAATGAACCTCATTGGTTCTTGCTGAAGCTCAAACGTGATGCGTAACACGAGAATGAACCTCATTGGTTCTTGCTGAAGCTCAAACGTGCTGCGTAACACGAGACTGAACCTCATTGGTTCTTGCAGAAGCTCAAACGTGATGCGTAACACGACAATGAACCTCATTGGTTCTTGCAGAAGCTCAAACGTGCTGCATAACACGAGAATGAGCCTCATTGGTTCTTGCTGAAGCTCAATCGTGATGCGTAACACGAGACTGAACCTCATTGGTTCTTGCTGAAGCTCAAACGTGATGCGTAACACGAGAATAAACCTCATTGGTTCTTACAGAAGCTCAAACGTGATGCGTAACACGAGAATGAACCTCATTGGTTCTTGCAGAAGCTCAAACGTGATGCGTAACACGAGACTGAACCTCATTGGTTCTTGCAGAAGCTCAAACGTGCTGCATAACACGAGAATGAGCCTCATTGGTTCTTGCTGAAGCTCAATCGTGATGCGTAACACGAGACTGAACCTCATTGGTTCTTGCTGAAGCTCAAACGTGATGCGTAACACGAGAATGAACCTCATTGGTTCTTACAGAAGCTCAAACGTGATGCGTAACACGAGAATGAACCTCATTGGTTCTTGCTGAAGCTCAAACGTGCTGCGTAACACGAGAATGAACCTCATTGGTTCTTGCTGAAGCTCAAACGTGCTGCATAACACGAGAATGAACCTCATTGGTTCTTGCTGAAGCTCAAACGTGATGCGTAACACGAGAATGAACCTCATTGGTTCTTGCTGAAGCTCAAACGTGCTGCATAACACGAGAATGAACCTCATTGGTTCTTGCTGAAGCTCAAACGTGATGCGTAACACGAGAATGAACCTCATTGGTTCTTGCAGAAGCTCAAACGTGCTGCATAACACGAGAATGAACCTCATTGGTTCTTGCTGAAGCTCAAACGTGATGCGTAACACGAGAATGAACCTCATTGGTTCTTGCAGAAGCTCAAACGTGATGCGTAACACGAGAATGAACCTCATTGGTTCTTGCAGAAGCTCAAACGTGCTGCGTAACAACTTAGAGACTGAACCTCATTGATAGAATTTTCATTTTTGGGTAAACTATCCCATTTACACCAAGGACAATAACTATAGCAATACGGTTTTAAGAATTATCCTAAATGTAAAAGAAAACAGAGTTCACACCACAACTATAACGATAACGGCACAGAAGAACAATATCGTTGGAATCATTTTCAGAACTATTTTTTTTTCTAGCTGATGAACCATTGACAGACAATCAGAATCCATCTGACTTTGAGCATTTGCAGTGCATCCTTTAATAAATAGTTATATAGTTATAGTTCTTGGTGTGAATGGGCCTTTATTCTCAAAACACATGTACAAAAAATATATGGGTTTCTCTTCTTCTCACATGCTGCAACTTTTCATGTTCTGTAGGCCTATCATTTTGTTCTCAAAAGCATGACCTTTTTCTTTACTGGCCTCCAGGTTTCAGCAGTCTGTCGTCTTAGCCTGTGAATGCATGTGTATGTACAAGCAGATCCCCTCTATGTATTGGTGTGTTTGGATGCAGGGCAGGTGTAGAGACCCCTCTGTCAGGCATATGATCTAAAGCATCTGAAACCGCCTCAGCGCAGCTCTCGATTCACAAGGAGCACAAGATTCTCTGTGGATGAAAACAGGGAAAGTGAGCTTACACTGAGACAGAACTGCAATCATCTGAAGCCCACGACTTACTGCACGGAAAGAATCAGCGTCACATTCATGCTGCGCTTTTTTAAACAGCCAAGTTCATGGATGGTGAAAATATCAGAGCGATTTTACGATCGTTTTCTGGGAATCTATCTCATGAGTGATGCCACCAGAGAGCTGCCAAAGCCTGTTATTACGCACGGATGGATTAGAAAACGAACACGGTCAGTTTGTCAGCAATAGGCTGCGGTGAAAAAAGGAATTAATTGATTTAAAAAGCCCTCGATAGCGACACACAAAACAGCAAACAAGGAAAAGTTAATCTAAAAATAAAACGTGTCATCGTTTAGGCTACTCACCCTCATGTTGTTCCAAACCCGTTTGACTTTCATTCTTCTGTGGCTAATATCGTCTAAATGAATCGAAAGCACATTTGAATGAGATTTGAGAGGTTTTTTGGAGCTCGCCAGCACCAGGCCTCACATGAAAAACATCATTCTGGACCTTCTGCAAAACATCATGTAGGAAAGAAAGTCATACAACGTGAGGGTGAGTAAGTGATGACATCATTTCATTTTTGGGCAAACGGTTTCTTTAATGCTGAACAGATAAATTAAAGGGATAGTTCACTTTGAAATTAAATTTTGGTATGTTTTAGCTCACCTGAAGTGCATCCAAGATGCAGGTGTCTTTGTCTCCGCAGTAGTTTCAATTTGTATATTTTTAGGTCAAACCGTTCTTGTCTGTCAGTCATATAATGCAGGTATATAGGCACTGTCTCCAAAAGCATGCAGAGAAAAGTCCAAATAAAAAAATTCCCCATCGTAAGTGCACATTGATGGCCTAAGCTCGCGTGAACTCATCCGGGAGTGTTGAGTTTTCACTTATTCCCAATTTGTAAGCCTTCTATCTTGACACACTACTCGCTTCATTGTTCAGGTCAATCAAAGGCATACGTTGAGCCGTACAGCCAATCACACGGGTTTCTGCTGAGTTTAAAAATGCAACGTCCAATCGAAGGCGGTTAGATTAGTTTCCGGGGAAGAAATCTGGTGTAAACAGATCACTTGGACATGGTTGTGTAAAAGAGATAAAAACTATATAAATACTGTTCGTTTTATCACACAAACCGCTTGTTTCGTGTCTTAGGCCATCAATTTTTTTAATTTGGACTTTTCTCTGCATGCTATTAGAGACAGTACCTATATACCTGCATTATATGACTGACAGACAAGAACGGTTTGACCTAAAAATATCAAAATTGAAACTACTGCGAAGACAAAGACACCTACATCTTGGATACACTTCAGGTAAGCTAAAACATACCAAAATTTAATTTCAAAGTGAACTATCCCTTTAAGAGTCTTAATTTTTTTTATTTTGTCTTTATCTGTGTAGTCGAGATTGTATCCGGCAGCAGGACACGATCAGGATGTTAAACGGGACTCCAGATCTCCAGCTGTTGTTTCTTATTTCTCATAACAATGTCCTCTGGCTCCCAGATGGCCTGGATTAAACACTAAACTCTGATCGCACTGCAACATCTCCAGAAGAAATCATTTAGAGATATCTAAAGAAATTATTAAAGTGAATGGCACTAGACTTGCCCTTTTCAAAGCAAGTAACAAATGTGTCCAAATCTTCATCATAGGAATGTTCTGGGTTCAATCATGTAAATTAATGTTGTTTCATAAAAAAGAAAGAAAATAATTTAGACTCCTCCCTCAGTTTGTATAAATAAGCACAAATGATGTGTACAGTAATGGACTTCTATGGGCGAAACATTCAGGAAAATTTGTGAATGCTTGTACTTTTATATATATTTATATTAAAGTGTTAGTTCACCCAAAAATGAAAATTCTGTCATTATTTATTTACTCTCCCTCATGTTGTATCAAACCTGTAAGACTTTCGTTTGAATCTTTTTGAGATTCTGAGAAAACTTTGAGAAAACTTTCTCCATTGACAGTTAAAGGTAGTAAAGACATGATTTAAGTAATCCATATGTTATTTAACCCAAAAAAAAACATAATTGACCACTTTTTTCAGAGAATATTAATCTCCAGCGCACGTTCACTCAACTCAGATCTTCATTTGTGTTCCTGTAGATGAACGAAATGAATAAGTAATTAATGACAGAATTTAAATTTTTAGGTGAACTAAACCTTTAGTTGTTCCTTACAAAAAATGTGTGTTTGTTATTAATAATTAAATTGATTCAGAATGTGTCACTAAATTGCAAGGAAGCAAAAGACATTGATATAATTTTAGGAATAATATAAAATTCCTTCACTGTCAGAACATTTGTTCTCCAAAACAAGTCAATCATGAGTATCTGTTTATCCACTGAACATGCTTTACTAACATCAATGTTGTTTAAAATGTTATTCACACATTATGGAGGTTTCCTGACCTTGGTCCAGTACCCCCGACAATAAATATACAGCATGATAGAAATGAATAATGTCCCCCCATCTTCTCCCTAGCATTTCCTATTAAATAAATATCAATATATAAATCATCAATAAAAATGACTTATAAATAACTATAAAATAAAAAAGAATGTATGTGTTCTGAAAAGAAAGTTTATTTAGTGGAATCACAAAATTAATTCAGTGACATTTAATACATTTCATTCCCCCTGGAAACCTCCACAAGCTGTTTTACAAAATAAAACATTAGTGAAATGCTAAATGGAAAAATAAATATTAAAAGAGAAAAAAAAAGTTAGTCAAAATGTGCTTTAGCCCAAAAACAACAACACGCGTGCAAAGATCAGTCACTTTTCCATTTCCAACCATAGATGTCTGTACATAAAGGCTGATTTGACATAGAATATTTACAATATTACAATAATGTTTCTTAATCCAGAAATGGAGGCCCCAGTGCCAGTGCTAATGATTGCTTTGTTTTACATCGCAACATTTGGGTTCAGATTTCAGTCAGTTCTGCAGTGCTTCGATTAATTTCCAGTGCCACATTAACACAAGCCAATCTCAGCTCTTTCCTCCCCCTCCAGCTGCAGAGCTGCACACTGACGATTTCCTCAGTTCAATTTTCATAGACTGGCTTTCAGAGCGTGACGTCGTGGACAGGCCTAAGACCGCTTTCCCTGTTTTCATACCTTTTGACATGGGGATTCGTGTTGCTGTGGAGCGAGATGACTGCACATCCGTTCCATGCTGAAAAAAGCAAAAAGAAATATGAGATCACATTTTTTTCTTTTCTTTTTCTTCTTCTTTTTTTATTAAAGATGTCTTTGTCATAATTTAAAAAGTGCATTTTGTATTTGTATTTATGCAGGTTAACTTTCTGTTTCTAAAAATACATTTAAAACATTTAAATTGTTTGTAAAGGGGTCTTAAATTAATTCATAAAAATTAATAAAAAATTATATAGTTCAAATAAATATATAGTTTTATAATAAAATAAAATAAAACAGGGTGGTCATTCCCAATATTAGAAATGTATCCTGTATTAAGTCTAAGTACGTATTATTTATTTATTTTTTCAATTATTCATCTATGCAATATTATAATATGCTAACAACTTTTCATTACAATTGGTGCTTGATTTAGTAGGTTTTCCTAAGGCAAGGATATGACGGTTAGCTTAGTTCTGGTCACACAATAATTCAGTTTTATAACAGGTTAAACATGAGGGGAATGGTCAGTTGGTGCCACTATTTAAAGGATTTTCTTGACAAGCTTTTTTTGGTGACAAACATGTCAGAACATTCCAGTGTTGGTTAGCGATAAAGAAATACCTTGAAAGAGAGCTATCTAGGGAGCAGACACCCCCTGATATCATTTTGAAACATTTCAGAAGCAACTGAAATATAGAAGATTGAATACGATCATTTTGTTTTTAGGGACACAAAATCACAGAGTATTAATTGTTAAATGACTATTCTTGTCATTTGATGACATATACAGTTTGCAGGGCCTAAAACTAACTTTTTGCCACACCAGCCAATGGCCGGTGACTTGAAAATATATTGGCTATAAATATTTTTTACCGCCCATGAAAATGTTTTTGCAAAAACAGGCAGTAAGGACACCAACATTTTAGATACCAGTGAAAGTTCACAATTTGATTCTACGGCTAAAACTACTAGCCTAACTTTTATGAATTTAAAACATTATTAAAGACAAGTACATAAAATAAGGACAAATAATCAAATTACAAGCAAAAGCACAAATAAATACAGTATAAAAAATATACATATGAAATAAACAGTGCTTTTCAGGTTAGGTCTAACAGTAGTTTTCAGGTACAGAAATGTAAGCAAATATAAAATAACACTGCATAGTCTTCACTCTATAAATTAAAAGTCCTTAATAACTATTTAATTAACATTAAAGACAGACAGAAGCAGGAATATTAGGCTGCTGTCACTTTAAGAGTGAATGCCCATATAATATACTGATACTGTACACGTGTTTTGCTTTCTCTGTTTACGTTCACTTAAGACATTACATTACTGTTTACTAGAACATATTTGACATAATTATGTGAATTTGTCCACTCAAGTGCAAGAAGACTTAAAAGAGAGCTCAGTTTAGAATTCGCACAATGTCTAAAACACGCTTTTTGGGCGCGTGCATCACATGTGCGCGCACATCTACTGTAACTTTCCACACAGTCCACGAGTAACGAATTGAGCTCCCTTTCGCGTCTTCTTGCGCTTGAATATTTAAATTGTCAAGGCTTAAATGTTCATTACGATAAAGCACTGGCCCGAGCGTCGTTCACGTTCATGCATTGTTAGAATTCATAAAAATGTTACTGGCCAATTGGCGAGTGACGCCATTTCATATACTCGCCAACGTTGATTTTTACTCACATTCGGCGCAGGCCGATTGTTAATTTTAGGCCCTGCATATATGCACACTCACTTTTCATTCCGCATCTTCTAAAATCCAAACAGAGGGACAACGTAATAAATCTGGTACTCACCACAGATTGAGTAGACCTGGTTGGGGCCGAGGTGATGGGGGTTATTGTGATGCTGCTGGTCACCTTGCCTTGGGTCAAGTTCCCGACATTAGCAGACGTCTGTCTGGGAGAGCGCAGAACCGTCCCCGTTGACATCTCCTTGCTGTCTGAGCTCACACCATTAGGCCAAACCGTCACTGTGCCGCTTCTGTCATCCTGAGGTTTCTTGAACCCAGGTGACCCCAGGTGGATATGGATCTTGTTGTCCTCCGTGGTTATAATATTGGAGTTGTATTTCCGGATGGGCGTTGGAACTGTCTGCTTTTCAGGGGTCAACTTGAACACGGCTCTGCCCATGGTCATCTCATAGGGTTCTGGGGAGATGGATGCCTGAGAGACCGGAGTTGCGCTCACGGTTATGATGGACAGAGGAGAAGTAGGATGCTCCGAGAAGGAGCCTTTACCTTTCTCTGGAGATTTAGCTCTGGAGATGGCCGTTATAGTGACTGGAGACTTTGTTCGTTCAGCTGGCCCTTCGTTGGCCTTGGACTTGGGCAACATAGAAGTTGGAACGATTGTTATGCGTGGTTTCTGGAGCCCAAGAGTCGGGATGATGGTGGTAGTTGAGAAGAAGTCCTCAGCACGTGGACTGGTGATCTCCAACGTGGCAGTGCTGCTCTGATGGTCTGGAGTCACCTTAATATGGAGGGGTTGACCGGATTTCCGAGACATGGTTAGTTCTGGTGATGACCGTGATGTTGTTCCATTGACCTGCTGGGTTGATGAAACATCCCGAATGACAGTAACGGCTTCTTTCTTCTTCATCCAAGGGTTCCAAGACTTTCTCATCCCCAACTCTGCCGCTGCCGGTGGGTAACGGTCCAACACAGTCAGTTTCTTGAGGCTTTTCTGCCTCAGATTACTCATGATGTGATTTTCCTCAAGAACAGACTTTTGGATGAACACAGCTGGAGTCTCATCTTCGATGTGTTCATTGATGTCTGCGTCGGTCTGCACTGCAGTGGAAGCAAGAGGAACGTCCACAATCCTCCTTCCGTTCATGCTGGGTCTAAGGGCACGGCTGTAACGCTTAGTAGCTTCCAACTCTTTGGTTAGTTTGAGAACTTCTTGATTCATGTCTTTCTTTTTATCCTCCTCTTCAATGAACCTCTGCTGGAGAACCGTGTAGTCTACCTGAATCTGAGATAGCTGATCCTCCTTGTTCATGAGCTCATGGATCTTCTCCTTTAGAGCTTGGACGTCGGCCTGAAGATCCCTCGTTTTGGCCTCCTCTATTTTGCAGCGTAGTCTTAGCCCAGATTCTTGGCTTATCAACTCTCCTTTTTCTATGGCTTTGTTCTTGGTGATCTGCATCTTCATTTCCTCCAGGAGCTGGGAAAGAGCGTTGGCTTTGTCTTGTTCGGTTCTGAACTTCTTCTCAAGCATGTCATACTCATCCTCCGTCTTCAACAAATCGCCCTCCACAACCTCAAGCTGTTTGAGACGGTTCCTGAGTCTCTCAATCTCAATCGTGAGCTCCTTAACCTTGTTGTCCTCATCAGGATATCCAACTTTGTCCACAATAGCTCTGTTTCTTGCCGATTCCCACTCAGCTTTCTCTTGCTCATCCATTTTACTTTGCATCTGACATACCTTTACGCTGAGATCCTTTCGTTTCTCTTCTACACTTGCAAGTTCAGACTTCAGATCATCTTTTTCCTTGGTAAGAGCGGACACTTTCATCTCCATTTCAGACTTCAGTTTAAGAAGCTTCTTACTTTCCTCGATCAGCTTTTCCGTGACCTCCATGACTTTGCATTGCTCAGCTTTAAACAGTTTGCTCATTTCTTCACTTTTCTGCTCCTCCTGTTTGATTCGCTCAGCCATGTTCTTCCTCTCATCCATTAGGATCACTGTGAATGACTTTAGTTTCGTCAAGTCGTCCTTTAAACCCATCTCAGTCTTTTCGAGCCTCGATTCTGAGCACTCAAGCTCTTTGATATGGTTTTTAACTGTTTCTAGCTCACACGCCAAGCTCTTTGTCAAAGTTCTTTCTTTCTCCAGGTTGGTGTGAAGCTGAGCACATTCAGATTTGCTCACATTGAAAGCTCCCTCCAGTTTCTCCAGGTCCACCATCCTCTTCTGCAGCTTTTCAACCTCTAGTCTCAGCTCACGACTGTGATTCTCCTCATCCTGAAGCCTCCTCTTTAGCTCCTTGCACAGTGCTTCTGTTTTTGTGATCTCCTCATCCTTGCCCTCCATTTCCAGAACTCTCTTCCGAAGGGTTTCCAGTTCGGCCATTAGACTCGAATTCCCACACTCCCCTCTGCTTATTTTGTCCCGCAGGTCCTGAAGGTCCTCCTCGGACTTTTGCAGTGTACGATTGGTCTCCTCCAACTCCTCAATCCTGCGTGACAAGCTGGCCAGCTTTAGACGCAGCTGTCGACTTTCAGACTCCTGTTTAGCCAGTTTGGCAGTCATCTCCTCATGTTCCTGTGAAAATTTGGAGGTCTTATGTTCTAGGTCGAACTCCAGCTTCTGGATCCTCTGGCTGTCTTCTTTAGCTTTGCTGTTGATGATATCCAAATGCTGCTCTCTTTCATTGAGCTTCTTGCTGAGATCCTGGAACTTCTGCTTTTGCTGGTCAATCTGTTCAATGTAAAGCTGCCTTTCATCCACCAGCATCAGGGCAAATGATTTCAACTTAACCAACTCCTCCTGAACTTTCTCAAGACGTTTGCTGTGATCCTTGTCCTTGCGAGCCTGGTACGCCTTCTCTTGCTCCAATAGTCTTTTGAGTCTGGTGGAAACAAAAATATATTCATTTATTAATTCTTATTCAAAATAAAGGTCAAACTTCACAGTCACTCTCATAGTCCCTCTCAGAGTCACACAATTTAAAATTAAACATTATCAAAATAATTTAATATTTTAAGGTGCACATTTTAAACAATATTACAGAGTAATATTCATATATATAATGATAAATAAACAAAAAAAATAATATATATATATATACATTTTTCATTTTCATATGTACAGTATATTTAGAATTGATATTATGACATTCACTTTTCACAGTATTACAGTATGTAATGATGTCAGATGCAGTCTATTTTCGTCATATTGCCTTATTGGAAGTGAGCAAATAAACTCAAGATTAGAGATGTACAGTTTTGAAGTAGAAGACAAGCATGTTATAAGAACAAGAAGCAGTGTCTGAATGCTTCAGTGATTGCCTCTGACAGTAGTCACTGAACATTTCATGCTTGCATGATCACAGGATCGAAACACAGCTCGCGGACAGCTTGGCACATCAACAGGAAAAAGTTCCCACCTGGCAAAAACTCTACTAGGACATCAAAAGAGTGGAATTTGTGCCAACAAGGGCACTTGAAGAAAGGTCTATGATGCTGGTGAATGTTTACACTGATATAGCTCTGCGGGAGTCTCCCTGTCGAGAGGAACTTGTCCTTTGCGAAATAAGTGCACAGAGTTTGCAGCATATTTCCTTCATAATTCCATGATCTCATTTCCTTATTGAGAATTTTACAGCAGTTATACACTATAACATATCCGAACAGACCCATGAATGAATACTGTCAGTCTATTTGCATACACTTCAAACTGTTTTCAAACTCACCATCTACTGCAGCTGAGGAGTCCAGGTGGGTCCATGCCTAACATGTTTTGAAGTGCACAGCTTTTGTTACTCTGCTCAAAGCATCATTAAACGGTTCTCCGAATTAGCCATCACATTCCAACCATGTCATGAGCGCAGTGAAAGGTGAATGTTGTGTGAAAATGCATTGCCCCACTTGCTGGTGATATCATCCCTCTAACATAGATCTGTTCTGCCCTTGTTTGGACAACGGAGGCGGAGTCATCTGAGAGCTTTTCATGCAGTCTTTTCTCAGCTTTCCTCTCTTATTCTTTTTTACCCTCGAGACTGAAGTCTGGATATTGTTTTAGGAAACAGACAATTAGAGCTGTGGTCAATGCACTAAACTCCCTGTATCATTTCAAGAGTTCCCTTTCCATTTCATATAAACTATTAAATGACCCAATTACTTCCTTTCTCACATGCAACCAAGCATTCCCCTGGGAACAGACAACAATGCAAGGGAAAAGTTTTGTTCTGTAAGAGAACAATGTCGCACTCTCTTGGTTCAGATGAAGCCCTGTCACTCAGAAATGCGATGCTAAATAAATAAACAGAAATGCAAGATTTGTTTATGTTTTTGAAAGAAGTTTATTCTTCTCACCAAGGCTGCATTTATTTATTCAGAAATACAGTAAAACAATCATATTGTAAAAAATATTACAATTTAAATATAACTTTTCTATTTGAATATATTTTAAAATGTAATGATGATTTCTGAAGGATCATGTGACACTGAAGACTGGAGTAATAATGCTGAAAATTAAGCTTGGATCACAGGAATAAATTACATTTCAAAATATATTAAAATAGAAAACAGTTATTTTTTAAATTGTAATAATATTTCAGAATATTATTTTTTTTACTGTATTTTTGATAAAATAAATGCAGTCTAGGTGAGAATATATATTATATATTTTTTTTAAATATAAAAAAATCTTAATTATTCAAAAAAAAAAAGGTTCAGTGTAAATACATTACAAAAAATATTAAAAGGTCACTGCTCAGCAAATAATATTTGGAAAAAAGGTTGACGGAAGTTTACTGATATAGTGGGTCGTTTCTCTGATATTGGCAAAGGTTTAAGATGACAGCTGGGAAATTCTTCAGAAATCATCAGATCCACTGTAACATGTGCAGCGAGAGACTAATAAATCATAAATCATGTGAATGGCGATAGAATGACATCATCATCTGGTGTCTAGAATAAATGTGCTTGCGATTTAAATTACAGGCTGAATATCAAGAGCACATGAAACTTCCAGATGTAGTTTTCGTGGATGTTTGCTAATGCAGCTAAAGTAAGTCTGAAACTTTGATGTGTAACTCCAGACATAAATGATGTGTTATTACTTTTCTAGGTGATCAGACTTATAAATTTTGCCTGGCGAATGATAAAACAGGTGAAAAAAATCCCCAGACTTACAATGACAGAGGACCTAAGGCTATATTAACAGACAAAACTATCAGAGTCTTGAGGTGGGCCTATACATAAAGGAATATTAAACTGTTTTGATTTCATGTTGACTTCATAAAACATTAGTGTCTGTCTTGCACTGACCTATATGCCAATCAAAGAACAAAACTAATTGTCCTCTTCAGATTACAGTCTTTTTTTGAATGTGGGGCTTCAAGAGGAAAACCAACAAGTGTAAATGTCATGTGAAAGAGCGAGAGGTAATTTGAGGAGGAAGGGCATTACGGATGCTTCTAGAAGCAGTTTTATATTCCTGGCGGGATTCCCCGCGTTCAGTCCCAGGTGGCGTGGTGCTGCAGTGACCTCACCTGCTATGCATCTCTGAAATGAGAGAATTATGGAGGAATGTGCAAACACACGGGCTGGAGATGAGCGTGATAAGTGGAGGGAATGGGTGTGACTGAACGGTGCCAATGCAATAAACTAGAGCAAAGAAATAAGGTTTTTATAAACTTTTTTTTTTTTTTTCTGATGGTGCATCACACAAATTAATTCTGTTTTAAAATACAGTATAATTAATATATGAAAATCAAAAGATTAGGAAATTAAATATACATTTACAGTCTTTTCACAGCACTGTAGAATCCAAACAAATGTTCATTTAGGGTTAGTAGAGCATATTTTAATATAATTGCAGTTCAAAAGATTTGATTTTGAAGTTTTGAGCAAGATATCGTGTGCTACTCAGGGTGGTGAACAGGAAGTGAGGCGGAGGACCGTGACAGTGGTCGACCACTATAGGGGTCTTATCAGAATATGAAGGATCTCATTGTCTCTGTCTGGAATTGTTTGGATTTTGCGGTTATGAGTCACCTGATCTTCCATTGATAAATATATTGTTTAATAAATAATTTCTATGTGCAGTGCACTAGAGTTAAAAAGTTTGGGGTTGATTCTTTTTAAAGAAAAACAAAACAAAACAGTTTTTAAATTGGCTTACAATTTAAAACCGCTCTATTTTAATATTTTCTATGTGATTATATTGTAAAATGTAATTTATTCCTGTGATCAAAGCTGAATTTTCAGCATCATTACTCCAGTCATCAGTGTCACATGATCCTTCAGAAATCATAATATGACGATTTGCTGCTCAAGAAACATTTCTGATTATTATCAATGTTGAAAACAGATTCATATTTTTGTGATAATTTTTTTTTTTCTAAATTCTTTTACAAACAGAAAGTTCAAAAGAACAGCATTTATTTGAAATAGAAAGCTTTTGTAACATTATAAATGTTTTTACTGTCACTTTTGATTAATTTAATGCATCCTTGCGGAATAAAAGTATTAATTTATTTCAAGAAAAATAAATATCTTTGCTGTATTCGAAGTATAGTTCAACATACAGTACCGGAGCTGTTCTTAATATTTAATGGGTGCAATATCTGCAATTATATTATTTGATAAAATAATACGTTTTGTGTGTCTGTAAGCCAAGATCACTGATTTTGCCAAAAAAGACACGTTCCTGGATCAACATTCCTGTTCAAAAATCTATCCCATAACTTATCCCTAAAATCAGAGGGAACTGATGGTGAATAACACTGATGTAGAAGCACCTAACCCTGTTTGTAAGCCTAAACTTGACATAAACTGTAAACTTGTCCCTCGAATCTGATTGGTTGATTGGAATGTTCTTCCAGGATTAAAAAAGATGTTGATCCAGGAACATGTTATACTTATTTAAATCATGTTCACCGTGTGCGTCACTGCAACAACATCTCTCTAGGTGGAAAAATGCAGGTCTCCTTAATAAAAGCCTACATTGTAAAAGCGACATCCTAATAATCAGTGTCTTTGTCCACCATGAAACAGTGATTTTACTCCTGCTGAGTGACATGTTTCAGAGTGAACCGGGATAATCAAAGAGAAAAAAACAAGTAGGCCAAAACTTCATGGTATATCCATCAGAAACTGACTGGGTGGTGAGAAAAAAGTGTTTTTCAGACCCCAGATTCCACCATGATGCATAAACTTTACACTTTAAAAAAAAAATATATTCCCACATTACTCATATTGAAATATTTTAGGGGAAATGTACTCAAGGTATTATTTCTTCATAATATACTCATTTATTTGAGAAGCTGCTCTAATCCCTTTAATATGTGCTTCCAGAAAAGCTCTTGACCCGTGGAGATCCCCACGTTGTCATTTATGTTCTTTTGAGTCCATTCATGTCCATATATAGCTCAGATGCTCCTGGTCTAATGACTGGAGCTCTCCAGGGCCTCAATCTGCCCGTTTCACATTGTCAGAAGAACACCACGCTAACGACAGGCCTTTTTGATGCCGTGCCGTCACCCCTTCATTCACTGCTATAAGGCCCTTTGTGTGATTTAGGACAGCCTGTGGTCACCAATACAATCATGTGCAATTCATAGCTTTGATGCCACGTGGTTGTAGTCTCTTTCAAACGGGGCTACAATGAGAAGGGTTTCCTACATTATGATTTGACCAGTTATTATGATTAACTAGCTCCCGTATAAAAATTAACCAATCATTTGTTTGACTTTATGAGCACATTTGACTGAAAATCCCACTGTTGACAGACATCTGAGATGTTGTGTAAAGCTCGTCTCCTCACCTCTCTCTCTCCTGCTCCAGCAAGTTGGTGAAATCATCGCTTTTGTTCATGAAGTCGATGTGTTTGTGCTTTTCTCTGTCCAGTTCGGTGACGGTGCGCCGGTGGCATTTCTCTGCTAAGAGCAACTGCTCTAACATACGCCTGTACGTGTCACGCTGCTTCTCCTCCAAACGGTCCAGCTATAAAAACAACGATTATCATCACCAATTGCTTGAACTAGCACAACAATACGCTATAATCTGCACTGCATTTTACATTTTATGCATTTGGCAGACACTTTTATTCAAAGCGACTTGCATTGCATTTAAAGGATAATTGTCGCCAAAATTGAACCTAGGCTCTTTTTGTTAATCTACCCGAGTCAAACTTTTGTGTAAAAGCATAATTAGAATGGAAACGCCACTTTTAAGATTGACCGTATTTTCGGTTTAGCTCAAAATGCATTTTGAATGGGAGTGCATGAGGCACTTCTATGATAGCATCAAAATCGCTATTTTTAAAACACTAATGCGGCTCGACACAACATGAAACTGTGCTGGAAGTGTCACCAGGGGCTCTACACATGAACTCCAGCATTGACTACATTGTTTGTGTACATAAAGTTTACTAAAAAGAAAGGTTTTGTACAACTCACTTTAGTTGGTTTCCGTCCGCCGGCATTTTGTCAGTCAAAAGTAGTCGATCTCCGAATGCAACGTAATGAACTGACTCCATATGAGGAAATGTCATGAACTTGTAATTCCAATGAAAAGCATGATAACTTAGACACTTACAATCTATATAGAAACAAGCTTTAGGAGCTTTCCATCTTTACTCTCCTCATGTAACATTGCATTCAGAGATCGACTACTTTTGATTGACAAAATTCCAGCCACCGGAAACACTAACTGATAAAGTGAGTCGTACAAAACCTTTCTTTTTGGTAAACTTTATGTACACAAACTCAATGCTGGAGTTCATGTGTAGAGCCACTGGTGATACTTCAAGCACAGTTTCATGTTGTGTCGAGCCGCATTAGTGTTTTAAAAATAGCGATTTTGATGCTATCATAGAAGTGCCCCATGCACTCCCATTCAAAAGACATTTTGAGCTAAAACGAAAATACGGTCAATCTTAAAAGTGGCGTTTCCATTCTAATTCTGCTTTTACACGAAAGTTTGACTCGGGTAGATTAAAGAAAAAGAGCCTAGGTTCAATTTTGGCGACAGTTATCCTTTAAGATTCTTTAGATAAATTCAAGTTTAAATGGTTTAGAGATGAATAAGGCAGTGTTCCTCACCTCTATCATAGGTATCTCATAAACATCGTCTCTAATCATGTTGCTGCTGGCCATCAGACTGTCTCTCTGCAGAGCTTGAAGAGGTTTGACTGGAAGCGCAGATCCGTAATGAGCCTCCAGAACCTCGGGCCGTGTTCTCTCAGACTGCAGCATGTGGATAATGTCTTCACGGGCCTAAAATGGTGGAATCATTGCATTAATGTGGTACCATGGTACTGGATGTGTATCAAATTACTCCAAACAAACAATACTTTGGTACAAACATGACCTATGAACCTTTGTGAAATTAACTATCTTCAATGATAAAAAACAAAAAAAACACACACAAAAAAAGTGTGCAAACTGTTACATTCTGACTGTACACCAGAAGGGGGCGCTCTCTGCTTTTACAAAACCAGAACACTAACACAACCACATGCCATATACTACAGTTTGCATCCTGCGTGCAGCATGCACATTTTCTACATGCACAGAATATAAAAATGACCTAGACTACCATTCAAAAGTTTGGGACCTGTAACATTTTTTAAAATAAGTCTTTTCCGCTCATCCAGGTTGCGTTTATGTGATAAAAAAAAATACAGTAAGAACAGTAATATTGTGAAATATTATTCAAATTTAAAATAACTATTTTCTATGTGAATATATCGTAAAATGTCATTTGTTCCAGTGATCAAAGCTGAATTTTCAGCATCAGTCTTCAGTGTCACATGATCCTTCAGAAATCATTCTAATATGATGATTTGTTGCTCAAGAAACATTTATGATTATTATCAATGTTGAAGAAAAAAATCTGGATTCTTTGATGAATGATTTTGTATCAATATCATTTTTAAACATCTTTACTGTCAATTTTGATCAATTTTATGCGTCATTACAGAATAAAGTATTAATTTCTGTCTTTCAAAAAAAATCGGACCACAAACTTTTGAAAGGTGTATCTCATTTGCCAAAAAGAGCAGTACACAACCAGAGCATACTGTATTTACCCTGGTACCCAGACGTAACACATTACCATGGTACTAATACAGTAGTTTCTGTCAAAATACTTTCTGTTAGTGCTTTTAAATCATAATATTTTCATATGGAATCTCCTCCAAAAAGTGTAAAAAGCTTCAGAAACTTATTTAATTCCTTTGTGAATGACAAAGATGCAAGTACACAGTAAAAACATTTTTTTTAAGATTATTGAAGTATGTTCTACAAGAAAATATCTTGTAGACTTTAATCTATTTTCACATTTAATTCAATATGTAACACTGTTTCTTTGTAATTATTTGTGAAATTTCCAAGCAGTTTCAGTGAAAATTGTTACAAAGTAAATCCTACACCATTTTCCCCCCAGTGTACCAGGTTACCGCACTTTTACTGTAGTAATAATGGTATTTTGGCAGAAACTTACTATGGTAAACACACAACGAATAACAACACGCAGTCAGATTTCACCTGAACTTCTCCCTCCATGACCCCCAGCAGATGAACCAGATCTTCTTTGGAGAGGTCCATCAGTCCATCTCTCCTCGGCTGCTTCTCACCAGTCTTCTGAGGCTTTTTCAACGTCCCACAAACAACAACCTTCTCCTCACTGCTCTCTTTCTCCTCCTGAGCTTTGGTTTTCTTCCTCATCAGCTCCTGTTTGCTTCCCTCTTTCTCAACGTTGTGTATTCTAGCGAGCGGCTTCAGTGGACTGTTCTCTGGGCCCTCCATATCGCTGGTCCTGGACCTCATCTTCACCTGCATGTGCAAACAAAGACATCAGCCACAGATACACCCGAGACAAATATCACAATGTTACTTACAACAATAAAACGGCTAATATCAGTATCTGATGCTCCCGTTTTTTGCAAGGTAATGGTTTTTAGCCATTACCTGCAATAATATACATCAAAAGAAAAAAGAAAAAACAATTTTTCATGCACTCGTTGTTTTTTCATGCACTGGTCAATTTAGAGATTTTGGGCTATTTTACTTTTCATGACATTTTGTTTCTGACTAGCGAAAAGAAACATCGAAATACACTTTAGAGTGTTTCTTTTATTGCATTTTATCTATTTGCATCTGTATATTTCAATTACAGCACATATATTTACACAAGCTTTTTCTGAGTCAGAAATCTCCACTTCAGCAGCTTTAGATACACCAAACTTACGGTTTTATTCCTGTCTATATTCTGCAGGTTTTTACAGAGGGGTTTGTTATATAGCATTCACATGACTTACAACATGTTATAGGCCTACCTAAAAAGTTATTACCTATAGACCTGAACCTTAGTTATTAAAATACATCCAAAATCCCCTCTGTAAAACCCTTTAACTCGATCATATTTTAAACCTGGCTTTATCCAATGTTCAGATTTCTGTTCTGGATGAGTGCATATTTAATTAGATAAATCCTTATCTTACTTTAACATTATAGAAATCTTGTAATAATAAAAAAAAAAAGTTTGCTGACCAAAAGGTGTTACGGTTTCATGCAACAAATGTTTCAAGTGAAGTAAAAGCAATCCCTTTTCTACAGAAGACTCTCATATCAAATGTCTGCAGTCTCAAGCTCTGAGCCAAATCTTAATATTTTAATGTGTAGTTTGCCCTTGTAGCTAATCGGCAACAGCCTCATTTCTCATGTGCAGATTTAAGAGGGGGATTTCAGAGAGAGAGGGCCGCTGAGCTGAACTATGACATCAGGATTTTTGATAAACTGTGTGCACGCTGCCTCCCGTATGATCTCACACCCAGCCTATCAGGCCTGATCCAGCACTGCCCTCAGAGAGATCACCGCTCAAATCACACACATCACTCATGTTTCCATGTTTCCTCCAGAACCGCATCTGGATAAAAAGGCTGTGGACTCTCAGAAGATCAGAGCTTTTAATGAAGCTTATTATTAAAACAAGATGTTGACTATGTTGAATTCTGCAGTAGGTCATAAAGGCCCCGATATGAGCGTTTGAGCTGTGAGAAACTAATCTAATCGGAATCAAGCTTTTTCAAACTATACATTTGTTCATTTAGCTCTTTTATCCAAAGACACTTACAAACAAGATAATGACAAGAACCATTCTGACTGTTCTGCATATATAGTAGCTTTTAACCTTATTA